>NW_012115044.1:3881306-3960514 GCF_000951035.1 Colobus angolensis palliatus
TATTATATAATATATTATACACACACACACACACGTATATAAACAACATTTCCCAAACTGGAGGATAAAGGGAAGTTACATAAGATATACTTATGATAATGTATATCTTTAAAAATTCAGAATGATTATCTTACTTTATAATGAAATATTGACCCCTTTATCCCAAGTATGGGAATAAAAAAAGATACTGGCTATCACCATTTCTATTAAATATTGCAACAAATGTCCTAGCCAGGACCCAAAAGTAATAAACTTAAAATTGTTTAAATGTAGAATTTTATGATTATATAATAGTTGTAAATATTTATGGGGTACAGGTGATATTTTTATATCAACATACAATATGTAATGATCAAATCTGTGTAATTGAGATATTCATCACCTTGAACATGTATTATTTCTTTGTGTTTATAACATTCCAAACCTACCCTTCAGTTATTTTGAAATATACACTAAATTATTGTTAACAATAGTCACCATATTGTGCTACCAAACTTTAAAAAAAACACAAAAAACTACAAAGGCAAAAATAAAAGTGTCATGATTTTCAAACAATGTAGTTGTGAATACAGAACAAAAGCACATTGAAGTAAATATTACTTTGAATTTAGCAAGATCACTGTGTACAAAGTCAACACATAAATGTGCACACACACACATAAACACAACACAAAAATACAGTATTAAAAAATAAATGGAAAGTAAATTACCCTTTAAGAAACAAAAGTTTTTAAAAGTAAATTAAGAAATATCAAGAAATACCTCTACAAAATATATGCAACACTTCTTATAGAAAGCCCTACAACATTATTGAGAGAAACTTGTACCCAAGTGGAGAAATAAACCTTGGTTATAGATTGGAACATCTAATACTGTAATAATGTAAATGTTCCCAAAATTGATCCATACGTCCAATGTCTAATTGTAGTAAAAATTGTAGCAGGTGTATGTATGTATATTTGTGCATGCCTGTGTAAATTGAAAAGCTGGTTTAAAATTTCACATAGAAATGAAAAGGTCCCAAAATAGCCAGGGACTGTACTTTCTTGAAGAAAGACATTCAAAGAACTTGTGCAATCATATACAAAGACTTATAAAGATACAGTAACTAAGATTTGGAATCGCTCAAGGAAAGATAATAGATCAGTAGAACAAAATAGATAATCCAGAAATAGACCCAATCACAAATGAAGATCAGCTTTTCAATAAAGGGTATTGGGTCAACTGGAAATCCATAAGCAAAAAGAAATGAATATTGGCTTTTACATCACATATAGAAAATTAGTGCCTATTAAGTTATAGATTAAAAGATAAAAGTAATACAATACCACTTGTAAAAATTAATATAGGAAAATATATTCTTGGCCTTGGAGTAGGAAAGCATTTATCAAACAGAACCACTAAAAAGATTAATCATGAAGAATAAGACTGAAAACTGGACTTCTCTTCATCAAAAGCCACAACTGAGAAAATAAAAATACAAGCTACAGAGTGGGATAATTTATGTAACTGACAAAGGACACTATCTAGTTGATATGGCTGTGTAACAGATTATTTCATTATTGAATAGCAATAAATAAATAAAAAAAACTGTTTTAAGATACTCTTACATTTGGTTGGTCAGAAATTGAGAAATGACATAGTGGGGATGTCTTGATCCCCAGTGTCTAGGACCTCAGCTGAGAAGACTCAAAGGCAGAGAGTGGTTAGATATCTGGCAGCTGCAATCATCTGGAGATGTGCTCAGTCTGGTGCCTGGACTAGCAGGTGATGCCTAACTGCTGAACATGCTTACAGATGTCCTCTAAAACATGTAGATCTTCTAGGTAGGGTGTGGTGGCTCACACCTGGAATCCCAGCACTTTGGGAGTCCAAGGCGGGAAGATCACTTGAAGTCAGGAGTTCGAGACCAGCCTGGCCAACAATGTGAAACCCCATCTCTACTAAAAATACAAAAATTAGCAGGGCAAGGTGGTGCATGCTTGTAATTCCAGCTAATTGGGAGGGTTAGGTACAAGAATCACTTGAACCCAGAAGGCGGAGGTTGCTGTGACCTGAGATCATGCCACTGCACTCCAGTCTGGGCAACAGAGCGAGACTCTGTCTCAAAAAAAACAAAACAAAACAGGGTGGGACTTCTTACATGGTGGCTCAGGGCTTCAGCACAAATATTCCAGCAAACAAAGTGGAGACTATACCGTCATTTATAACTTAGCCTCAGAAATCACATAGTATTGCTTTTGCCATACTGTATCGGTCACAGCAATTACAAGCCCTCCCAGAATCAAGGGAAAAGACAAAGACCTCACCTCAAGATAAAAGGAATGTCAGTAAATTGTGTGGTCATTTCTTTAACCACCACAGACATATACAGAATCTACATAGTGCTTTATAACATTTTGACAAAGACAGAATTCAATAGAAAGAAAATAGTCCCAAGTCTTGAAATTATGGAAGTAGATTAGTGTTATAATTTGTATGAACTCTATTAACCTACTTCTATATTCAGAGATTATGATGTTGGACAATAAATGATTTTTAAAAATGCTAGAGGAGATTGCTAAGTGAGCTGGTTCTTAGGATAGAATTTGAAGAAGTAGAAAAAACGGCAATAAATTAACGTGTAGCCTTTCTTCTCAGGTAAGAAGAGGCTTTTGCAACTGTGACCTATGTTTGGGAGTTCAGGTTGAGCCAGTGTTAATAACAGCAGAGACATTTACTAGGTCATCTACTCAGCCCTCCTGATTCCCTGATTCTGGAAAACGCTCTATTTTCTGGGTAATGTCTCATATGTATTGTTAGAGCAGGAGCAGTTATGCTCATATAACGTGATTCTCTGTTACTCTAAATGGTACGTTAAAATGGGCCCAGTACTTAGTCCCGAACAATCATCTCTTCCTCTAGTTGGGCCAACTGGATATTTTGAACTGGGCCTGAATATCATCTTTTCCTTTGTCTGGTTGACCAGACTGGGAATCAGAAATTCACAAGCTATTGTCAACCATGTTTTTCACTCTGTAGACTCAGAAGTAGATACTCAGCCTGCAGGGATGCAGAATACTGAAGTAAGATGCACATAATGCAGCAAAAGTGAAAAACATGGAAAGAAAATTTCTGGATTAATCTTTTCCTTTAGCACAGGATATTTCCCTGCTTTATGAAACAGCATTGTATCCTCATCTAGTCATTTTGGTTTAACTAGGTTTTTGAACCTACAAATCGAATACATTTAACTAATACAATAATAATAATAATAATAATAATGATAATAATAACCTGAATATTTAGTCTCAGGCATTGAGAGGCTCAACAGGAAAGTGATAGTCTGAAGCATATCGATAGTTTGTACTTATTGATGATTTACTTTATCCCAATGATCATATGGTTAACTAATAACACATTTTATAGATGAGAAATATGAAGCTTAAGTAATGTACTCAACTTCACACCAGACAAGAAAAGAGCTGTACTTTGAACCCAGGTTAGGCTAGGTTCGCTAAGGCCTTTGCTTTTGGCCAGTATGCTCTATGAACTTCATCAAATTCAAGAAGATAAATGTTGAGAAAAATCCAGATTTGAAATGTAAGTCAGAGCAAGATGTAGCTTGGAGATACCCTTGCATCCAAACATCAACTTTATATCAGAGCTGTGAACAAGCTGTGGGGCAAGAGAAGCTATTAAACAAAGGAAACATGATTAGATATTTTACACCAATGCCTTAAAAATTATTTTTAGGCAAAGCAAAGGACCTGCTCAGCCTGTTACCACTTTTGTGAGATAAAATAATGACGTACCAATGTACAAATTTTTATGCACTTGACTTAGCATTAGAGGTATTGAGAATTCGTATTTTGACTGCAGCCCATATATTTCTAAAGTCTAGTAATTAGATAATTATAAGCCAACATTTTTTATGACACCAAAACGCATCACTACACATTGTGGGGTTCATGAATCGACTCACAACAAGCTAGAATAAGCATGATAGAGCTAAATTAACTTTTATTTAGAAACAAAACCAAAAATTTATACAAATGAAAAAGGCTGTGAAAAAAATAACGCTGATATTATACCTGTAACAACTACCATTAAATCCTTCTGTAATATTCTGAGCATTCCACCCCTCTGCTTTATATGGACTAGGAGCTCTACAATGTTGCAAAGGAGGTAACACTCTTAATAGAATAATATACAAGTGTCCCCATCAAACTATAGTTATGTTCTTGTTTTTGTTTAGGAATATAAACTATAGTAATTCTGAATATCACAACAATTTTGTGGTGACTTTTAGTAAGCTGACAATCAAAAACTAAAGTGTCTCTGGAACTGAGCATCATTGACATGAAAGAAACAAAGAAAGTGCTTACATTTTGAAGAAAATTCACAGGTTATGAGATACTTACAAGAAAACCTTGGTCTGAATTTGAAGAATTGATGTTTCAGATATAAAAATCCTCATGGGTTAGGGATAAAGAGGAAATGAAGATGAAATGGCCTAACTAAAGCAGACACCATATGGTAGAAAGAATGGAAATAAAATTGTTTAGGTGAAAGAGGATGGATTTTGAAAGACTGAGCTATAAGCAGAGAAGCTTTAACATATTGGGTTTTAAGAATTACGGAGAGTTCTCAATTGGAAAAATAATGGGTTATATGTTAAGGAAATTTGTGGAGGCATCAGAGTGCAGGTTAGATTGAAGCTGGACACAGCGAAGGCACAGGACCGCACAGAAAGCTTCCACAGCAATTATACACTGCATGAAATGCTCTGAGCACATGGGGCCTGGAGATGAATGATCTGGTCTGAAGAGCTTGATAGAAATAAATGAGGGAAAAGGAAAACGCAAGAGTCAAAACCTAGCAGAGTGGGAGTGTGGTGGTTCTAATCATGTAAATGAAGTAGAAAAATGACAGCAAATGAAATCCTGCTCCAAGCAAAAATGTCAAATTTGTAGTAACTATGGAAATTTAAATAAATATACATTTTGAGCTAGTTGAATAAGTAGCTGAGTTAGGACCAGGATAAGAGGTCAAGGCTGGAGATGTAGATAAGAGAATTAGATAATGAAAGCAATGTTAATTGAATCCCTAAAGAGTAGCAAAATACATGTGTAGATTGAATATACAGAGGAAAGAAAAGGCTTGAGCACATAGATTTAGAAAACCTTATTGTTAGTAGGCAAAAGAAAAGAAGAGATCCTTGAAAAAGAGAACAAGAAGGAAGGGCCAGAGCGGGGAAGGGTAAAGAGAAATAATACAAGTGCAGAAGACAAAAGAATAAAGCATTTCAAGAAAAGCGAATGGCCTATGATGCAAAATGTTAGACTTCAAAGGAAAATAAAGCCGGGGTGAAAACCGATGCAGAGTCAGGAAGGACATTTCACTATCTAGCAAGTGAAAATATCTGAGCAAAATGTAGGAACATAAGATTGATTATAGGGCTTCAGAAAATAAGTAGGTAGGAAATGGAGGCAGAGGTACGGATGGAAGGTTCAAGGGGTTGGCAGTAAAAAGGGAGACAGTCTAAACAGGGGTTAGAAAGATGCATGAGCAATACTAAGCAAGGATTGTATTAAGAGAGGTTACCCTCTAAACACAAAGGGTGCTTAAGTAGATGAAAGTTCTTTATTAATTATGCTGTGGAATGTCCTATTTTGTCAGGAAGAGTTTTAATAAAACAATTGATGAGCAGCATCTTGACATTTTAGAGTTTGTAAACTAATGTTTTCTCTTTAAGCCTAAGTAAAAATATTAACTGCTGGAGGAGATATTCCTCCATGACATATTCAGTAAAATGTTATCTTATTAACAGCTTCATTAATCCATGCATTCAACCATCATATAGAGTCTGTCTCAGTTTTTGTCATTCTGAATGAGGGCATCTGTTAATTTCTGCCATCACTGAGCCATTTTACATTTGTTCTAAATGGATTCCATCTTATCGGTTTGAACCAATTTCTCAGATTTAATCAGGGTATAATGTGTGCTGATCCAAACCTACATCATGTTGCAGTGCCATTATACTTGTTACATCTTTCAATTACGCTTTTCATATTCTTTTACTTGTTTCTATTAGTTGTTAATGTCAGTATTTATTAATATTATATTTAGAGGTGTGTTATTAAAGACTCAGTACAACACGTCCTTCCAGATTGATAGTAGCCTATCAATGCTTCCTAGAAGAGTGGTGTTCAATTATTTTTTAGTCATTCAATCTATATGGTTGTCACTTCTTTCCAATCAACATTGTTACTTTCCTTCTGTTAATTCTGTTAGACCTGCATCTCATTAATTCATTAGTTTTCCATTATTGCACTGGGAAAAAAAAAATGAACTTATTTGGCCTGATTTGTTTGCCTAAAACATATTTGGCTTCACTGTGATAGCAGATGGGTATAAAAATATATGCATGTATACGCTTTGCCTCTCTTCTTGGCAAGTGAATTAGTCCACAACATTTTCTGTAGCCCATCTCACATTTAATGTCACAGAAGGGATTCATCTCTTGGCAATGAACATTAGTAGCCTGAAGAAAGGGGGTCATAAATCCCATTTTCATTTTTTATTAAAATCATACTATGTCAGGGTGTAATTTTCATTTTGTGATACAGTGTAATTTATTCACTGACCTTGGACCATGTTCCTCTGCTAATCTGAAAGGTTGAATCAGTGTACTAATGATTTCTGCAACTTGACACAGTTTCTTCTAATATAAAGCCTTCAAAGCTCAGCTTTTAGCTAATACTCAACAATGAAAGGAATAATATTGGTGAATTTAATCAGAAAAGGAAAAGCCAGTGCAAATTTTTTGAAAAGGAAACAAAATCTGTGAGTCACACAGAAAATTTATTTAATATAAAATATATTTTATATTTACATAAACCTTTTATACACCTACTATCTACAGACTGAAATATCTGACCAACCTCATTTACCATCTTTAGCCTCTTAGATTTCAGCCTATTGATTATCTTGCTGTCTGTAATCCCTAAACAAATATGAAAAAGAAATAAAGGGACTCTAGGAATAAATAAAATGGCTAAGCTTAAGTTTCCTATAATAATTTCAGTTTTCTTTTTAAATGAAAGTTTAGTCATTGCTAATAACTTTGAAAAAACACATCTATTTATTGGCACTCTGATGTAAAAGTTTGAAAAGGTAAAGAACAGGTGGTCATTCTGGAAGCTGAGAGTGATGGCTGAGAGTAATGGCTCCAGACTGGCCAATGTAGTCTGTCTTCTGATATAGGCTTGCTACCTGTAACACTTTATACCACATGCAGCCCTGATTCAATTCAAAGTTCAACCACCAGCTGTCAATGTCCTGCCTTGTTTTAGGTCGACCTCATCTATTTGGCAAAACCCCAAACCCAGATTAATTTTTCAGCCTTCTTTCCCTTCTAATCCAAAGCAACCAATTCCTGGTGAAAATCATAATGTTACACCATATATTCATGGTCTTATTATAAATAATAAGCCAACAACTCAGAATTAGATATTTGTGTAGCTAGATATATGTGTATCAAAAGCATGAGTAATGTCTTCTAAACTATAGGTGAAACCATTATTGAAGTAAGTTGTAAAATTAGTAGTAGGGACATGCATTTTTATTTTTTTCAGAATATGAGAGTAGACAATAAAAATCAGACTGCCTTGCTTTTAGTAAACCAAAAATATTGTTTCTTAAAACATATTTTTGTTATGAATGTGCATCATGGGTTATACTGTGAAATGAAATTCTTGCTGTGGTTTATGGTCAAAATAGTTTCCTGATCTATAATTATATAGGATATTGGTGAGGATGTGGAACAACTGGAATGCGTAGGCACTGCTGGTGGAGATGTAAAATAGATTAATCACTACTTTAGAAAAAAACTACAGTTTCTCATAAATATATCTCATAAAGATATACTTACCATAACAACTCCACTTCTAAGTATTTACACAAGATAAAAAATATATATGACCAAAAATATTTTGTTCATAACTACTTTATTCATGAGAGCCAACAACCAAATAACACTAGAAATAACCCAAATATCCATCAACTGATGAACTGATAAACAATTTGTAGTACATCCATACGATGGATTACTCGTCAGCTATTAAATGTTCTAACTATTTATACATGCAATGAAAATCAATAAAATATTATGCTGTATGCAAGGAGACAGCCAAAAATACAATATGTTATATTTTTACTTTTATATGAACTTAGAAAAGTCAAAAACCATAGTGACAGAAAGGTCAGTAGTTGCCGGAAAGTAGGAATGAGGGAAGGGGTATGATTACAAAGGGTCATAAGGAAACTCTTGAGTAAACGGAAATGTTCTATATCATCATTGTGGTTGAGAATACACAGCTGTATACATTGCTCAACATTCATAAAATATACAGCAAAAATTAGTAAATATGAGTGTAAATTATCTATTAATAAAGCTGAATTTTAAAACACTAAGGAAAAAACAGGTTTTTATATATCTTTTCATATGCCAGAAACGATAAATCTATTCTACAGTAACTATAATATTGCTAGATTTTTTCAAATAGTAAATATAAGTAATGCATAGAAACTTTTCACTACACTTTATAATTTTGCTCTATTTCATCTAAATTCACCTTCTATTTATGTAAATATAAGCATACTGCATTAGATTAAATTTTAACTACATCTGAATGTGGTAGATGAGGATGTAATTTTCCTCATAAGTTACATGTCATTTTGTGAAACCAAGAGAAGCATTGTTTTCCCTTTTATTGGAGTGAGGCTTTGTGGGCTTCTTTTTTCTTCTGTCAAAAAGTTGAACTAGACAATATGAGCCAATTTAAAAATTAGTCTTCTGGTTATGAAATAGATTTTCTATGACAATGAGTTCAAAGGTTAATTTCCTGGTTATTGATCTTTTTCAGAAAGGATTTCTTTGTGATTATTCTCCCCTTTGCCCTCTGAAAATTTCTTCAACCTAGTCTTTAAAGAGTTTTTTTTGAGTCTTTCCATCTTCCACCCACTCCTTTTCCCATAACAACTGATTCCACTAAAATCTGAATAGCTGACTAAGCAATAACCATCTTTTAACAGCAGAGACTCTCTAGGGGAAGATCAGATTGTACTGTGAACTGCACATTCAAATAAGTAGGCAAAACTGAGCAGCATCACTCCCCTTGAATTAGAAAATTTCTATGAAAACCAATCAACTAAGACTCATAATTACAGATGGCTTGGCAAAAAAATATAGTCATAATAAAATTAAATATCCTATGTAATGATTTTTATGTTTTCAAATTAAGTATAAAATATATGTGTACATTTTAGCTTTCCTTTATTTGATCTTTAGTGTGGAACCCCTTAGGCACAAACTGTGATGTTGACTGTAATTGTATGAAAGTTCATACACTATGGTGGTTCATCTGTCAGTTATGATAAAGATACCATGCAACACTTTAGAGAGTTTGGATTGTTTTAATATGTAGCTTATTTTCTCAATTGATGCCATTGCAAAAAATTTTCAACAAATCTATAAAAACACATGCCTCCACAAAAATAGATTTTTTTTTCTTATAATTGTTTATATAAGCTGTAAAACACCCAATCACCTAAAATTATTGTGATATGACACTGCTAACAAATGGTTCTGTTGGGATATGAATGTTCCCTAATGATAGATAGATCATACTGGCTTATGGTCGCTGATACATATGCCTGAATCTGTCTAGATCCAAACTCTTTGTATACAATAGGATCACCTCTTTTGTGGGAATTAAGTTCTAAATGAGGCAGCTGAATTCTCTTAAACTTGAAATGAATCCATCCATAAGTGTATACATTGTTGGGGGAATACAACCTCGTATCGTCTTTCTTATTAAAGGAAAAAATAAAATTCTAGCCATTTATACTATTTGTGTCAGTAAGATTGCATCACAGCCCTCGGAGTAGAGAGTAGAGAGGCACCTGAAGGTTTTACTGCATCTTCTTTAAAGAGTATCCTTCCTAACTACAATACATTTTAATAAATATGTTTGTTGCTATAAGGAATAAGTGAAATACCAAGTGCCACTTTATAAAAAATTAGATTTTAAAGTCTGCGCAAGCTGAAAAAAATGTACACACGGTTCTGCTCCATTGTTTTTCTCATTTTTCAGCATTAAGGTATAACTGGAAAATAAAAATATTACATATTTACAGCATATAACATGATGTTTTCATACACTGTAAAATGATTAAACCAAGCCAATTAACATATCCATCACCTCACATACTCATTTTTTTGTGGTGAGAACATTTAAGATGTACTCTTTTAGCAATTTTCAAGTATACAATGCATTTCTTCTGAATTATATGGAAGTTAAAGTAGTTTGCATAAGAATAAGAACATCGAAGGACATATATCTTACACATTGTCAGTCATAAATGCACTCTTGATCACTCTAATCCAAAGATTAATAAGTGCAATACACAGGGATTTTTCCTACACCATCAAGACTCTAATATAGAATCAAAATATTTCAAAGACTTACTCAAAAGTACAATCTGGAATTATGAATTTATCGATAATTATAGTCAAAATAATCACAAACTACCTCTGGAATGGTTTGCTCTATTGTAGGGTAGTAAGTATAAAAAACCTATTTGAATGATGATAGATTTTTGCAATCTTGTTCAGGTTTTCTTTTTTTTTTTTAATTCATTTATGGGATGTGAGAAAGTAGATCCAAACACTGCAGAAAAGTGTGCCCAAGTAAAGACAACAGATGGCAATAGACAAAGTGATCAAAGCAGGGGGAAGAAATGCCAGAGCAGTGGGCATACCACTTACCCGTTTCATCTACCTGTTGTTGGACCTCATTTGTCCAAGAAGTGCTTACTCTTGCATACACACATGGTCAATCCATTCAATCATGGTGGCTTTAAGCCTTAGCCAAAGCACTTAACATTTAAAACTGGCCCCATTTTAGCTTCGTAGGATATGGCTTTGAGACCTTTCTCAGCTCCCAAAGGTTTATCTGAACATGCTGTGAGAGCAGCACTGACAGGCAGACTTAGAGAAGCAAGCTATTCCAACATCCATTTCCCAATTCCTATTATTCTCCTGCTTCCTTCCTGTGTATCTCCTGAAGGCTTTCGAAAATATCTCAATATCAATAATATTTAGAAATATCTTTTAAAAGCACATGGCTTCCATTCTTAGACATGTTCATATACCCTGAGTGGAGATGTAAAATAAATTAATCACTACTTTAGAAAAAAGTACCAGAAGTTATTGTTTTTTTTTATAGCACCAGAAGTTATTGTTTGTGTGTGAATACCTGAATATCAGTTGTCAACACCTCGAGCCATGTCTTCAACACATTTTGAACATGGAACATGTTCACCTGGCTAAATTTTTATATATAAAAAATGATATTCTGTAAAGTCACATTCCCACACCTGTCACTCATCCAACCTCTTCTCTGTCCCTATGATAGGTAAGCACTATTATTAGTTTCTTGGGTATCCTGCCAGAGTTTACTTAGGGAGATATGAGCACATTAGAATTTATTTTCATCCCTTCATTTAACACAAATGTATAAACAACATTCTCTTCCTTTCTGTTTCCACTGTACTGTGCATCCTGCTAAAAAAAAAAAAAACAGATGATCCTTCTGTATCAGTATATAAAGAGCATAATCTTCCTTTCTGTTTCCACTGTACTGTGCATCCTGCTAAAAAAAAAAAAAAACAGATGATCCTTCTGTATCAGTATATAAAGAGCATAATTATTTTTGTCCAGCTGAATAACATTATCTAGTTGTCTGTAATTACACATGCTATTACATCATTTCATATGTGTGCACCTAAATATTTAGAATATATTTTCAAAAATGGAACTGTTGAGTTAACAAATATATAAATTTTTAATATTGATAAATATTGCCAAATTCCTTTTATAGAGGTTATGCCAATTTATACTTCCTCCAGCCACAGATAAGAGAATTTTGCCTTTGCTTAACCACTGCCATCCTATTATAACATGGTATAGTAGAAAGAGTACTAGGTTTAGATTTTAACTAACTCTGCCATTTGTAAGCTGTGTATTGGGTAAGTCGTTTTTCTAAATCTTAGTATTTTCATCTGTAAAATAAAGATGTGACCAGTCACTTTACAATGTTATCATGAGTAGAGCTAGAGTAGTTCTATAAACATTTTTCATCCGTGAGAGTGCAAGTTATGTCTTCCATTCTTGCAATGTTCCTTCAAGATCTGAAAATTCTATGAGACTGTTGTTGGTATTATAAACATTCAGAGAGGTTTTAGTAAAAATTGAAGAAAGGAAAATCCATGTTAATATTTTTTATGTGCTTCAGGAAACCTACTAATCACCTTACACAGTAAGTGGTCACAAAACTGGACTGAATCAGGGGACTAGAGGAACTAAATGGCTCCATAATGTCTACCCTGTTGTAATTTGATGCTATTCATACTTAATTAGTTATTCCATGCATCTGAGAGAAGGTGAGAAGAGAGCATTGATGACATGGTAATAAAAGTATACAGTCTATTCTTTACATTTTGTTCTGATAGGTATCATTGCCAAGTAATCTAATCCACTCACTTTGATATTATTGGTTTCATTTTTAAAATTAAATCTTTTGTTTGCTTGCTTATTTTGTTATACGGTGATGAGGTCTGAGGTTTGGGGATTTTCACAGAGAAAGAAATAGTTCCCACGAGGGCAGTCTAGTTCAAGTACAGTAAGAGAGATGAAGTCCATCTGTCCATAGCACAGCATTCAGTGTTAAGCTTACTTCCCCAGCTGTTAACGGCAAATCAGCCACAGGGACAGGTACAGGCAATGCAACAGCAATTACTCTGACTTGCTGTGATTTGCCATGGGATATTAATATGTTGAACAAATATTGATCCCTTGTGGTATACATCATAGCAGCATCCAGAGATATGCATGATAATCCCCTGTTCACTTCACATGTGAGAAAGAGAATACGATATAAATTGACGAAGTTTTATAACAATCCAAGAGAAAAGTTGAGAAGAGGTCTAGAAGAGCTCCTGGTCACAAACATAACATCACATCATGTGCATGCACTCAAGTCCTTCATTAGTTACATCTGTTAAAATTGCTTTCAATACACAGTATCTGGCATGAGATGGAAGAGAAAAAAGGCAACCAGCAGGAAATAGAAAGCCTTCCAATTTAATGACATTTTCCTTAAAAATAAAAAAAAGTTACAATAGGCAAACTTGAAAAAAATTATAGGAACACAAAAAGCCATTTTCTTAGCTACCTATTTTCAGCCTCATCCCTCTTATTTTAGTACTGAGTTGGAAAACGGCTTCTTTCTTTACTCACTACATTTGTTTTGAACTAGATACGAAAGTCAGGGTGTATTGATGTAAAGGAGAGGAGAACCTATTTTTATACAAAACAGCATGTGGCCCTAAATACCTACTTTTTGATCACCAGGTTAAAAACAAGCTGAGAATGGAGTCCTATCTTTAAGACAATCTAGTCCTAGGGCTTCAATTTATAGGTGGTGAAATTGAGGTCTGGAAAAATTATGTGACTTGCTCATTAGTGTGCAAGCTAGATGAATACTGTATGTCACATACATATCCCAAGCTATTGGAAATCAAACTAAAGAATTATTTAAAGCCATATATCTGCAAAGGATGCAGGAACACAAAAATACATCATTTAGCCCTGTTCTGCCTCTGATAGAGGCACAAAAGATACTTTCTCTAAATCTTGGTAGTCCTAACAAGCCACTAAACTCAGAGAGCTATGTGCTTTTCTTAAGCAACTACAGATAAATCAGCATATTTGGGACCTAATTAATTTTTGACTTCTCCAACTATTGTTACAATCAAGTGTTTATAATTGGTTTTCTAAAACTAGAAGTTAGGTCAACAACAGTGAGTAATTTATCCTTGAGGAATTCCTCCTGCTATCTGAAAGACAGACTATTATAATCAGTGATCTCTGGGAGGTGAAAAGAAAGCACTCACATAACCTAAAGAGAGGGAGCAGATTTGCAAAGCTTGTAGAACAGTCTTTTCCTTGTCTTAAATTTACCTTCTATGAACTTCAAGAAACCGGCTCTAATATTACATAGTTTGAACCTGCTTATACTCTCCCTAGATAAAGCCCTCATTATTTACTAACATAAAATCATTTATTTTTATTCAATTTCCCTATTCTTTTGCATCAATTCTCACACATCTGAGGATGCTGATTCTAGGGAGGCAGAACTTTCCTCTTAGAATGCTTGTCTGTTCTGTGATTGGGTCTTGGAGAGGTAAGGATAGGTTAAATCTCTCCCTACAAGAAAGAGCTGCATCCCTTTACAAGAGGAATGACAGAAATATCTTTCCCTCACAAGCTTTCAGAGGCTCTTAATCACACCCTTAATAAATTGAAGGATTTTTTAAAAATGATATTGATGATGAAGCTAAGATGTATATGTAAGACATATAATTACATACAAATTTGACTATATTTTAACCAGTCTTTTGAGTACCTATTTGTCTTCTTTCACTGTACCCTCAGATTAAACCACACAGTGAGGACAGTGACACAACACAGATTCCAAACATAGGTCCAGTATCTTAGATGTGCTCTACCCAAGAAGGGTAAAGAGCAAATGACAAGTTTCACACATGATTCTTTCAGATATTTTAATATTGAATGTAATATGATTGACATTCCATGTAGTCTAGACTTTCAGTCTTCAATTCCAGTGCCTTTTACCAAAAGGAATCAATTCACAACATGTTCAATGAGTTCTCTGAATGCCTGGAACTCTATCACAACGCTCCATCTGCAGAAAGGTCACTACTATAGGCATCATGCAAAAATCTGCCTTTTGTTACTGGATTCAGTTTGAATTTTTAAAAACATCTCTTTTATAGAAATAAGTGAAACTCCCTGCTGATTGAGATTTCTTTCATCCAGAATGGCCTCAATGTTGGAGTGTTATTCCTGAGAATATTCTTTCATTGGCTTTTCTTTGGAAAAATATTACTGGCAGGTCAGTTGTGGCCTTTGTGTGTATATGAATGCATGAGAGTTAAATGTACAAAGCACTTTATATGCTTTTTCCTCATTTAATCCTCTAAGGAATATTATGAGATAATGTGTTATTATCTCTACTTTACAGGTGAGGAAACCAGAGCTTACGGAAGAGTAAGCAACTTGTGCTAAGTCAGGTATTCAATGGCGAAGGAATAAGTTAAAGTAAGCAATCTGATTCCAAAGACAGCGCCTGTAATTTCTTCTGGCAGTCATAAAAGTAAGGTAAAAAGCACTCCCTTTCCTCTAAATATTGCCATGAATGTATGATCATGAATGATCAAAGGAAAGTAGAAATCATTTTAACCAATGTCTTTATTCCACAGGTGACAAATGTGGAAACTTCTTTTAAATGCCTCTCTTTATTTCTACTGACATAACATAAATTATAAGAATCTTTGTAAACTGGGTATGTTGGTTCATACCTGTAATCCCAATACTTTGGGAGGCCAAGGCAGGTGGAACACTTGAGCCCAGGAGTTCGAGACCAGCATGGACAAAATGGTGAAAACCCATCTCTACCAAAAAATATAAAAATTAGCCAGGTGTGGTGGCACATACCAGTAGTCCCAGCTACTTGGGAGGCTGAGGTGAGAGGACTACTTGAGCCCAGGAGGCAGAGGTTGCAGTGAGCTGTGATCAGACCACTGGGTGTGATTAGCCTGAGTGACAGAGTGAGACTCTGTATCAAAAAATAATAATAAAATAAAAGAGCGAATCTATGTGACTTGGAACTTGGAAGTATACAGTTTATTTCAATTAATATTGTTTAAATATTCTTGCTTTAAAAACAAATTTAAATATGTAAAAAAATAAGAGCTATGAAAACAGTCATTTTATATTGCTTTGTGGCCACTTCCAAGGTTTATGTATAACAAATAATGTACACAGTAGAGGTGATCATATCATCATAGTGTGTATTACTTTTCTCAAAGTATATACTTTTCCATGTATCTTGACAGTCTGTGTATTCATCATTTCAATGGCTATGTAATATTCCATCAAACTGATGTACCATAAAACTAATTCACCCTCTTAATAAAACATCTGACTTTATTTACTAAATGCAAACTAAGTTTGTGTGTCCATGTATTACAAATTGCTAGACATATTTTCAACGAAAAAATCATTCTAGAAATAGGCAGATTATTATCTGTGTTCCACAAACAAGATTTGAGAGCAATGCCTTAATTAAATACATGTAGCCTTATTTATTCTGATTTGAAATTTTGAGATCTACAATAGCAATTCTATATCTGTCATCTGTAATACAGATTATTGTTATTATGATTATATATCAAGCATTGTGGGTACACCCTGTAGTTTATGAATACATCATAGAGAAAAAGTAGGTCTCTGCCCCCAACATTTATGAACTCGAAGAAAAAAATGGGTAAAGATAATTGTGCACATTTAACACAGATGCATTTTAGTAGATGAAGACCTCATAGAAAATGTAAGACTTGGAGAATAACTTTAAGTGGGGGAAGAAAAGATCCTAAAGAATAAATTTATAGTGATGTCATGTCTAGGTTTATTTTTAAGTGATGGACTTGATTGAGTGTTTCTCTCAAACACATGATTTAACTTCTGCAATTCTCTATTATCTGAGAGGAGCTTATCTGCCTGCTGTGAGCAATTTAACTCTTAAAAGAGTAACTTTTCTGTTTACTTATCCACAGATGACTTGATTCTACTGTCCCTGAGATATTAGCACCTGTGATACCAAAGTCAACTTTTGTTTAATGTGTATATAAGGAATTAGTAATCCTCCACAAAGGAGGTTCCAATTTTCACTTGCTAAGACTCAAAAGGTCAAGGGAATGAGTGGGAAGAGGATGACAAGGTAGCCCCTGAGATGGAATCATAAGGAAGAGTTTCACAAAGAAACTAATGCTGGATCTGAGTACTAAAGGATATTGAAAAGCTGTAAGAGAGGATAGAGCACCTCACACAGGGAAGCATGGAGCCAGGAAACATCATGGGTATTATATTAGGATCCATAATTTCTAGAAACATAGATGAATATAAATATAAATTTTTATAAATGGATTATTGATATTACATTAAAATACATGGCATGTTTAAAATATCACATGGTATCTTCAATGTGATACCCTTTATTAATGTTGCATAGTTCAATGAGCTGTACAAAATTGCAGTGAATGCAGTGTATTGATAAACCATTTCTATCAATCCTTGCACAAACATCTGTGATGCATTGCTTTAGAGGAACTGTATTTCTTATTTTCATTTAACATCCCCCATGAGAAATAAGCTAGGGTCTTCAAAATAAACATAAATAATAAAATACCATTATCTCTGTTTCCACACTTTATGGTAATATTACAGGATCCATGGAAGTTCATTTTGACTAGAGGGAAGAATACACATTGAGAAGAGAAAGAAGAAATGAAGAAAGGAAGGGAGGGAGGGAGAGGCAAAGGAGGGAGGATGTAAGGACAATATCACTAAGGGTCTAGCCTGCCATCAAGACCTATCTGGGCTTCTTTCTTTTAGTGATGAAGAATTGCTAAAAGCTCATAAGCAATATGACTTACATAATACAAGTAACAATATAGAAAGGCCATTCCAGTATTACAGTGGAAGAAGAGCTGGAGTGGTTATGGGGAAAAGCAAAGGTAGGGAGATGAAGGGATTTGAAATAACGTAGGAAAGAGATGATGAGAAGTTAAGTGTGAAGGTTTGGAGTGTGAGGGAGTGGAGAAGAAGGAATAGATTTGAGAATTATTTTGAAGCTCAGAAATCTGCTTGTTGATGTGGAGGAGGGGAGAGGGGCTGAGTGAAGACTGGACTATGATTCCTTTGCTTTAAACAGTGATATCATTCACTGAGACAGGAATATTGGGAATGCAGATTTAGACGAGCAGGTGATATGGTAGATCGACTGCAGAATTGCAGAAGTTGCCGCAATCCTTTACCCCTCCCTGTAGTCATACATTTTGCAATACGACTTTGACAGGCTACCATTTCCCTGCCTCTTGAATCTGGGCTGCCTTTGTGATTTACTTTGGCCAGCAGAATTTGGCAGAAGTGACACTGTGCCAGGTCCTAAACTAGGCTTTTGGAATCCTTGTGACTTTTTGTATTCGCTGTCTTCTCACACCCCAACCTCCCTTGTCTGTCTGTCTCAGAACCCTTCCAATGTTAGATGAACAATCTCAGACTACTGGTATGCTGGAGGGATGTAAAGATAGGTATTTGGAAAGATACCTCAGTCATTCCAGCCATTACAGCTGTATTGGTGTCTTTTTGCTGCTATAACAAATTACCACAAATATAAGTGGCTTAAAAATTTATTCTCTTACAATTTAGAAGGTCAGAAACCCAAAATCAAATTCACTAATCTAAAAATCAAAGATTCAGCAGGTATGATTCTTCCTGCACACTCTAAGGGAAGAATTAATTTTCTTTTCTTTTCTTTTCTTTTTTTTGAGACAGAATTTCACTCTTGTTGCCCAGGCTGGAGTGCAGTGGCATGATCTTGGCTCACTGCAACTTCTGCCTCCTAGGTTCAAGAGATTCTCCTGCATCAGCCTCCCAAGTAGTTGAGGCTACAGGCGCATGGCACCACACCCAGCTGATTTTTGTATTTTTGGTAGAGACAGGATTTCACCATGTTGACCAGGCTGGTCTTTAACTCCTGACCTCAAGTGATCCACCCACCTTGACCTCCCAAAGTGCTGGGATTACAGCCATGAGCCACCACGTCCAGCTGAGAAATCATTTTCTTGCCTTTTTTAGCTCCTAGAGTCTGCCTGTAGTCCTTAGCTTGTGGCCACTTAGTCCATCTAGAAAGTTCATCACTCCATTCTTTGTTTCTGTTATCACAATAGCCTTCTCTTCTGTATGTAGTACATTCTCCTCTGCCACCGTCTTGAGAGGACAGCTGTGATTACATCATTGGACCCACCTAGGTAATCCAGGATAATCTTTCCATCTCTTCACCTTTGCTTTAATTATATCTGCAAAATCCCTTTTGCAATATAAGATCAGACATTCACAAGTTCCAGGGACTAGGTTGTAGACATCTTCAGAGGTGGAGAAGGATATTATTCAGTCAAGCACACCAGCCAATGTCATTCTAAACCAATCAGTTAATTGCTGAGTGACTTCAGTTACAAGAGTGAGGTCAGTTGAGCCCAGTTTAGATTATTACTGCTCAATTAAACCCAGGCTAAATTACCAACTGGCAAAATATAGAGCTAAAATATGATTGCACTTTTAAGCTACTAAGTTTTGGAATCGTTTGTTATGCAGCAAAAGCTAACTGCTACAGTTAAAAAAAAAAAAGTCAATTTTCTGAATTTCTATTTGAGAAAAATGTTGGGTTAACCAGGTGGCCACATTGGCAAGTAAAATGAGATTTTGGCTAGAGCTAGAAGTTTAAGGTGAAATAAATGAACCTTGAACTAATAAGCAAAAAGCTTGAATTTGATTCCTTAAATATGAATTCACATTAGTAGCCCTATACTTACCACCACAGGAGAAGTCAAGAACATGGGACTTTGAGATTCTCCTATTCCTCAGCATTTAATAATACTTTCTTTTTTTCTTTTTTTTTGAGACGGAGTCTCGCTCTGTTACCCAGGCTGGAGTGCAGTGGTACGATCTCGGCTCACTGCAAACTCCGCCTCCTGGGTTCACCCCATTCTCCTGCCTCAGCCTCCCCAGTAGCTGGGACTACAGGGCGCCCGCCACCATGCCTGGCTAAATTTTTTAATTTTATTTTTAGTAGAGACGGGGTTTCACTGTGTTAGCCAGGATGGTCTCGATCTCCTGACCTCCTGATCCGCCTGCCTTGGCCTCCCAAAGCGCTGGGATTACAGGTGTGAGCCACCGCGCCCGGCCTAATAATACTTTCTGTATTATAAAAGGGTAAGGCTGATACGTTCAGAAGAATGCATTTCTTTAAGATAGAGATTCTGGTTTCAGCCAGTCTCTTCCAACTCAGAGCCTTACCTGTAGTTGTTGTGAGGATACAGTGAGAAACAATATATGAAGAATTTATAATAGAGCCAGGCACAGAATAAAGGCCCCGGTGAGTGTTAACTGTTGCTGTTATTATTTTGTCACAGGGCTTGTACGCAGTTGATGGCTCATCATTACCCAAGAATCCACAGGCTACTACTGCATAAGCCTTTGGAGTATCAGGTGTACATGCCCATGATAGCACTACCTTCTTTGACTTTTTAAAACTAACAGTCTCTTTGTTTCATATTTGATATAGGAGCTTCGTTATATTGTGCTAATTCTGCAAAGAATGAGAAAGTTGGAAAAGGAATGAACTAGGCTACTAATCTTAGATGTGCTGAAAATGAGCTTTGTAATGTTACACAAGTCAACCTCACTGTGTTTCTTTCTATGGATTCTAATGTTTGTGTGTTCTGCTTCACAGAGTAACTGTAAGGATCAAATGAATCAGTTAACCAATCAAGCAGAATAAATTGAGCACTAACGATGGCTTTAGCAGTGTGCTGGTTATTCTCAAAACTTAGATGTAAGCTGTTGCCAGACCCATCCTCAGAAGCTATACCTTGCTTGTGCACACATTAATTAATCTGTAGTTGTCATGATGTTCTTGAGCTAGTAATAATGCTCTAGGAAAAATAAAATGTACTTTCTGCATTCTGTGGGCATAATCCAAAGTAGCCTGCCACAAACACAGGCTACTTAAACACTTTTTTTAAAGATTTGCATTTAATATTCAAAATTCATGCAGAAGCATGATAAATAGAACACACATTTATAACTTTTCCTTCTTAAAATTTACAAAAATTAGAGTAAAGAGGTTAAAAGAAAAAAAAAAAAGTCCTTCAATGTCTAAAGACAAAGAGAACTAAAAACCAAAAATAAAATTCTGAGTCCCCTCAATCATCTAAATGGACCCCTCCTCTCAGTCAAGGGCATTCCAGAGTTAACCTGAAAAACTAATACAGGCCATGATGGAAGAGGGGGTCAGACATGCCTCATTATCTCCTCCTCCCTTTTGGAATTCAGGAAAAGATAATCACTATTAACATCAACACAGAACTCAAGTGTGATAAGAAACATTTACATTCTTTTCTCTCGGAAGCCTGCTACTTAGAGGCTTCATCTGCATGACAAAACGTTGGTCTCCACAACCCCTTATTCTAACCCAGGCATTTGTTTCTATTTATAATAGCTCTTTCAACCAATTACCAATCAGAACATCTTTGAATGTAGCTATGATTTGGAATCCCCATCTCCACCTCACCCCGACTTCCAGCTGTCTCGCTCTTCCAGATTGAACCAATGTAAATCTTACCTACATTGCCTGATATATTATGTCTCCTTAAAAGGTATGAAGGCAAGGTGTACCTTAACCACTTTGGGCATATGTCAAAACCTCCTGAGGCTGTCATGGGCGTATCCTTAACCTTGGCAAAGTAAACTTTCTAAATTGATAGAGACCTGTGTCAGATACTTTTCGGTTCACAGAAAAAACAAGAGAGGAAATAACTGCAGTTAAGATGCATCAAGAAAATTTTGGAAGCTGGAAGCAGGCAGACAATTCTTAACTGAGTTTAAAGAGAAAAGAAGAGTAACATTATTCATTATAGAAGTGAAGAAACCAGTTGATTTCCACTGCAGAATTCAGGAAAGCTTCTGGACTTATAGACAACAGATATATCTAAAGATTCAATGGTGATAAAGATGTAAAGATTGGTTGAAAGCTGGTATGTAGTTAGAGTCCTGCATCAACTCCTGCTTAGAATGATAATTGCACTCCTCTTCCGGTCTCCCTCATACACAAATAGACACATGCCAGAAGATGACAAGCCTCTTATTCAACCTTGGAGAGGCTGAATAAAAGGGATTACTTTAGAACGGTGGGTCTCAACCACGTTAAATTTTGCTTCCCAAGGGATCTTTGGCAATATGCCATGAAGACATTTTTGGTTGTTCCAACTTGTGGTGGGGTGTTTCTGGCATCTAGTGGTTAGAAGTCAAAGAGGAATTCTTCTAACATCCTACAATGCACACAACAGCCCCCACCACAAACAATTATCTGACACCAAATATCAGTAGTGCAAATGATGAGAAACCATGCTCTAGAACACCAGAAAAAGCTGAAGATGGGAATGAAATACTAAAATCAGAAGAAAAAGGTGAATACTACACACTGAACTGTGAGATCTACATCTTGAATTATGAGATCTTCCCCTTCCCTTTATTCCCCTAGCTGTATCTCTGAGAAACCTGATAATTTGCCTAATATATTCCAGGCAATAGATCTGAGGCTTCCTTTTTGGGGTAAATCACTGTTTAAAAGAAAAGACCTGTGGATGCCAATAGCAGGCAGGCCTCTCTCCAGCTAACTACTCTAAAGTGAAACCTGCCATGCTAAGCCATCTCCAGTCAGAATTGTAGAATTGTGATAACTTGTTCCTAAATATAAATGGATAGCAAAGGATTAGCAGATATTGAGGAAAGCTTATAAGATGAAAGAAATACCCCTGATATGGTTTGAGGTTGTATACCTGCCCAAATCTCATGTGAAATTGTAATCTCCAGTGTAGGAGGAGGGGGTCTAGTAGGAGTTGACTGGATCATGGGGCAGTTTCTAATGGTTTAGCACCATTTCCCTAGAGGTGTCTGATGATAGAGTTCACCAGAGACCTGCTTGTTAAAACATCTGTAGCACCTCCTCGCTATCTTCTTCCTCTTGCTAGCCATGTAAGATGTGCTTGCTTCCCCTTTGCTTTCCGCGGTGATTGTGAGTTTCCTGAGGCTTTCCCAGAAGCAGAAGTCTGTACAGCCTGTAGAACCATGAGCCAATTAAACCTCTTATCTTTATAAATTACCCAGTCTCAGGTATGTCTTTATAGAAGTGTGAGAACAGACTAATACAATATCCAAACAGAGAAACCAAAAAAAAAAAGAGGAGAGAGAAACTCAAAATAACCATAGATAAGATAAATGAATTTTCTTAGGAAGATTAACTAAAACATCATGAGGTTTTTAATAACTGCCATAAGTATTCACTAGGGCTTACTCTTGTAGCTACTTTTTTCTTGTTAATTCCTATATAAATGTTGTTTATATTATATTTATTTATATCTTATTCTACAAAGAATTGCATGAAAATAATTCATCCAAGTATTCTGTACAAGTAAATAGAGACATATGTATGCAATATAGACAGGTACTAAAGGAAAGTCGGTACAAAAAGAAAATAAAAATACCATGTTAACCAAGTCAACAGAGAAGTTATAATTTAACATCAAATTGACTTCAGACATTCTATAATTTCTTCAATAATTTGTTAGAAATGAATGCAAAAGGGAGGTTCTGAATCCTTATAACATGAAATTTCTCCTCTATCCTTTCTCATTACATTAGCTTTAGAAAAACAGACAAAAAAAAATAACAAAAAAACAGAAATCCAAATTTTTATAGCTTTTTTTGGTGTAGGACTGAGTAACACACTTTCCTAGGTTATTTAAAATGTGATTGACTTTACACTATTCCACTTTCATGCAACTTTTCAGTGCAACTCTGACATAAAACAAGCCACCCCTATACCAAGGCATTTTCTTTAAGCTGGTGATAGATATGCTTCTTACAAAGCTCTCATCAAGAGGTTAGGACACATTCATATCTTGATTTATCTGATTCTTTTATCAGATGAAGGCCATTTACTACCAACCTTAGGCATTCTCAAGGAGCCAATCTTTTTGGAGAAGACTGTGCTATGAAGGTTAGTTTTATTGATAATGAACTTGAGCTTTGTACTGTACTTCAATAATACTTTCATCTAAGGGTACTGAAATGCTTTGCAATTTAAATGAATTAAGCCCCATAACACCCTTTGAGCTAGAGAATACTTGTTTTAGAAATAGAAAATCCAAGGAAGAGAGATACTAAGTAAGTTTTAAGTTTAAAAAGTGAAACTAAAACCCTCCTGTTCTCCACTTTCCCTCCTTTCCTATATTGTATCCCACTTCACTCTCTGCATTACTTATTTCCTTTGCTCTCCTTTCTTCTATTTCCTCTAGGATATTCTTCTTTTCCTATCCATCAATGTTCTCTTTTTTCTAGACCTACACCCATACATGACAGGAGTCTTTCTGTATAAATCAGCATAAATAAAAGAATCAATATGGGATGAAAATAAGGCAAGGGGCTCTCTTTTTCTTATGACTGTTGAGAAGGTTAAATTTTAATCATTTTCTTCTGCTAACCTCCCTCCTTCACCCACAGCCCCATTTGATGAAGGAAAAAGCATCTTCCTTATGGCTTCCTCTTTCCCCACACTGTCTCTGGTAAGTGATCACTGAGAATAGGAACTTTACAACCCTTCATATCCCCAGTCTGGGGATAACCAAACCCAGTATCAGATCCCTCTAGTCACCCTGTTCTGGTCCTTAAGCCTTAGGTTTTGGTATAGTAGAACTCAATGACTAGTTAATATTAAGTTGGGATCAGCATACCATTGATTTTGGGAAAAGGGATCTCCACCTACACTTCAGCTGAAGCATAAACAATTCTGCCTGCTGGTTAGGGATGGGCAAACTATAGCAGGTCAAATCTGGTTAAGACTTTGCGATGGTTAATTCTATGCGTCAATTTAGAAGGTGTTTTGGAAGAGATTTAAATTTAAATCAGCGGGCTGTCAATAAAGCAGACTGCTTTCCATAACATGGTTGAGCCTCATGTATTGTTGTGAATAGGACAACAGGCTAGCCTTTCTTAGGCAAAGGAAAATTCTGCAGCAGACAACCTTCAGGCTTGAACTGCAGCATCGGCTCCTCCCTGTGTGTCCAGTTGGCTGTTCCCTGCTGCAGATTTCAGACTTTCCAGCCTCCATAATCACATGAGCCAAGCCAATTCCTTAAATTTCTCCCTTTCTTTTTCTCTGTCTCTCACTCTCTGCCCCGACACACACACACACACACACACACACACACACACACACACACCCCATTTGTTCTGTTTCTCTGGAGAATACTGACAGGCCTATTCCTGTAGAGTTTTAGAGGAATATAGCCATGTCTATTTGTATGTGTATGGTCTATAACTGCATTCTCACTCTGATGGCAGAGTTGAGAAGCTGCAACACAGATGATGAAGGACACAAAGCAGAAAATATTTACTATCTGACCATTTACAGGAAAAGGTTGACAACTTCTGTTATGGCTTATTGCCTATCTCTCTTCCCACTGAGAAGATACTGGATGATTGGAAGCCTCCTCTGCCACCCTGGGCTGCTAACGCTCCCTTATTCATCTTACCTTAGTACCCTGAGCATGTCTTCCTCTATTTGAGCATTTAAGATATAAGTATATTCATCCCTGTGTTTTGTTCATGAAAATGAGCTTTTTGAGGTCAAGGACTGTCTTACTGTCTTCTTTTTGTTGGAATTATATTCATGTATGGAATTCAAAAAATATCTTTTGATGAAATGAATTACTGAAATAATAGCCCCTCACCTTTATGGATTTAGCACTTTTGATGTGTCTGCCTCTGTGTTAGGCTATTTACATATATTAAAATGTAATTACATATTACATACATCATTAAATTCAGACAACAGCTCTATAATTATCCCCATTTTGCACATGTAGAAACTGAGACTGAGGGAGGGTTGTGATTTACCAATTGTTACACAGCCAGTATAATGAAGAGATGAGATTTCAGCCCAGAAACTTTCACTCCTCAGCCCACTCTCTGACTTAACCCCTCCTTCCTAAAATGAAGACACCTGTAGCTGAGAAAGAATGAGTCCACCTTAAACCTTGTATCACATTGTTTCTATAACAATCAAAAGCTATTATTTAAGCCAAACGAGCATAAAATATATTTTTATTTATTTCTTTTTATTTGTTCTTTTTTAAAGACAGGGTTTTGCTCTGTCATCCAGGCTGGAGACTAGTGGTACAATCATGGCTCACTATAGCCTTAACCTCCTCTGCTCAACTGATCCTCCTGCTTCAGCCCCCTAGTAGCTAGAACTACAGGCATGCACCACTGCACCCAGGCATATAGTTTGGATGTTTGTCCCCTCCAAATCTCGTGTCAAAATGTGATCCTCAATGTGAGAGGTGGGGTGTCGTGGACAGTGTTTGGGTCATGGCGGCAGATCTCTTATGAATGGGTTGGTGCCCTCGTTGTGATAATGAGTGAGTGCTTACCCTATTAGTTCATGTAAGATCTGGTTGTATAAAACAGGCTGGCATGTCCTGCCTTTCTCTCTTGCTCCTTTTCGCAATGTGATATGCCAGCTCCCTCTTTGCCTTCAACCATGATTGTAAGCTTCCTGAGGTCTCACCAAGAACAGATGTTAGCACCATGTTTCGTGCACAGCCTGCAGAACTGTGAGCCAAAATATACCTCTTTTCTTTATAAATTGCCCAGTCTCAAATACTTATTGCAATGCAAACAGACTAACACACCCAGCTAAGTTTTCAAACATATTTTGTAGACAGGCTGGTTCCAAATTCCAGGCCTCAAGTGATCCTCCCACCTTGCATTCCCAGAGTGCTGGGATTACAGGCATGAGCCACCACACTTGGCCATAAAATATATTTTCAAAAGCTAGGGTACCTGATTCGTCATATTAATATTTTATTGAAAAGAGCCAACCTCTTAGCTTTCATCCTTACAAAAACTATAGTAAAAACATTTTTTAAAGGAAACCAAAAACACATCTGCTTTGGTGTTGTTGCTAGGATCTCCTTATTACTATGCAGTGTAGCTTCTGTGCCCTGTGCTCTGAGGACTGCCTGTGTCTCTCAGGCATAGCTGATGATCACAGGTACCTCATGAATGGAAAAGACCCAGCACAATAAAAATTATCACAAGCCTCATTTCTTTTCTTTCTGCTTTATGACACCACAGCGTTACAAACAAAGCACAGGAAGAATTATTTACTTTTCAGTTCAGGGAGTTCCAAGTTGTATTCATTTGATTTCAGCACATCAGAAAAATCTTCTGATCACCTGAGTCATCAAACACAGCAAAAAGCATTTACCAAATCATTTGAGCCTACATAGTCCTGAAATTTCTAGGAATGCTTTTATGGTAATAAGGAATTATTGGATCACATAAAAGCACTTATACCCTTACATGTAAGGATTATAAAACAGCATGGTTTCTTTTAATGTGGTCCTTGGTCTGCTACTGTCATTGTGGCAGGAGAAGGTGTCGTGTGGAGAAACACTGGATGGACCATTGGGAAAAAAAGCCCCTTAAATTCTATGTAATGTGATCTCTAATGTCAATTCCCAATCATTTTTAGGGCTGACTTTTAAAAGATGGCAGCAGCAACAGGATGATTTATATGGCCTACAGCAGAAATAGCAGTAGTAACTACATTCTGCTGGGAACTCTAGGAAGTTCAGATGAGAGTCTCTAAACATATACTACCTCTCATCTAAGAGGATGAGAGTACTTCTTTCTAAAAATTATATCATCCATTATACAAATGAGAAATTTAGGTGCAATGATTGAATGATTCTTTTTTTCTGAAGCCACACAGTTAATAAACAAAGGAAATGGCGTATGAATTCATCCTGTCTATTTTCTCAAGCTTGTACTCATTTTACCTATATAATACACCAGAAAGGACAGAATTGTCAAGCTCTGTTTCCCAGAAAGACAAGACACTATAACACTGATAAATGACTATGTTTGATGTCTTAAGATGATCTCTTCTCCATGCTTATGGTCTTTGAAATAATAAAAAATATGTCTACTCCTCTGTATATCCAAAATATTCCAAGAAGCAAAAGATTGCTACACGAACAGAGAATAAAGGACTTATCTTCTAAGTTCTTCTTGTGGTGATAGTCGATAGCAAAAGTTAGTTATTGCTAGTTTAATTTCAATACCATTCTTACTATATTATTATAACATCCATCTTATGACTAGGCATGAAAGTGTCAAAGAAACCATAAAAAGTGGGAGTTGATGGAGAAAACATTGCTAGAAAGGAATATAAAATTTAAACTGATTTTAATAAAAACTTAATACAACTAATTTGCTTTTCCATAAAACAAATTGACATGGCAAATTTAGAATTTCACCAGGAAAATATCACTAAATTTCTGGGTCTGATACAGTGCCATAATTGTTTAGCATTGCTGTGATCTCTTGAGAAAGTATATTATTTATGGAATGCTCTTTAAGCAGAGAAGAGTATCATTAATGTTTTTATACCTAAGTTCCCTGCCCCTTTCAAAAGAGATGTGTATTCTTTAAAGTACATGTCAAGAAAATACCTCCAATGTAACTATAATTTTAGGTTTGTTTCTTTTCAACACCCCTTTCTAGTGTTCTCTCTTGAAAAGTTCTAAAGAGGTGAGATGATCCTTTCAAGTTGAAAAAGATATTTCCTGAGAAAACAAAGCTTTGTCTAGTAAAAGCTTTTGTTTTACACTTGGAAAACTGTTGCTTTTCTAGGTAAGTTTTAGAAAGAGCTAAAGGACACATTCATTTGGGGACTGAACATATTTTTCAATATTTGAGGTCTTTGTTTCAGAATGCACTTTTGTATTGGCCTTTATCTACTAATTCTTAGATTCAGAGTATCTCAGAATTTTAGAGTCTACCGCTCAAGAGATTTGGAGGCCACATTTTTCTTTCTCTCGTCTGATATTTAAGTTCCCTTTACAGTATCTGACCAGTGGCTGGCAGATCTCTGCTCGAGCTCATCCACAAATAGAGCATTGGTCCATGCCTGTATGCATTCATTCATGTCAGAATCATCATTTGCCGTGCAACTAACATTAACTCGAGACCATAGGGGGTACAAATAGAGGACAGGACATAGTCTTTGACTGTCATTGGATGAAAGAGAACAAGGTCCCGTTTGCTTCTTCCAGTTCCATGTGGTTAATTCAAAACCACTCAATCAAAAAACAACCCTTTGAACTTCCTGTGATTTGAAGTTCACACCAATCCATGATCCTATTATTTGCTTTTGATTCAGCATACACTTAAACTTAATTGCCTGCTACTGGCCCCAAACTATGCTTTAAGATCTCCTTTTGCATTATCTCAATTAAGTGTACCTTTCATATGGACTCATTTTATCTGAATAACCACAAAGTCTTCTGTATCTTCTCTACTATATTTCCAGAAAATTTCAATGCTTATGTGGTTGATCATGTAATAATATTATCTCATGGCTTCTCCTGCTTTCACTTATTTCTGCTGGTCTCACTCATCAAGGCATTAGCACATCATTATCATAAACATCAAGGGTCTTCAATCTGCTTCCTTATTTACCTGCTACGTCTCTCACTGATTTCTCATTCAGTGTTCTGAGGTCTTCAAATCCTTCCAAGCCAGAAAATGTTCCCTTGTTTCCTTCTACTTCATGGTTTGTGATGCTTATTCCCTCCTTTATACCATCCTGAAAGTTCTTGCCTTCCTACACTTACATGAAACTCAGATATCCATTCTCAAAATAGTCTCTCCTCAATGTCATCATCTTCACTGTTAATGCGGAAGACCAGTTGCGTCTCAAGGAATGAATCCCAGGTTGGTCCCAAGGGGAGGCCCTTTAGTTATTTTGTCAGTGATATATTTCACATCAATTAAATCAGACTTCAGATATATTATCATTAACATCTTCAATCTCTCCTTTAAGTTGCCTTTTTTTCCTTTTTTTAACACATACTAGCCTCTTATTTTCTGAAAAAGTCTTCCGTTGGACTGGCCCCAGCCCTTTCTAAGATTTATTCAGTTCTCTCTTTTTTACACGTTTGATTTTTGCCATCATGGTGCAGTAGTTCTCCAGTATAACCTTATAGACAAATAGAGTGGTTATGTCTCAATGCTTATCTTTGTTTTCTTCTGATATGCATTTTAAACAATTAATTACCCTTTCTTCTTAAAGATCTCCATTTGATTTCCAAAAGTCGTATTTTGTTTCTCATTTTACTTTCACTTTCATATTTTCTGTTGCTTAAATAACAAACAGAAATAATAATGTGATTACAATAATAACCATAATGTATACAGCTCTTTTAATTTGCATTGCATTTTGCAGATAGACATTATTTCATTTAATCTACATACAACTTCAAGAATATGTAATATTATTCTCATTTACAGATGATGACATTAAGTTTCAAAGAACTCAAGTAATTTGTCTAACATCTACTTCAAGGATTGGATGTATATTCTCTCTTCTATCTCTATACCTTTTTCCCTGTAGTTTCCACGTTACGTATAATTAATATGTTGATATACAATGCATTATTAACTCTAGTTCATACCTCAACAACAAAAACAATACAGACAGTATACCATCTGTCCGCTTGACATTTTTACTTAATGTCTCCAGGAATCTAAACTTTATAATACTAAATTTTTGGTTTTTCTTTTTTGCCTCATCTCGACTTCTTTCGCACACAAGAATACAACTTGTTTTCTTCTTCCATTTTCTCTGTTTTAGCTAATGGTCCCACTACGTATCCATCTGTCTGCTCAAGCCAACAACGTAGAAGCCATCTTGAGTTTTCTTTCTTCATTTCTGTATCCTCAGTTATTAGCAAGTTCTATTAGTGCTTCTTTCAAACTAAATCTCCAAATTATCTATTGTGCTTCATTTCCCATGCCTTTGTCTTTGGCATATGTTCCCTGTATTTATCATGTGACCACTGGGGTGGATTTTTCACTGATCTACCTGTGTCCCCTCTAGTCTTCACCCTTTCATTCTCTACACAAAAGCCAGAGAGGTTTCTCCATGTATCACTCCTTTGTTTAAAGTCCTTAAATGGATACCAACATGACCTGGTCTCTGTGTAGTTTTTCTTGACCTCTTGCCCTTCTTCTCTGACTCACTAGGATAAAAATATTTTGTTTTTATTGTTCCTAGCATACTCGAAGCTGTCATTCTTTTCTTGGTTCACATAGGCTACCACTCCCTCTTCAACCTCCCAACCCTCAACTTCTTCGCATGGAAGACTCTTTCAGGTCTCAGCTTATAGGTTTGCATCCTGAGAAAAGTCTTTCCTGATCTTCTTATCTAAAGTAATCACTGGTCCTTATCACCAATTTTCTCTTGTTTTCCTGAGAAATTCTTTATTTTGCTGACCCACTAAAATAAACAGTTTGATTTTGTTTATTTATTGGTTTATAATCTAATGCTAGATTGTATATTACTTGAGAGCAGGCATTATGTCTGTATTGCCCAGGCTGGAGTGCACTGGTGTGATCTTGGCTCACTACAACCTCCGCCTTCCAGTTTCAAGCGATTCTCTTGCCTCAGCCTCACAAGCATCTGGGATTACAGGTGCCCGACACCATGCCTGGCTAATTTGTGTACTTCTAGTAGAGATGGGGTTTCCCCATGCTGGCCAGGCTGGTTTTGAACTCCTGACCTCAGGTGATTCACCCGCCTCAGCCTCCCAAAGTCCTGGGATTACAGGTGTGAGCTGCCGTGCTGGCCTGTATCTTGTTCACTTCGATGTGCCTAGCTTTTAGCATCGTGCACAGCACACGTTTTGGGTTTCCAGGGCTGCTGTCACCTGAGTGGCTTAAACAATCTAAATTTATTTTCTTATAGCTCTGAAAGTTATACGTGAGAGATCAAGGCTTTGGCAGCGTTGGTTACTTGTAAGAACTATCAAGAAAAATCTGTTCTGTGCCTCGTATCTAGATTCTGGTGGTGGTGGTGGTGGTGGTGGTGGTGGTGGTGTTTTAACCAATCTGGCATTCCTGGGCTTGTTGAAGCATCATCTTGACCCCTGTCTTCATCTTCCCATGGCATTCCCCACATGTGCATCTCTGTGTCCAAATTTCCTCTTTTCATATGGACATCCAGGCATATTGCATTAAGGCTCATCCTAATAACCTCATCTTACTTAGCTAATTACATCCGCAATGACCCCGTTTTCAAATAAGGTCACCTTCTGAGGTACTGGGAGTTAAGACTTCAACAGTTGAATTCATTTTTGAGTGGGGGGGGTATAATTCAACTCATAAACACCATCTGACAGCCAGGAAATGAGGAAAGCAATACTGAGCCCATATCTATCAAACATCAAGGACTGTAGCTATAGAAACCTGGAGAAAGGGACCAAGGGAAAATACAAGTTGCTGTTTATCAAGACTTGTAAAGGGTCTGAGATTTTTCCCTACTTGTCAGTTAACAAATTAGTCTATCTCCGTTTCCTGGATGCTTGCAAAATACATGAGATTCGTGGGCAAGTGAAAAAACAACTTTATTACTGACAGCAGTAGCACTAACCAGAGTATCTGCATTTGTGTGGTTCCCTAAGCCCCGATTTCCACTTGATGACTTGAAGAAAGCCAGGATACACTTGAGTACCTAGTAGTTTGCATTTTAAAAGGATAACTCAAAGCCTAGGAAATTTAAATATTCTATAATGGACAATAAGCCTGCCTGACCTTTGCCCTGGAAAGGGACATTATCTTTATTATAACAGATACTACACAAACCTTTGCTCTGGAAGGTGGTACTATCACTGTGTCTCAAACAAAGGCAGTCAGTACCTCTGTATACCAACTTGCAGAAATGTGAGATATCCATGAACAATAGTTTTCCAATAGTGCCCCAGCCAGGAAGCAAGGAAAATGTCTTCCTGAACTAGTGGTTTATGAACTGAGTCTGGAACATCTTCCTATTTTCAGAAATTTGCCTTTTGAAAATGTCATGGCAAAGGAATAAACATGTAAAAAAAGTTTGTTTTACATCCACTTTTCTTTGCCTTTCCCTAAGTAATTGTTTGTTGTTTAATACATTTTCTGGAGTTTCAATACTCAATGTGACTATGAGAGTATCTTGCTTAGTTACTGTGTTTTTTCAGTCCAATTTTTCTATTACTGTGTTTAGATAATCAGAGGTATAGAAATTCTGAGATAAATACTACCTTCATTCTATAGCTCTGGAGACTGTGCCATCTGCATTTAAAAACTGCTACATGTGCATATGTTATAGAGAATAAGGTTGATGTGAAGAACATAACTAAACTGCAAAAAAGAACATAAATATCTATAATTTCATTTGTAACTAAGGATTTAAAGCACTCTCATTCCATTTCATTGATTAGGATAACGAAGCCCCAAAGCATTAAGAGGCTTAAATGAAGAAAGAACCCACTATTAACCCCTGATGTCTAAATTATACATAATTTCATATTTTATGTATATAGTTGCCCTCTTTAGGAGAGTATAACAAATAAATAAGAAAAAAAGATACCCTAAAATAAACAGCATAAGTCCGCTTTATTATAGTGTTTCAGAATAAACCCTGATGTCTGCTTGAGGTTGGGGGAAAAATTAACCCCTGGTTTTAGTATTATGTACAAACTACTCTTTGAAGCCTCTCTCTGTGAATTCCGTATTGTCTCCAAGTGTTGATCATTCTAAATGGTACACCAGAGTCATTTAATATGAAAAGCTCTATGTCTTACTGTGATTTGCACCGCTATCTCTTCCTGTTGGTGTCTGTTGTAAATTTTCAGCCCCCACCTAGCAATTTCTTTTCATAACGAACACATGCTTCATGAGTCAACTGCAGCTATAAACATTTTATTATGTGAGCATTTCACAGGCACTGAAACATATGGTGTTTAGAATTCCAAGAATACTGGGGATGAAGGGTAAGAAAGAGAGAGTTGTATTTTTCCCCCTGAAATTCAAAATGCTGAATATCTCTTTAAATATCTGGCACTGTAATTTAAGTCAGTGGATTTCCCCCCCAAAAAAGTTTTTAAAATCTGCTTCTGAAGTTAATCTATAAATCACCGAATTCAATCAGTACCCAAAAGAGTCCAAGTGATTTAATAAAGGGTTAAATCTGCATAGTGCTGTGCAGAAAGCAACTTGCCTTGATGCCAGAATGAAATCCTAGAATACATGTGTTTGAATGAAGTATAAATTATAAAAGCACAGAATTGCCATGCAAAAAGGTAGAGACCCCTGACACGTATCTTAACCTGTGTCATCATGTCAGTACCTTCCTAAATCCTCAAACTTGTGGTTGCCTTGGAAATGTGGCAATTCATAACCTTTCCAGCCGGCCTTCCCCTGGCTGCCAATGGAAAGAAAGAAGATGAATGATTTTAATTCTTGCTGCTGCTCTGCCCAATGCAGCTCTGCTGGCAGCTGGTCTTGCTGCAGCCCTGGTTATAGGAGGTTGGGTTCATGTGAACTTTTTACATGGAGATTACAGAAATAGAAGGAAGGACAGTGTGGAGAAGGGGTTGCTTCTCAGGGAGTAACATTAAAGTAGCATAGCAGGGCAATAAACATGGGGGCATCTAGTTGTACTTCTGAGTGTTCTACCACAAGAGGATGAGTGGGTTTATCCTTGCCCAAAACAGAAGCCTGATTAGATGCTACTTTTGAATAAGTCAACACAAATACACAGCAGTCCATTAAAAGAAGAAAATAATGTGTGGCAAAGTGTGGAATGGCCTGATGGAAAGGATTATGCCGAACTTGATTTTTTTAAAGGCTTTCTCGAGCTTTAGGAGGAGCAAGTGCTGAGCTAGCTTGGTGAGAAACTACAAAAACAGTATCCCTGGGGACAGGTGACAGAACCAAGGACAGTCATAGCATGAGAAGAGGAAGACAGGTCAGGGTAGGTAACAGCAACAGCCAAGCGACTAGAATTGTGGTCCTGACTCTGCTCTTATAATTTGCCAGGCCTGGGATTTTGCCAGAACTTTGCAATGGAGCTACTGAATCCTTCATAGTTGCCTGGAACAAACACAGACACACACTCACAAACACATACAGTACAAGAAGCAGAGATATGGAAGTTAGAGGATTGGAATATTAGTTTGTTTTCAATGGAGGAAGTAAAGAAAGGAGGAAAGCAAGACAAGAAAAAAGACAGCAACCCAGGAAAGAAAAGTCAGATGGTGATAAATTGTGAATTTGGTGTGGGGTTGTTTCTGGTAAGGAAACACCATGGAAATCAGGACCTGGGCACTTTCTTTCAGATGTATACACATTTCTCTAAAGCAAACTGTTAAAGACTTTTAAACAAAACTGTCACAGCAGCTGGCATCAGGGAGAAATAACGGTGTTCTCACTCCCAGCTCAAAGTGCGGTAAAAGATTTGCTTTTTGACATCTTTGTGAGACACCTAGAGGCACAAGTGCACATATTTCTGTGACCTTTGTAAAATCCTGAACACAGGTACATGCAGCTTAGAGTTCAGAACCCCAAAGTTCCTTTAGACAAGTTTAATAATAACTGAACCTAAATACCTGCCTTTGATTCATGTACTATACAAATGAAAACTAATGAAGCACTAATGAACACTGTGTTCAAACCCAAGAAATGCAAAAAGTAAAAAAATAAAATAAAATAAACAACAACAACAAAAAAAACACACTTAAGTCCCTGACCAAGAAATGCTGGTTCTAATCAGTATGCATTCAGCCAAAAGAGAGGAGAGAGAAAAGGAAAAAGAAAAATATCCTGAAAAGGTTTTTTTTTTTTTGCTTTCAGTGAGTCACATATTTATGTTTTTTGTGTCCTCTATCTGCCTATACCATTTCCCCTCCTTCCTTTTCCTTCCATGTTTCTATGTGTTTAGAAATCCCTTCGGCCCCCACCACTCCACTCTTGCCAACTCTTCCATTCTATGGTGATTTGTTGCTGACTCCCCTGCAGGTCCAGCTGTGTGGTTTTCATTGTTCTGTAGGCTACCTCCCTCCTTCCCTTTTTCCTTCTCCATCTCCGAAGTGAAACATACGTGCATGCTCAGCAGACACACAAACACGTTACTGTCCTAACTTCTCTCTGCCACTTTCCAGTGACGGACACTCCGAATGTTTAGCACAGCATGCTGAAATGTTGATGTAACAATGAGAAGCTCTTCACCTGCAACGCTAATTAATCGTAAACACGTTCCTTTCAAGGTAGGAGTTCTGGCCCTGATGCCTGGAGGAGAAATTTTCTCCTTAGAAGGCAAAAGAAAATCCCCTACAGATGCTAGGTGGCAGTGTTAACTCACAAACAGGCACACATCTAAGACTTGCCAAGTCACACAGGTAATTTGGTTTAAGTGAGTTGCACATAAAAGTGGAGAACTCATAGAGATGGGTTGAAGCCAAACAATAAGTTGCCGTGACTGTCCATGAAGGAGTTCATAAACATGCAAAGTTGAGCATTATTCTTTAAAAGGATTCCTCGCCAAAGACAGCTGATATTTTAAGAGTCTGCCTTGTAATTTCAGCATCAAAATTTCAAAGCAATATTGTTTTTTAAAAATACGACATTGGTACAGAGATACCCCAGATGTTTAATATTTTTCCTACTCCACCTGAATTTCCCATCTGAATAAATGTCATCAGTATTCATAGCAACTGGAAAAGAATCTGAACACCAAGCATTGCTCTTATTATAACGGGATCTCAGGGGCAGGTTGTCTTTCTCTTTTTCCACGTGATCACTGCCACACCTTTCTTTCATTCCTAAATTGCCCAAAATAGGATCCTCAGGGGCATCTTTTACTCTTTCTTCTCTTTTACATGCCAGTCAATCACCTTGACTTGTGGATTCACTCATTGCTCAAATCCACAGTCACCTTGTAGGTCCATTGTTCGTGGTTTAGTTCAATTCCTTGTTTTCCTTCCTTAGAAGACTGTGGTAGGCTATGAGGTGAACATCCTTCATTTCATATCTTTCCCCACCGTATATTAACCACGAACAAGAAGAGTGGTCTTCTTGAACATGCATCTCAGCATATAACTCTTCTCCCTAAAAACTGGGATGGATATGACTTATATATAGGATAAAGTGCACATACACATACACATACCTTAGTGAGACTTATAAGGCCCCTTTATAACACTTTATCTCACCTTTTTCTTTTCTCAGTCTTCCTCCTTACACATTGTACAATCCAGCCACATATATTCCTGAGAGATTCTCTTTATATGCCAAAATATATCACACTTCCAAGCCTTTCACATACTGTTGTCTCTGCCACAAATAATCTTCCTTCCTTTTCTCACCAGGTAAACACCTTATTCAATCATGTATTTATTGTGCAAAACCCCAGGGCAAATGCCACCTCTCTGAACATGTCTTCCCAGATTCCTAAGTGAGGTTAACTGTCATATGTGCTTATACATATAGATACACGGATAGATAGAGCTATAGACACACATCTTTATGTAAAGGGTCTCTCAGCTTATTGTGACTATCTCTTTATAAAAGTTCTCCTTCCATAAACTATGAACTCCTAAAAAGCAAAGTCGCTGATGTAGTCATGTACGTAGCTCCAAAGATTACTTCAGAAGAACTGTACTGTACCAATGTTTCACTAAAGGATTAGAGAATGAATGGAAGACAGACTGTTTTTCAATATGTTTGTGTTCAAAGAAGCATCTTATTATTAGGTTGCCAAAAGAATTTTACTGAGTTAGGTGTAATGAGTGACACTTCTGAGCATCAGCATAGTGCATATTGGAGAATCAACTACTTTAATTCCTAAATTTTTGCAATTTTAAAGACTATTTCCCCAGACTACATTGATCATGGTCCACCAATATAAAAATCTAGCTATTTTAAATAAATGATTTTTGTCATCTTGAAAATCCACTTCTTTACACAATCATACATTTTCTTTTTACGTTTTTCAATTATTCCAACAAATCTTTCCCTTGTAAGACACAGAAAGTCATTTCAAACAAACTTAAGCAGAAAGATAATTTATTAGCTCATATTAATGGAAAAAATATTGGGATACTTCACAGAATCCATGCTTTCATTCACTTAATGAATATTTCTGAGGATTTATTGTATTGTATGTATTGTATATTGGTCTTGTAATCATCAACAATACAGGTAGAAAGCCCCTTTTCTTGTTACATTAACTTGGGTCTAGACCAGTGATCCTCAACTGGGCATGACTTGTCTCCCCAGGGACATTTGTCCATGAGTAGAGACATTTTCTGTTATCAAAACTGGTTCTACAGGCGTCTAGTGAGCAGAGCAAGAGACACTGCGAACATCTCTTGATGCACAGGAAGGCCACCATGTCACAGAATATTCCAGTCCAGGATGTGAATAGGGCATGGACTGAGAATCTTGTGAAGAAGTAGACTGTGTCATATGATAAGAATAGTAAATACCAAGGCTGTGACAGGAACAGGTTTGGCATGTTTGAGAAAAAGGACATAGTCCTTTATGGTTGGAGCTGAGGAAATGAAGGCAAGAGTAAAGGAGTTAAAGTCAGATACAGAGATGGAATAAGATCACAAAGGGCGTCCTAAGTTGTATTAAGGGTTTTAAATTTTACTCTGAGCAAGATGGAAAGCTGTCAACAGGTTTTGCTCAGAGATACAATATGATGTGACTTAATTTTTAAAAAAATCAATCTGTCTGCCGCATGGAGAAAAAAAACCATGGAGAATGGCAAAAGAGAAAATTAGAAATTTGGTCATTGCAATAGTCCAGGAGAGGGAAGATGGTGTTTTGTACCAGGATGGTAACAATAGCACAATAAAGAGGTTAGAATCTGGATATATTTTGAGGTAGAGAAAATAGGATTTGCTGGTGGTTTGAATGGAGGTTTGAAAGAAAGAGGTTTCAGATGTTTTGGTCTAAGCAACCGACATAATAAAGTTAGCATGTACTGCAGTGGAAAGACTGTGGAAGAATGAGGAGATAAAGAGATCAGAAAGTACAAGAAAGACACACCATTGTCTACTGGATAAACACACCTGGAATTTAGGGAAGAGTATTTCGACTATGTATTTTGAAGTATCAACTCTATAGTTAAGGCCTAGATGAGGTCACTTAGGAAGTGAGTTTAGATAAACCAGAAGTGCCCGAGCCCTAGGAATTTCCAACAGTTACAGAGGTTAGAGGAAAAAAAAAACGAACATCCTGCCAAAGGGACTGAGAAGGATCATTGAATAAGGTAGGTAGAAACCCAGGTGAGGCTAAGTACAGAGTGGTTCCCCAGAGACCAAGAAAGATGCTCAAATGAAAAGCAATAACAAGACATGTCCAGTGCTCTGGATAGGTCAAGATAATGATGTCTGAGAATTCACGATTGGATTTTGAAATGTGAAGATGGCTTGGTGATCAGAAAAAGGGCAGTATTGGTGAAGATGGAGAAAGCCCCAGTGGAGTCGCTCAACGGAGGTAGTATGTCATTTATGGAAAAATATGTATGTGGTAAAACTCTTAATAACTAAAAGGAAAGGAAATATATACTTAGAATGTAAGATAGCCATTACCTTTTCTCTAAGGAAGGCAATGGGATGTATATAGAAAAGAACACAGAGGAAGGTGAAATCGAATTGGTAATATTATAATTTTTAAGTTGTGTTATTATGCTTCAAAATGTAAAACGTGTTACATATATTTTTCTGCGTGAACAAAAGATAACATAACTGAAACCTACAAAGAGGAAAGGGATGTGCAGAATTGGAGTCAGTGATTGTAAGACTGACTACTCTCATTGAGAAGTTTGTAGAGAAATGAGCAAATGATTAGAGATGCTATAAAATTATTTTTTGCCTTGGTTTTAAGATGAATGATATTAATATTTGTGCTAGTGGCAATGTCTCTATGATAGTGGGAATGTAGAGGTGAGGAAATGATGAAGCGGGATCCAGAAAGCTGGTAGAATAAGGGCTTCAGGTACTGGAAACCTGATATTGTATTGTCAAGACTCGCACTGCCTGTCTTTCATGTCTGTTTGTTTTTATTGAGCTTTATGGTGTTGTAGAAGGCTTTCTTTAGAGATGGCAACTATCAACTACAGGTTCACCTCCTTCCAATTTAGCGAACACAGTATATAGAGAAGAAAACTCCTTCTCTCAACATCTGTATATCAATTCCAGAAGAAATTCTGACTGATCCTGCTTAAATAGTAGTCATTGATTGGTAAGGCCTAAGTTGCACATCTATACGCTGGCCTAGGCAATTCGCATCTATTAACAGAACCTATCAGGTACAGCACAGCCAAATATAATAAATTAACTCAGTCCACTACAATCATGAATGATTTCTAACAACAGAAAAAAAACAAAACAAAACAAAACATGATTTACAACAATATTATGTTAGGGCTGGGCACAGTGGCTCATGACTGCAACCCCAGCACACTGGGAGGCTGAGAAGGGCAGATCACTTGAGATCAGGAGTTCAAGTTTGGCCTGGCCAACATGGTAAAACCCTATCTCTATTAATATACAAAAATTAGCTAGGCAAGGTGGTGGGTGCCTGTTATCCCAGCTACTCAGGAGCCTGAGGCATGAGAATCGCTTGAACCCAGGAGGCAGAGGTTGTAGTGGGCCAAGATGGTGCCACTGCATTCCAGCCTGGGTGACAGAGGGAGACGTTCTGGAAAAAAAAAAAAAAAATGTTGGAATAAAAGATAGAGTTGGAGAAAGTAAGAAATGAATTAGAGTCTGTTCTTGATGATACATGGCATCTGCCACCTTCCAAAATATGTCTTTTGTTTTCTTTCTTTACCCTCTAAGAGGAATAAAGTCTTAAAGTTGAGATTCTTTTTTGATTAGAAAGTTTGGTTAATTTAAGAACATGTCACAGATTAAATCATGCTTTTCAAAGAACTATAGAGTAATTGGAGAGATATTTTGGAATCTGTATATTGATGAAAATGGCAAAGATGTTTTGAGAGAATCCAGAACATTATTTTAGGCAAAGGAGAGAGAAGCAAAGTGATTTCAATAGTTACAGGAAGCAATCTCTCAGAAAGATAACTTAATCGAGAAAGGAAAAGTTGTATGTATGTATGTGTGTATGTGTGTATGTGTATGTGTGTGTGTGTGTGTGTGTGTAAGTAATGAGAAAAGCCTTTCATCTAGTATTATTTCTGATTTGAGATTTCATAATACCATTTAAATTCTGATTCATTATTGGCAGAAGAGCATAAAGCATGTTCCTTTTGAAACAGTTCAGATCTAAGCATATCAGAAAGTTCTCAGATTGTAGACCAACATGGTTTGAGACTAACATAGATTTATAGAGTTGGCACAGAAAATGTGACTGATTCCCCTTTGTAGCCTTACCTTCAGGTCTTAGATTCAACTTTCCAAATGTGAATGGAGTCTTGTTTTAATTATTTGGGTAGTCACAGAAACACCCACAATGCTTACCTCCTATCTTTACAATTTGCCAGTTTTGCAATGGCTAGAGACTGCCTGAAGATAACTTTGGGCTGTTCCTCTTTTTCCCTTCTCCTCTGGTATCCACTCTTTATCCCCTCTTTTTCTTCTTTCTCCTACCCCTTTTCCTCCAAACTTTACTTTCTCCATAAGTTCATTCCCAGTAACATGTCATAACTTGTTCAAACTTGAGGAAGTTAATACCTGCAGCAAGGGGTACTAAAATAGTGTGAGTGGAAACAAGCCTGCACCCATGGAAATTAAAATGGTTTCGTATTGAAACCATAACCGAGTTTGACCTCAAGAATGTGATTTCCCACACAAATCCTAATTTTGAATTGCAAATAGAAATCACTAGGTTTATTCCAAGATCTATGAATTGGACAAATGACATTAATGATATAAACAGAAAACGGAGACAAGCTTAAGATAAAATAGTCAAATGCTTTCTATTCCTGAAACATCTTGAAGCCTGGTACACACGTATTACAGATACTCTGATAGTAAGCTGATGGCCCTGTAGCTTGCTTTGTAAACAATTACTAGAAAGTTGTATTTTACTTTTCCTCAACCCTCCATGTGGTTTTCTCTGTGAATACCTTCACTAAATGCCATAGGCTTTAAATTAATATATCTTCTTCCCATCTATGGCAAAATGCTTCTGTTTATTTTTCCAATGGCATAGCTTTCAAAATAATACAATACTATGAAATGTTGGGTGAGGGGGAGGAGAAGTGAAATAAGAAAGAGAAAGGTCACAAATTTTGAGCCATGTGGGGTTTTATTGTTATTTTTGAAGTGTGTTTAGCACAGAGACAAATTGTACACTTACCACAAGTCACCAGGACCTAACGAGCTCCTAATGTGTCCCATACTTCAAGGTTTTTCAGAACAGACCAGTAACTTAGCAACCACAGCTAAACCTTGACAGGAATAATCATTATTTGTGTTGCAGCTTCAGGCTTTCCCACTGTATGTTTCTTTTTTTCTTTTTGCCTTCCTGTTGTTTTTTTAAAAGGACCCAAGAACAAGAAAGAACAGCTAAGTCTGAGAAGGGAGAATTTCCCTCCTGTTGCTTTAGGTCATAAATGGCATGACTGGAGCATAGACATGAAGTGAAGAGTTACTTTCCCCCGAGATGCTAAGAAAAGTAATGGGGAAAGTCTAGCTGTGGTAATTTCAGGCGAATGCTAGGCAGGATATGTTTGGTAGCTGCTCAAAATCAATAAATTCTTGCATTTATGAATATCTGCAGTTTTGGCAATTCACAAACCAATATGAAATTATTTGATGTATAAAATGTTTTAATATAGCTGTGATACAAATTTGTGATGTAAACTGATCAATAGTAGCAAGTTGCCTGGTTAGTGAATGAATGAATGAACCTAGCTGATTGCCCAGAATCTCTATATTGCAGTCTACCTTCGTTTTTTTTTTTTTTTTTTTTTTAGTTCTGGGATACATGTGAAGAATGTGCAGGTTTGTTACATAGATATATACGTGCCATGGTGGTTTGTTGCACCCATCAACCCGTCATCTACATTAGGTATTTCTCTTAATGCTATTCCTCCCCTAGCCCGCCATCCCCCGACAGGCCCCGGTGTGTGATGTTCCCTTCCCTGTAGCCATGTGTTCTCATTGTTCAACTCCCACGTATGAGAACATGCGGTTCACCTTAGTTTTCCACTGAGGTATTAAAAAAACAATCACTTCGTTATGAAAGGATTGTTTCCCCTTCTCCAGTGCCTCAAAAAGCAAAACTGAGCCAGGCCCACTGGTGCACGATTGTAGTTTCAGCTACTCAAGAGGCTAAGGTGGGAGGATCACTTGAACACAGGAGTTCAAGGCCAGCCTGGGCTCGATAGCAAGACCCTATCTCTGGAAAAACAAACAAACAAACAAACAAAAACTGCTCATGAAGCTGATGAATGAAAAGGTAACATATTTAAGATAGTATTAACATCCAACCAGAAAATAAAGTTTTTACTGGATAAACCATAACAAGTATGGAGATTCAGAAAATATTCTTCAGCTGTTGCTCATGAACTTCAAGAATCTACCAGCGTTTTCATGGTTTCTATAGAACTGAAGAACTTACGTCACCAATAGGAAGCTTTAATAAATCATTATTATCAAAAAGATTGTAACAATGATGAGAAAATTTGCTAAGTAGACCTATTCTAATTCCGTAGGTTGATTCATGGGCCACACAAGTGCCAGTGAATAAAGCTCTTAAATCAGAAGAGAAAATATATTATCACAATTCTCTATTTCATTGAATTGTCAGGCCAAGAAATTAAAAGGAATATTTCTTAGTTTGAATGTATTTTGTTAAGGTAAATAATACAATATTGTGGGAATTCGGAATCACTGAACTCTAGACCTCACTCTGCTGTGTGAATATGGGTTATGGTTAACCACCCTAGACAAAGGAATTTCCCATAATTGTTGCAGGTCCAAATATTTCCTTTAGTGTTAATACTCTGTGATCTTCTTGAAAAGGCACAGTGAAGGGCAGGATAATGCAAAACACTATGAATAGTTCTGAATGAACCACTACAAAGATAAACGATAGTTACTTTTTTCTCTTTTTTTCTAAAAAGAGAATGAAAAGAGAATAATCGTTTTCAGCACAAGCAGGTGCTCACGGGAACTTACTAGCTGACATATCCTAAGTTCTCTATTAATCATTTAAAAAATAGATGCTTTGTAAGTTTGATTGATAAAAATTGCTCCTGCAGATTCTTATGAAAAATAAGCTTTGGTGAATGCTAGCATCTGATTTTCACATGTGTGTATATTTGTAGTATTCATTTTACTATCATGTAATTATTTATATGAGCAATGGTTAATATCTGATAAGAAATACCTTTCTCTCTTTCTAGGCAAAATATGCATTTGTATGTGGTGAGAATAATGGATGGAAAGTGAGCTCAGACAAGTCAGTAGAAGGCACTGGAGAGTTAGAGAACAACATGGAGTCTAGAAGAAGCTTAGAACTAGCTACCAGGGGGAAGATATACAACTTGGATGAAGCAGGAGAGAGAAGTCGGATGCAGTGAGAAAATGTAGACCTTCTAAGATATCTGGTGAAAGGGATCTAGCTCTATGCAAACCTAGAAATTAGACACTGGTACATAGACTGATGGATCTCTGCCAGAACTGTCCTGTCATCTGGGCAAAGCTTTAGTGTATCTTCCACACCCCACTTAATTGGTTGAAAACATACTTTTATATCCCTGCAAAAATGTCCTTTTGTACAACTATGCAGAGTGGTCATTGTCACTGAAATCCCTGTAAATATCTATGCACTGCCTGACTCTGCAAGTGCCATTCACATAGACTATGATTTGGCTTGTGATTCCTGGAATGTTTAATATGAAGGAATAATAGACTCACTTTCTTTAGGCAAATATTTCTGTTTCAGTACGTAAATGGACTATTGCCACTATTTACTATGAGGAAGAGTTGGAGAGTTGGGTGTGCATTTCTGATGGGGGGTGTGAGTGGGAAGACTCATAGTCTTAAACCCATGGACAATAGATTGAGCTACTAGCTGTCTGTCAATGACAGCAAGAATGATGCTTTGTTACCACATAGAAAGGAGGAAGGTAACTAAGAGGGTAGAGGCGAGTCTGATGGAAGGAAAAAGACACTGGAAACTTTAAAATGGAGTTGCATAATGAACCTGGCATGATTGTTTCTATACTCCAAGCTACAATTTGGAAACAGAATTAGTAGCAATATATGGTGCCAGTGTTGAAAGAGAGAGAGGCAACTGGAAGGAAGTCTTAAAATATTTGAATTTATTTTAATATACCCAGTTTTAGCCCACAGAAATATTGTGTACAGTTCCATAGCTGAGATAATTAATGTTCTCCAATTTGGAATACTGTGGCCTGGTGGCATGAGAAAACACAGAAAAAGAAGGTATAGAATAAACTTTCATCTGTCTTCCTTTCTTTTCCTTTGTACAGGGTAAGTTCTAAAAAAAATAGAAATATACTTTCTTGCTTTTTGTATTTACTAATATAACAAAAATGTCCGGAAAAAAAATGCTATAAATTTCTATGAGGTGAAATAAATATATGTATCCTTGGGTTCAAGAGTTTTCCTTTGTGGGAGATCCCTAAATTATTGGGGGAGAAGGGGATTAATTTTAAATGTGATCCTTTAAGAACACTGCTCAAATTATATTTAAGAATTTTAAAAAATCTAAATGTTGTGCGCATGTGGTTTGTTTATGGGTAGACTCTATTTTATATTAATATATTGATAGTCATTAGTTTTAGAGTAGGTATGTTTAAGCAAATCAGGTGGTAATTCAAAATACGGTTAAGATAATTCTGTGTTTCCACTGACTGCAAAGGAAAATTTAAAATATTTATTAAAAAAGAAAATGACTGGGCCGGGCGTGGTGGCTCAAGCCTGTAATCCCAGCACTTTGGGAGGCCGAGACAGGCGGATCACGAGGTCAGGAGATCGAGACCATCCTGGCTAATACGGTGAAACCCCACCTCTACTAAAAAATACAAAAAACTAGCCGGGCGAGGTGGCGGGCGCCTGTACTCCCAGCTACTCGGGAGGCTGAGGCAGGAGAATGGCGTAAACCCGGGAGGCGGAGCCTGCAGTGAGCTGAGATCCGGCCACTGCACTCCAGCCTGGGCGACAGAGCGAGACTCCGTCTCAAAAAAAAAGAAAAAAAAAAAAGAAAATGACTGGTAATTCAAGGTAAAGAAGAGTTTAATATGATGACTTGACCAGGGATATTCTTTATGGTACTGTACTCGCAACACATTGCTGGGTCTTTGGAAACTTGCCATTTCTCTTTCACCATAGTAACCTCAGTTGAATCAATTTACTCCAATTCAATTTTTTAAGTGGGTGTGGAGCACTTCAAGGTGAAATGGCCAGAGTACTGAACTTGGTCTCAACATTTCTGAATTTTGTCCTGGTTCTGCTATTACCTTGCTATTTAACTTGTACTAAATAAATTTACCTCTTTGGATCACAGTTTTATAATGTGTAAAATGAAAGTCTAAATGAGTAATGAGGCCATTTCAGGTATGAAGACATGAATTCAAGCATAACACTTTACTGGGATTCAAGACAACTCAAAATAGATATAGGATCTGAGAGTTCCTATCACTTAGATGGCAAGATGACACAGTCTGCCCTGGCCATTTACTTATTTGCTCTTAGATCTATTACTCGCTCTTTCTCTGCCCTGTTCCCCACATATTTCCTGAGCCTCTTGCTTTCTGGATTTCTGGAAGTTTGGCTAATGAGGGGGCTGGAGGGCAGGAGAAGGAGACAAGCCAGAGAAATTCTTCATATCTGTCTCTGCTTTGGATGGTGTCCATGACGGCAGTTCTAGCTCCTGTTAGACAACCTCTTTGTCATTGGTTCAACTGCCATAGAACAGAGAGGGAGAACTTCCAGCTTCCACCAGGATTTCCAGTTCTGTGTTCCTGTAATACCATCTCTCATCCAGCTCAAGAGTAGTAGCCATGTCTTCCTATGTTACTTGCTAGGCAGCTTCATCATCTTCTGTTTAACTTTTCAGCTCTTCTATTTCCAGCATAATCAGTACTCTGCATCTGAGACACCATAGTGGTTCCTATTTTCTGACTCTGAATGTTATATGATGCCAATAAAAAAGACTAGTTTGAATTACAAATTTGCCCATTAACTAGCTTAGATTGTGAGAACGAGTTATTTTACCTTTTTAACTAAAATTATTGGAATAATAATATTTACATTGCAAGATGTTTCTAAAGATTAAATGAGAAAACACATGTGAAATGGTTGCTGGCACATGTTAAGTATCCAATAAACATATTTTCTTTCCTTTTATTTTCATGAACTACTCAGGATGAAAAAAAAAGCTACTTCTACAAAGATTATCAAACTATAAACAATATACAAGGATACAAGGAGATACTATGCAGAACATAATCACCTACTATAAGTATCTCAAAGCTCTAACTCAAATCGTAGAATCTTTTCTCTGCTGTGAAACTTCCCATATTAGTCTGCTAGGGTTGTTATAACAAATACCACAGACTGAGTGACTTAAACAATGTCAGTTTATTTCTTACAGTTCAGGAAGCTAGAAGTCCCTGATGAAGGTGCCAGCTGATTCAGTTTCTGAGGAGGGTCCTCTTTGTGGCTTTTAGATGGTCACCTTTTTGATGTTTTCACATGGTCTTTCTTGGGCATGTGAATGCATAGAGAGATAAAGAGAGAAAGTTCTCTGGTGTCTCTTTTTATAAGGACACTAATCCTATTAGATCAGGACCCCACCCACATGAACTCATTCAACCTTAATTACTTTCTCTAAGACCCCATCTCCAAATATAAACACACTGGGGTTAGGGATTCAAGATATGAATATGGAAGAAACACGACTATTCAGCCTGTAATACTTCCTCTGTACACATTTATGGTATAAGGACAGAGGCATTATTCCCTATTTAAAACAATAACTAGATGTAGTTTGTAATATTTGTTTGCCAATATTCTTCAGTCTAAATTTTGCACTATTTCAAGTTGTCAAATTTCATAAAACCAATGTGTTCTAATTTATAAATCTTGAAGGTTCAAATCTATATCTACTAGTTTAACTTCTCTCTAGTCTCTGGACTCATTTTGTGTCAGTGCTGCATTTAAGTTTGGAAAAGTAGACATAAAATTTAATTTGGTAATAGTTAAGATAGTTACTGAAACAGAGAAATTCAGGGATAAATGAGCAGACTTAAAATCAGCTACATAAAGAAATTGCAGAGGTCTGGCAAAAATTAGTGCATTTAGAGCAAGTCATTCATTCATATAAAGCTCATATCCATATACCAAGAAGTGAAGGGATATAAAACAAGGTATATCATATTATCGTGATTATTAAATTTGTAAAATACTTGTGAAATCTATTGTCTTTATAATAAAATATAAATATTTGACATTTGTGTTAACCTAACTCCTTATTTAATTTCTAATCTATGAAATAATATAACTTGGAAAATATCTGTTATTTTCCAAGCTCAAGGTTCCTATGAGTGTCAAAAAGAACATTGGGCAATGTTGACACAATTATTGTTTATATTTATCCACAGACTGTACAATTCTTGGTCAAATTTTTAATGGATACCTAAAGAAAAACCATATTTCTTATATCTGACTATCTAAGAGATGATATCAGTGGTTGCCCAGGAATGACAGGTTTCTCAGATGCTTGTTTAAAGTCTCATATTGGATTTCCACATGTAATCTTGGCAAAAACACGAGGAGCCTGGTCATTGAATCTCACTTCAAAAAGTCAGTGGGAAATAACTTTCTTATGCTGAATAGCACTGGAAGGCTTCACAGGACTCATTAGCCTGGTCCGCTTCTAATGCTGAATTCATTGCCACTATTCCATTTTTCAGCAAAAAAAAAAAAAAAACAAAACAGTGCTCACAAACCGCATCTTACAAAATGTATCCATGCCATAGAAAGTGCTATCAACTTTGATAAAATAAATCCACTTCCACAAATCCAACCAAAGGACCTATACATTATAATTCATATGTAAAGATGCTAATTACTCCATTATCTATAATGATAAAAAATTAGAAGTCCATAAATATCCTACAGAAGGAAAATTGTTTAATTAGGGTTTATCCATTTGTCTTAGCCCATTTGGGCAGCCAGAACAAAGTACTGGAGACTGGGTGGGTTATAAAAAACAGAAATTATGGCTTACAGTTCTGGGTGCTGGAAATCTGAGATCTGGGTACTGGCAATGGTCAGGTTCTGGTAAGAGCCCTCTCCCTTGGTTGCAAACTGCCATCTTCTCTTTCTATCCTCAAATGGCAGAAGAGTTGAAGGACCCCTGTAGGCTCCTTTTAAAGGCACTGATGCATTCATGAGAACTTCACAATTCTGATCTAATTTCCTACCAACTGCCCCACCTCCTAATATCATCACATTGGGAGTTGGGATTTCAACATGTAAATTTTGAGGGACATAAACATGCAGTCCATTGCACCATTCAGTGGCAATTAAATCTATATTTAAAATAAAAATGGAGTGGTTACAATTATATTTTATAAAAACAACAGAGAAGCAGATGTTCTCACTTTATAAGAAGCATCTACTTTTCTTTCATTTTCTCTCATTTTATGACCTTTTCAACTGTGGCTGTGAGATTACACTGCTGCAATTTACTGATATCATGAAATAACCCTTCATATCCATTCCTGTTTGCCACATGATGATTGCATGCCTCATAAGGAAATGGATAGAAACATACTTCCCTGTAGACTGTAAGTAGGTATCAGCATACTTCCAGTCTGTCCTTCTTCCAGTGCTCCCATTTTCCTCACAAATGCTGAGGTGGCACCTACACTTTTAGATTGTGACATTTAAAGAAGGTTAAAACTGTCTGGGCGTGGTGGCTCATGCCTGTAATTCCAGCACTTTGGAAGGCTGAGGCAGGTGGATCACCTGAGTTCAGGAGGTCGAGACCAGCCTGGCCAACATGGCAAAACCCCGTCTCTACTAAAAATACAAAAAATTAGCTCGGCATGGTGGCGGGCACCTGTAATCCCAGCTAGTTGGGACGCTGAAGCAGGAGAATTGCTTGGATCTGGGAGGCAGAGTTTGCAGTGAGCCGAGATCACACCATTGTACTCCAGCCTGGGCAACGGTGTGAAACTATCTCCAAAAAAAAAAAAAAAAAAGGTTAAAAACCTTTGCTTAACTTAGGCTTCTTGTCGTCACAACTTTAAGATCGGAGAGTGCCTTCTCCAGATTAGGACTCACAGTTCACTACAACAAAAGCTAGGGTGTAGAAAGCGGTTAAGTACATGAAACCCAGCTTTAGATGGTGTGGTTTGGCCCTCAACTCTGTCATCTACTTACCAGGAAAGACTTTTAACCTCTCTCTGCTCAGTTTCCTGTTCTGTTAACTGGGTTTACTGCGATGATTAAATGAACATATATGTCACTTAGAGCAGTATCTGGCATATAACACTCAATAAATGTTTACCATTACTATTATTATTATATGAAAGAGTGTCAGGTCCTCTATTTACAGGAATTGAGTAATATTGTGGTAGTGTTTCGTGTATTGAGGATTAATATTTTATTGTACTTTTGGTAAGCAAAATAATGATTAATGAATCAAGGAACATTATTTCGTGAGTAGAAGAGAATTTAGAAAACACGTAACAGAACTGCTATTTTTGAAACCGTGTTCAGAGATTTAAAATTGAACTAGCTATACAGTCAGTTTTTAGTAATAACAATCAGGAATCCGGGCATCTCATGACTTCCTTCTTCCCCAAGGAGACACTAGACCCTCATGATGGCAATACAGCCCCTGAAAAGGCTCTAAATTGCACTGAAGAGGAAGACTAGGGAAGCATTGTGTTTTCCTAGTAGATGAGGCAAAACTGGGTAAAGATTCTTAGTATATCACTCCAAAATTTGAGGTAAATGACACAATCTCCCTTTTAATTTAAAACTGTTGTCAGCTTCAACAAATGGAGCTGCTAGTCTAAGTGCAATGGGCACCTGTTTCTCATTGAGAAAATATTTTAAGCATCAGATGTAAATTAAAATGTTTCACATATTTCAAATATGATGTAATTCATAAACTGTTTACATGTTGTAATAAAGTACAATCTTAGCTTGGCATTTTTGATTTGTTATTTAACAAACATCTCTGAGTAAATCTGGCTCGGAGGTATAGCTCTACTCTTTTTCTCTAATTATCCCTACTCTTGGCTTTACACGGGAATGAACTGAGATTTTGCTTTGTGTCTGGTCATCAGAATTCTTTTCTAGCAGTGTGTAGATAGTAATTTATACAATATGAGGGTCTGAGGTTTCAGTGTAAAATCGAAATTCTAAACCTTAAATCATGAGGACACTATGTGTTTGATTATTCTTAATGTTTGTGAAGCCCTGAAATAGTTTAGGGAATTTTATTATGCATTTCAAACTGCATGTTTAATATTTCCATCCATGAAATTGCAATAGAGAGTTTATTCCCAAAACCTACAAATAAAACCCAGGAAGGTTCAGCAAGAGCAGCACTCTGGAGGATGGGATGTGAATTCAAATGACATTGTTAAATTGGAAAGGTAATCAGAAATCAACAAAATGAAGCTTTCCAGGGACCAGTGGAAGTCATTATGAGTCAAAAAAAAAAAAAAAAAAAGGTGGCAAAACTGCAGATATGGGAATTCTACAGGAAAATGCCCTGTATTCCACAATATAAGTATAAATTAGAGCAAATACTAATTAGGTCTACTGTTTTCTACTTTCTATTTTATTTCATTCCTTAAATATACTATCAGAATGCAGGAATCATTGCCTCTCAGGCTAACTTGGTGCTCTTTTTCTTTCACATCTTTTCTTCCTTACCTTCCAGGTCCTCCTCCTTCTACCTTTGTTTTCTTCAACTTTTTTAGGTCTTTCTGTTGCCTATGGTGGTCACTTCATTGGCTCTGATTCTTGTAGCAAAAGTGATAAAGGATGAGAGTCACCTTGAACTACAGCTAGAAATCAGCTGGGTGTAAGTCTATCTCAAGTGTGAGAATTGTTACGGTTCTCAGATCCTCGAGTGGGTACAAGCTGAGCATATTTTAGCATGGTTCTCTAGGTAGGTACTAACGTCCCTTTCTCCACAATCTTCACAAAGACCCCAGGAATGTACAAAAAGAGAGGTACATTAATCAGCTTCTGGTAATAAAGATACAGCCAGGTTTATCTGTGGCCCTGAAAAGACCCAGGGTTGCCTGGGTAATAATGCAAGGGATAAGAATTAAAATTATAGGCTAGGATGGAAGTATATTTCACTTTACAAGAAGCAGCCAAAGAGTTCTCAAAAATGGTTGTGCCATTTTTCACTCTCCCAGCACGTATAAGATTAAAGTTACTATACATCCTCAATATCATTTTATGTTGTCTTTTCTTTTCCTTAATTGTTCTAGTAAGTGTGAAATGCTGTCTCATAGTGGTTTCCATTTAGATTCTTCATTGGGTTTTCATCTTGTATTTTCAGGATGACTAATGATGTTAAGCACCCATTCATATCCTTACTGGCTGGTCATATAACTTCCTTTGTAAATAGTCTGCTCAATACTTTTGCTCATCTTTAATTAGATTGTTTATCTGTTTATTATTGATTTTTAGAAGTTCTTTCTATATTCTTGATACAATTTTATTGTCAGATATGTATTTTGAATGTTTTCTTCCAGATTATGGCTTGCCTATGTATTTTCTAATGTCTTTTGATGAGCAGATGTTTTTAATTTCTACAATCTCCCATTTATTAGATTTTTATTTCCTATCATGGATAGTCTTTTAAAGGTTCAATCTAAGATATCTTCATCTTCCACAAGATAAAAAATTTATTCTATTGTATTTTCTTCATGAGCAATTCTAGGTTTCATGTTTAAATGTGTGATCACTTTAATTTTAAAGTATGAAATACGATAGAAATGGAAATCATTTTTCCCTATGTGCATGTACAATTGTTTCAGAATCTTTGGTTAAAAACAATCAAAACAAATCTCTCTCACATTTAAAAAAAATGCAGTGGCTTTGTCAAAAATTAATTGATCAGACTCAATATTAATATGACAGTTCTTCCCATACTGGTATATTGATTCAACATAATCCCAATCACAATTCCAGCAGGATTTTTTAGTAATAATTGGCAAGTTGATTTTGAAATCTATATGGAAATGCAAAGGATCAAGAATAACCAAAGCAGTTTCAAAAAAGGAAAAACAAAGATTTACTCTTCTTGATACCAAGACTTACTAGAAAATCACAGTAATCAAAATAGTTTGGGTGTTTGAAACAAGATAGAGATAGATCAAAAGAACATAGAAGAGAGTCCAGAAATGGGCAAAACATCTATAAATTGATTTCTGACAAAGATGTCAAGGGAATTTACTGAGAAAGGAAAGACTTTTCAACAGATGATTAAATATATGGAAAATGTGAACATCTACCCTTACCTTATACCATAAACAAAAATGCATTTAAATTGGATTAAATGTAAATTGGATAAATTATAAAATTGAGAACTATAAAACTCCTAGGAGAAACTCCTAGGATGGTGTGGTAAGCAAATGTCCTTAGAATACAATATTGTGAGTCATGTAAGAAAAAACTGATAAATTAGACTTCTTCAAAATTAAAAGCTACTGCTCTCCAAAGACACCATTAAGTTAATAAGGCAAACACAGACTGCTAGAATATATTCACAACACATACATCAAAGAACCTGTATGCAGAATATATAAAGAACTTTTAGAATTTAATTATAAGACGGCAAACAACCCAATAAGAAGTTAGATAAAATATTTAATAATATATAAATGACCAATATGCACATAAAATTAGCCACTGGGGAAATGGAATTTTAAAACAAGAACATACAATGGTAGGCCTATTAGGATGACTACAATTAAAAACAACAACCACCATCCAAACTCCTGGTCATTCTAAGTATTGGTAGAGGTGTGAACCGACAGCAACTCTCATATGATTTTACTAAGACTGCTACAACCATTTTGGAAAAAAAATTTGGAAATTTTTAATGAAAGTTTTTTAGTGTCATAGAAACTTCATAATGTGCCTACCTTATAAGCCCAGTCATTTTACAGCTAGGTATTTACCCAAAAATAAGAAATTGAATGTCCATACAAAGACTTTTCTATACATATTAATTGCAGCTTTATTCGTAATAGCCAAAAACTGGAGAAATAACCCTCATATATTTATCAACAGGCAAATAAATAAGCAAATGGTGGTTCACCATACAATGGAATACTACTCATCAATAAAAAGAAATGACTTACTAATACACACAATGACACGGACCATTCTCAAATTCATTATGCTAAGTGAAAGATGCAAGGCAAATTTGTAATTCCATTTATATAAAACTCTAGAAAATGCAAACTAATTCATACTGTCAGGAAGCATAACAGTGGTTCTTAGAGATGAGGCATTAAGGTGTAACTGGATTAAGATTGTTACAGAATTATTCTGGGAAGTCATGGATATGTTTATCTTAATTGTAGTTATGGTTTCAAATTGATCAAATTATGTACTTTAAGTATGTGAATTTTAGTATAATTTAGTTATACCTCAATAAAGGTGAAAGATAAGTTCTTTGTAGGTCTAGAAGCTTCATTCTTAAGGATGAGCCCAAGAAAAATTAAAATATATGTCCACGTAATACATTTGTAAAAGAATGTTCATAGCAACCTTCCTCATTACGGTCAAGAGCCATAAGTAATCTAAATATCCATCAACTGAAGAGTTTATAAAACAATTGTGCTATGTTCATAAAACAGAATAATATTCAGCAATAAGAACAAGCTACTGATACACATGGCAACATGGATGACTCTGCAATATGTTGTGTTAAGCAAAAGTAGCCACATATCTACCTCCCACTGCTAAAAAATAAAAAAAAAAAACATATTGTATGATCTAATTCATATAAAGTTCAAAACAAGGAAAAACTAATCTATGAAGATACAAATCATAAATCTGAAAGTTATTACCTCTTAGAGAAGAGTGGAATTGACTAAAAAGCACCAGAAAACTCTCTGTGGTGATGTAAATGCCCTATGTCATGTTTTAGATGAAAGTTACATGTGTACCTATAACTGTTAACATTTGTCAAGCTGCACACTTTAGAACTGTGAACTTTATTGCATGTAAGGAAAGAAGAAGAAAGTCAACCCAAACAAAGACTTCTCTGTAGAGCCTTTTTGGGTCCTCAGTCAGAGGCAGCATCCTAAAATAGACAGACAGACAGACAAACAAATAGACTACAATTCTGTCTATATTGCACAGTTCAATTGGCTTTTTTTAATTCCATAAGTGAGAGTTTAATTCAGTGCAATTCAGAGTAGCCAAATAGTTGACTGCGACTGTTTTAATGAAAGAATTCTAGGTGGAAAATGGAATAATGTAATTTAAAATTACTATTTTATAACCCCTGACAAAATAATATTTATAGGCAATTCTTATCAGTATTGCCTATAGTACAGTATAGGCAATACTTATCAATACTTATCAGGCAATAACATATATATATAGAGAGAGATAGTTACACACATACTATATATAGTTTTCTATATAGTAAATATATATAACTATATATACTATATATAAAACTATATATAGTATATATATAAAACTATATATATATATAGATATACAGATAGTTTTCAAGTCTCTGGGGCTTTCATTTTATTTCTTCATGTCAAAATGTGGCTTCCTGCTTCTACGGAAAGAAGCACAGAGAGGCTCATAAAGGCAGCCTCCAGGGCTTCTTGGACCTCAGATTGCTCCTTCAACATGGTCTGATGAGTTCAGTGCAAATGCATTGGAGGCATGTGGGATCCATTTACCTTAAAATACAACTTGGGCCTAAAAATTAAGGGAAAAACAGCCCAGGACAAAGTGTGTGCTGCAAGGCCAAGCCCAAAACATTTGGGAAACAGTTCTAGAGGCTTCCAGAACCCCAAAAGCTACTTGCTTCACCCAACCCTTGGGAATCATCAAATGTTATATTTTGTAAAAGACTGAGGATGAGCCTGCTCTCTGATCCAAGTCCTGTGCTCTGCTGTGCAGTATTTTTTTCTTCTAAATAAAAACAAGATACATGTGCAGAATGTGCAGGTTTGTTACATAGGTAGACATGTGCCATGGTGGTTTGCTGCACCTATTGACCCATCCTCTAAGTTCCCTCCTCTCACCCCGACCCCACAACAGGCCCTGGTATGTGCTGTTCCCCACTCTGTGTCCATGTGTTATCAATGTTCAACTCCCACTTATGAGTGAGAACATGCGGTGATTACTAGGTATAATGTTAATGGGAAAGTTTATAACAGATGAGGCCAGGTTAACAGCACCTGAATCCATTGATCAATCTTAGCATCAGTAAAAGTCAGATGAGCAGATATTTGGTGCCTCTCTTTGAACATGTGTTGTAGATGTAACAAGCATTGCCTATAAAAATATTCTTGAAAAAACAATTCATTCTGAATCTAATCAAGCTCCAACTAGGAGAAGTCTGTCGACTAAAGGAACAATTTAAACAACAGCAAAAAGAAACAAACAGAGAAATCCAGATTATGGGATGTTTCACGAGACAAATGGCCCAATTTCACAACAAATAAAAAGTTTAGAGGAAGAGTGCCATAATATAATGAGACTAAAGAGAGATTACAACCAAATTCAATGTTGGTTGGTTTTTCAGATCCCAGTTTGAACAAATCAATTACAAAAAGACATGCCTAAAATAATTAGGGAATTTGAATGAAGTCTGGTTATTAAATGATATGAAAAAATGTCTAATTTTGTGATATGTGAAAATGACTTTGTAGTAATATTTTTTAAAGTATGCCCTATCTGGTAATGACCTATACTAAAGTATTTATGGGTGAAATAATGTGATAGCTGGGATTTGCTTTACAGTATTCCAAAGAAATAGGAGGAGTGAGGGTTAGGTGAAACAACATAGGAAAAGCTTTGCCAGTTGTCAAAGGTGGTGATGGGTACGTAAAGGTTCATTACATCATTTGTAATAGTATTATGTATGTTTTAAAATTTCCATAATTGAAGCCTTAACTGACTACTAAAATTCCACATTTGATGTTTCTTTGTTGTCCTAATTTTTAAGTTAGCATTTAATGATATTTATGAATCTTAACTCCACCTCCTTTTCTGATGCTGTGAAATGCATTTATTTTCACCTCTTACAACATTTTTATGACAACTAAGCCTGCGTTAGAACATACTTACATTTTCAGAGACATACTAATGTCCTCAGAGTCCACTTTCCCATAATTAAAACCCTCTTCGTTGGCCTATTATTTCCTTTACTATGAAAGAAAAAGCACAAAACCATGCAAAACTCAGTCTTCTGTATGAATACTTCTTGTTTGTCAAGCCAGAGTATGTTCACATGTTTGCCTGCTATGGGCTGCTGACCACGGCTTAGTGTCAGTGGCCTAATGAGGCTCCAGCACACCTGGGAAGTCAAATGAAACAATGTGCTGGAATCCATTCTGAAACTCTAATCGTATTTTAGCTTTTCTTCCTCTTTCCGTACTAAAGGAAATAACTTCTCAAAGGACAGAGGTAAAATGCACTACTTTTATTTTGTGCATCAGATCCTGGTACAAATATATTATTCTCCACTTGCTGTCTGTACTTCAGACACAAGAAATGTATTGCTGTTTCCCAAACCTCCCAAACTCATTCTTACATTAGGACTGTTGCACTGGTACCTTCATATGCCTTCAGGCTCAGCTCAAATACCATCTCCTGTGAGAGATCTTTCTGACCACCCGATCTAAAATAACTCTCATCTCTCCATCACTTCCTTTCCCAGTTGCCCTATTTGTCATTTTCTAAGCACTTTCTTTTCACTTCCTTTTAATCTATGTTTATATGCACCACCATCCTCAACTGGAATACAAGTGCAATAAGTTGAGGGATCTTGTCTAATTTATTGCTATATTCACAGTGATTCAAATAATAATTGATACACAGTAGGAATTCAATAGATATTTATGGCTTGAATAATTTTTATGTTGATAGAAATGTATTATGTTATGAGTTCATATTATAATACAATAGCAACACCACTACAAATGATACTATTCTGAGATTATTTTTCAAAACATTCTGTATTGACATACATGACTGAAATTTGAGATGGCAGTGTGATAGACACAGTCAGGATTCCAAAATTGAGCAAAAATGGTAATATACATATAACATTAATAATACTCATGTACTATATTCCTATGTGAATTATTAACACTCTTTGGAGCTACACCTTATTGTTATACACAGGAGCTCTAAGAGGAAGAAGCTGAACAAAGGTATTAAATACTTTCAACAAAATCATTTAGCATTTCTATAACAACATTCAAGCCTCCTAACCAAAACTCAATTATTCATTAATTAATTAATGCAATAAATATTTGCTGAGAATTTATTTTGTGTCAAACATAATGTGAGCACTGTTATGAGCAGGTCAGACAAGAACCCTACCTTCACAAGATATTTTTAAAGTAGTATTCTGCTTCTATCTACCTCTAAATTTACAGATAAAAAAAAACACCAATGCTTGTGAAGTTCTTCTACACAAAAAAATCCTATAGCTACTCAGGATAATAGCCTAAGGCATCCAAGCTATATCCTTTTACGACAACCATTAGATGCTAACATTAGCTATGGCACTATTGATCAGTCACATGCAATTTTCTACACAATGGACATTTACTTACAACTTCTGAATTAAATAATGTGTGTAAAAATATGATATCCCATTTCTGATTCATTTGCTCCCCTTCTTGATCTTTCTTTAGATAAACAGTTTTCAAATATGTGGCTTAAATTCTCTTGGAGGTGAAAAAGAATAATTTTATTTCTTCTTTTAAAACAAATTTTTGTTAAAGAGAAATATATATATTTTTTTTTCAAGTTGTAATTGTGCATACTAAGAAAAGAAGTGGGCCAATTCTCCCAGAAGCTCCTATGTGTCCTGGTTCTAGTGACCGACTCAGCTGTGATCTGACATTCCAGGGAATTGGGATATATTTTTCATGACAGAAATCCCAAACTGCCTGACAAAAACTAAAGCGTTTGACCTTTCCAGCCTTACCTCTTTCATTATTTAAAATGAATAGAGAAAAAGAAAAATGAGAGAGCAAGCAGAACTATATAAAAATTTGCTTATCAGACTCCATCTTTAGCAGTACCTTAAACCTTTTTGAAATGTGAGTACAGAATTGTTACCTTTAGGGTGAGATTGGGCCAAATTGAAAGGCCAACTCATATTTCAGAGAGTTACGGGCCTCTGGTAAAAGACTGGAACCCCAAAGCCTAGATATGTATATACGCATGTATAAGTGTGTATAGATATTACTGCTGTTGGTGGGAGAGGAGCACATTTTAACAGTTCTATAGATTATTCTGTTACTAAGGAAAAATGAATAAATTATTAGAAAAGTGTGGGTACCTCAATGGAATGGTAGTATCTAGAATAAGGTCATCAATAGCCCTACTTTATTCTGCACTGGTAACAGCATGGCTATGCATAATGCCCAGTAGTTAAAAAGCATGGGCATTGGAACGACACAATCCTGTATCAAAATCTCAGCCCTGCCAATTCTTGTCTCTGCGATGTGATGTGTTTTAAAATCCCTATGTCTCAGCTTCTTCAGTATCTATAACATGGGTATAAAATGTGTATCTTACAGTAAAGCACTTAGCATTACACATGGATTGCAATTAATAAGTGTTATTATAATACATGATTTTTAAGAGGATAATCAAAACTGATGTGAAATCAGAGTGGGAAAGAGATTTGAAAAAAATGTCAGATAAAGTAGGATTGAAAGACATGGTATCTTAGTCCATTTGGATACTATACAAAGCACCATAGACTGGGTAGCTTATAAACAACAGAAATGTATTTCTCCTAATTCCGAAGTCTGGAAATTCCAAGATGAAGGTGCCAGCAGATTCAGTGTCTGATGAGGCCTGCTTTCCCATAGAGGGCAATCTCTTTACTGTAATTTCACATGGCAGAAGGAGCGAGGAATCTCTACGAAGTATGAAGTTGTCTTTATAACAGCACTAGTTCCCTTCATGAGAGCTCTGAACTTATGACCTAATCACCAGCTAAAGACTCCATATCTTAATACTATCATCACCTTAGAGATTAGAATTTTAATGTATAAATTTCGAGGGGACATAAACATTCAGTCCATTGTGTTTTACCCTACTCCTTAAAATGCATGTCATTCTCATATACAAAATAGCTTCATTCCATTTCAATAGCCCCCAAAACTCTTAACTGTTCTAGCATCAACTCAAAAGTCTAAAGTCTCATCTAAATGTCATCTAAATCAAATATGCATGAGACTTAAGGTATCATTCATCCTGAGGCCAATTCTCTGCTAACTGTGAGCCTGTAAAATCAAATGAGTTATGTGCTTCCAAAATACAATGTTGGGACAGGCAATGGATAGACATTCCATTCCAATAGGGAGAAATAGGAAAGAAGAAAGGAGTGACAGGTCCTGAACAAGTCCAATACCCAAATAGGGCAAACAACATTAAACCTTAAGTCAGATAACCTTCTTTGACTTAATGTTTTGTCCTCTACACCCACTGGAGCTGCACTACTGCCTTGCAGACCCACTGAGTGGAAGTTCCGCCTTGTGGACACACTGGGGTGGAGATCCCACCTCTGCAGCTTTGCTGGGCAGGTGTTCTGCCTGCAAGGCTCTAGGTGGCCCTGCTTCCTTGGCTTTGAGTGGTGCTGACCCCAAGGTTTTGCTGGGCATAGCCCACATTGCAGCACTCATGGTTAAAGTTGTGTGCCTGCAGCTCTAATGGGCTGGTAATATATGCTGGTGGCTCTACCAGTCTGTAGTCTCAGGGGATACCCTGCCCTTATGGCTGTGTTGGGCACTGTCCTGTTGGGAGCACTCTATGGTGATCCTATGCCCCTGGCAATTCTCTCTCTGGGTTGCACGTTTATATTTCTACCAACATTTTGTTCAGAATTACTTAGATCTTCTCTAAGAAAACTGACACTTTCTCTACAGCACTTCTCTTTTCTTTCTGTGCTCTCAGTGGAATCCCTCTTCATGGTTCATTCTTGACAATGTAGGCTTTTTCTACCATGCACCTCGAAACTCTATCAGCCTGTACATATTACCCAGTGCGAAAGCTGTTTCTGCATTTTTAGGTATTTGTTACAGTAGCAACCCTACTTTTTAGTGCGAAGCTTCTGTCTTAGCCCATTTGGGCTGCTATAACAAAACATGATAAACTATGTGGCTCATACACAACCGAGTTTCCTAAGTTCTGGAGGCTGGATAGTCCAAGACTGAAGCACTGGCAGTTATGGTGATATTTAACCTTACAGGTGAGGAGGTTCATGAGAGACAGCAGTGAAATCTTCAAATATATGAGAGGCTGTCATAAGGAAGTACATTTTAATTTGTGATGTCAGCTGCCAAAGACCAGAAACAATATGACATAGATTCCATTGATGAGGCATTTGAGGGCAGAGTTTTTTAAAAAACATACTGATATTAACAGATAACTGCTATGTGAATAGGGACACATTATGTAACATCTCTGACTATCATTGACTTTTTTTTTTTTTTTAATGAGGGCTACTGCACAGATGAAATGAAGTCAAATATGTAAATAACTAATGAGTCAAAACTAGAAGGCAAGGAAACCCACACCACAGAGATGTTTCAGTGTAGGCTCTGTGACCACTGAACAAAAACACTGCAGAAGGAATTTGATCCTTGCTTCCATCTATCTCCTCAAAACCAGGAGATATTAGCATTATAAAATAAGTGGCCCAATTCTCACTTTCCAGCTCTGCCTAAAGTGCCTGTAATAGGATCTACCTCCTAAAAAGTATTTAAAATTTTCCCTTTATTCCTTATATTGAGTTTATTAATAAACTCTGAAACCACAAAAAGATGAAGCAAACAAACAAAATTTTCTTCCAGTGGCCTTTCTGAAAGGAAGATGAACATGAATTATACCATGCACATGGATAAAAGAATCAGTGAAATGCTATTAATAAATCAAGTTTTCAATCAAAGACAAATAAAATCTGAAATACTGCAGCCATGCCCTGGGGTACATGTCTTGGTATAATGAATTCATTTCAAGCCTCTTTAATATGAGATCATTCTTTTAACAAGGTTCTTTTGGTACATTTTAAAAGGAACTGAGTTCAACCTTATAAATAATTTTATTTAGTAATATGCTTCTATATAACAAGTTCCATTCATGAAGTCCCTGAATCTAAATTTTATGCTCACCTGAAAATCTCAAAGAATCAAACTTTAATGATTCCAGGAGGCTTTAATTAGCTTAAAAATAGCTAATTGTCAAAGAAATGCAAATTTAAATATGCCTGAAACACTATATAGCATTTAATGCAGTATCGTTTTTTTCTGTCACAACTTCCACTGTTGCCAATGTTGTGGTGACAATGTACGCTGACTGATTAATGTCTGCATTATATATTGGTAATTCATGCATAAAGCAAAAGACAATATGTAGAAAAAAAGCCTGAGGACAGTCATATCTTTTGATTCAGTGCGTTCACTCCTAGTATTTATTTTAAGAAAATAATTCAGCAGAAATCTAAAAATTATTGTAGTAATACCAAAAATATTGCAAAAAACCCCAACAATAGGAAACAATATATAAGCAGTTTGCTTACATATAGTGAATAGTTTAACAAATTACAACATGTTAATACAACAAAATGTTACATAGATAATAAACTAATCAGTATTTAGATGAATGGCAAAATATTTATCATATTAGGTAAAAATTATAGAATAGATATTAATATTCACATTGTGCATATAAAATATGTCTATGTATATAATTTAAAGGGAATTTTTTTTAAAAAAATAATCAATTTATTAAATATTCATAACTTACCCAATAATTAATTGTCATTTTAATAAAAAGTAATAAAAGACCCCAAATCAGCAGAAGATATAGATTAGATAGATGACACAGATGACAGTTTTTCTTTACATTCCCATATAATGTGTAACTCCATAGTCTTTAACCCTGTATCCCCCCAAGTTCCACTTTCCAAGTTTCTACACATTGTTAAAAACTAAGTAGTGATGAAGAATATTTTTATTCTAAAATTTAAAATTGTAAAGTACTTTGAAAATAAAAATACCTAATCAAACACTGATTAACAAAAATATTAGCTGGAGAGCAATGAAAGATTTACACGGAAGACAAAATTCTCTCTTTCGCAGAATGTTAGATGATGCCTGTGCATTAAGAAGGAAGTGCTATTTTCCCCTGTGGTCCCTAACCTAAGTGAGACAAACGCCTTGCTTACAGTAGTTAATTAGAATTACCTGGTACTGTATATTGATGAATCTTTATCCATTCCCTTGGTTCTTAACAAATAAAAAATCCATTTCCCAAAGCTGACCCATTAATTGAAGTCATTCTTTTGGTTTTGTTTTACTTTTTTTTTTTTAACATATGCAATTTTGTCACTGTAAATTTTAATTTCCCAAATGGCAAAACATTTCAGAGTATCTCTAAGGCTCTTGGAACTCAGGTTGAGCCACAGAGGTATTGAGCATGTGGCTAAACTTCCCTCTGAAGTCAATCAAGGCCCTTCTAATTAGCCTTTTGCCACATGACATCCCACAAACTTCAAGAGATTTAGGATTGTTAATCCCCCATCAGCAATTGCATTATTAAGATGATTGAGTTTGGAGACTGTGAATAAGTAAGGTAGACATTACAAGTCATTCTTTGGGTTCTGCTTAATGGCGAAGAATTTAGACTATTTAGTGTATTATGCTAGAGTTAAAGAGTTGAACGTGTTAGACTTTGTTAGTCAACTTCGTTATCTCTCTGCTTCATAACATACTTCTTTATTTTCTCCATTTGCAAAATAGTGTTAGAAACATCTTGTGGGCCGGGCGCGGTGGCTCAAGCCTGTAATCCCAGCACTTTGGGAGGCCGAGATGGGCGGATCACTAGGTCAGGAGATCGAGACCATCCTGGCTAACACGGTGAAACCCCGTCTCTACTAAAAAAATACAAAAAAACTAGCCGGGCGAGGTGGCAGGCGCCTGTAGTCCCAGCTGCTGAGGCGAGAGAATGGCGTAAACCCGGGAGGCGGAGCTTGCAGTGAGCTGAGATCCGGCCACTGCGCTCCAGCCTGGGCGACAGAGCAAGACTCTGTCTCAAAAAAAAAAAAGAAATATCTTGTGGTAGCAACTTCCTCCTCAGAATATCTGATAAGTAATAAGTTAAAGGAAGTGTTGCATCATGCTGGGCAAAGGTAAAACACAAACGCAGGTGAAGTCACATGTTCCATCATTGAATCTCACTACTTTCCTACATCCTTTGTCTAACCAGACTGTGATTCATTTGCCATTGTCACAATTTGTGAACTATTTATTTCATTTGCAACTATTTATTTCATTACAAATTATACACTAAGTAGTATCTTTGTTGCATACTAAACGGAGCGTATGGCATAATAATAAAACCTTGGTATATCCAAAGAGCTTTAGAGATAGAAATTGATTATTTTTCTTTCTCAATGGAACACAGCCTTGTCTAGCCAAGACCCAAATTATTCAGTATTCTTACAGTTTCACTGAAACTCAGCCAATATCTGATCTGAGAACACCTACCTTTGTTCATAGAAAACCTAAAATAAACAAGTTTTCTATGGTACCCAGAAAATCAGTTACATTGCTCTTATTTTATTCCTTCAAAGGAATTTGAGATAGTTTTTAAAAATTCTCAATTCTTATTCCTATTCCAAAAAAAAAATAAAAGATAAGCCGCTTTATTGGGAAAGTGAAATAGTCTTTTCACGACAGAGTTATTGAATTGATATACTATGCATTTCCCATTTATTAGATTAATTTTGTTGCCAGTTCTACTATGGTAATATTATATTTCCCATGGGTTCATATAACATTTTGCTGTTTTTTAGCTTCTTTATTACCAGATATTTCCTTCTTATCAGATATTTATTTGAAGTTTTTACCATACCCATTTGATCTGAATAAATTGGTTATATACGTGTTTTGTCTTTATAACCAAGCTCAGCTTTTGATGGTATATTTACTCATATTTTCATATAATATCAGAGAAATATATAATTTAGAAAATGACCTTGATTTGCTTTTTCTGATCTTTTGTAGCTGGATAAAGTGGGCAGTAACAAAAGGAACAATTGCAAGCAATTTCTCCCTAGTAGTCACTATCCTTCTTCAAATAAATTCTGAAATAAGGACTTTTTAAAAAAATTAGGACGTAAGCCTACCTCACTATTAACTTAAAAACTGTAATTTCTGAATTACTGGATTTTACCACTTTGTGTGCAATTTGGAGATACAGAGAGCCAGAAGTTGAGCCTCCTGTGATAGGGACCTGAAGAATTTCTAAGTCTAGATAGAATCTTCTCTATACTGTGAAGCCTTCTCTTCACTATAATTGCAGACCTCATTACTCACTCGCATTTGGTAATCTTTCTTACAATGATCCCTTCTTGTGGGAGAATTATACATTCCCATTTTGTTGAAGTGAATCATGGCCATATAATTTGGTTTTCCCAAATGATGATGATCCAGACAGAAGCTTTTCCATGAGCTGGAATCCTAAGACGAAGATGACACAGAACTGAAGCCAACTCATGTTACACATGTTGAATGAGTTGAAATCGTACTTATTACTATAAAAAATTAGGATGTAAGTAAGGGATCACTTGCTATTGCAGTATAACCTAATTTCTCATAATTGATTATAATTTTTAATGTTGAGATACTTAGAGGAACTAGGCTGAAAGAGAAGCCATGATCCTACAAACAGTAAGTGATACTACAAAACATGCACAGGAAGCAAGAACCTCAGTCAATTGACCTTCCCCAGGTATGGGACTAACAGATTTATATAAAGAACTAGATAGACCCATATCAGTGTTATAACATCTATATCCTGGTAAAAGATTGAAGCAAATTCAAAGGGAATGATGCTCACATAGAGAAATACTGAGCATAGAGTGCTAAAGGTTGGGCTAGACTAGAAGGAGTTTATAAACTATATTTAAGACAATGACCCTATAGGGAGGATCTATATGCCATCCAGGGAGGAAAGTAAGTGTCTATCTAGGGAAGCAATGTCAAAGTCTGAAGAATGGGAAAGACATAATAAAATAATGAATAATTAATCAGGAGATTAGGATGATCAGAGTTATGGAGAGAATCTGATTTCAAACCGCTCGAAGGAAGGGATTCAGTGCTATAACTACGACTCCTAAGAGGGTTAGAACCTGGAAGGTGCTCTCAGTGCAGCACAGGAAATCTCCTCATTAATTGCATGGATGTGGACAGTGCTCCTTCTCTTCTATGCTCAAGGCTCTACATTGTGAGGGTTTACAACCTAAAGGTTTCCCCCAGCTGGATGCCTGGAGACACATCTGGATCTTGAACATTATGTGACTGATGTTTATATTACACTATTGGCAAGAGCACATGATACACATTAGCTGCAGTGGTCTCACATTCACAGAGGACTCCGCCTTGCTGACGAATGCCACTTTCAGTATTTGAATGTTTATGTTATGAAATTATCAATCAAGCACATGGGAATAGAACATAAATCTATGCATGACTCTTTAATTACAGATCATAACAACAGAAAAGCCCAGAGTAAACCAGATCTGGTCACTTCAGTTCTAAGTATCTCATTCCACCTTCACAGCAACCAATCTAAGGAGGTACTGTTATTGTGCTAATTTTGCAAATGGGGAAACTGAAGTTCCAAGAGGTAAAGTAACTTCCTTGTGATTATATAGCTAAAAATGGTAGGGACAGGTTCTGAATCAAATGATCTGGCTTCAGAGACTATGTTTTTTCATCAATACCTAAACTGCAGTCCATGCTGCTGTTTAAATCTATTTAGTTATGGATTTTTTTAGTGATTTAACAAAATAGGAAAATACACTTCCGATATTTCTCATAGAGCCCAGCTGACCTTAGGATTGTCCTTTCACGCATTATTTGGCTATGGAATATGTGATCAGATTATTTAATGAATCATTTTCTTTCATGTTCAGCAGAGAATCCTTGTCCAGTGTTCAAAGTAAGCCAAAGAATATCTTAATTTTAATTGACATTATATAGAATTTTTACACTGTATCTCTATGAAATAATTCAAGACCAGAGAGGTTCACCTGAATAATCTGGGGAAAAAATTTATTCTTTCTCCTTCCATAATGCATCCAGTTAGCTGACAGCAATTCAGTTGCTGTCCCTGAATAATTTGTGAAAATGTGCCCATTCTGATGTGGGCTGATGAGACCAGGTCCTATTTGATCCTTATCTCATTATTCAGTGGCAGTGCACATCTCAGGTCATCAGTCCACAGCAGTCTGAGGAGTAGGGGTGAATGGCTTGCCCATTACCACTGATAAGCCTTTTACCAAAGACAGCTCACACTGAGAGGAGAGAACAAGACTCCAACTGGCTACAAAGTGAGTTTCAGATAAAAAATCATTACTCTTCAAAATCCAGCTCAAAGACCAGAGAGTTATCCAGAGGAGGCTACAATGAAGTTCACCTAATTATCAGTTACACTGTATCTTCCTTCCTCCTCTCTTTAATTTAATATCTTAAATTCATCTTTTGAAATAATGACAGCCTGAATATTTTTGATCAGAAACAAAATCAACTATAGACTTTTAAGAAACAGAGGTAAAAGATAAAGTGTCCTAGAGAAAGCTTCATTACAAAAAATTACCTCTGATGTGTAATCCATGAGCCTAGAGATTACCAGGAAAGGAAAATGAAAGATAGCATGGCACTGGGGTCTGTCCACAATCATGCCCTGCAGGGAGGCTCCATTATCTCAGAAACCATACATGAGGTTCAAAATATGAATCGTATTTTTTTAAGTAAATATGTGGAACAGCTAGGCTAATGGGAAGAAAGGAAAGAGAAAAGACTTTATCTTTCTCCAGCCTGACACTAATCCTTTGTGATGGGGTGGGGAGCTGTGTGTAATTTTCATAACTGAAGAGTAGCTTTACCTTTCTTTGCAAGAGCAAAGCTCCTCTCTTCTGCCATTTTAAGGTTGTTAGAGGAGTAGGATTATATAATCCCCACATAATTCCTGTGACCCTCCCTTTTGCTAAATTTTCACAGCATATGTGAATCAGTATTCCAAAGGATTGAGAGTGGAAGGGTTTTCTGGGATCAGAGATCCAGAATCTTTCTCAATATTTTGGAAAAGCACATTTTCTCCTCTCAGAAATCATTACAGCAATGACAACCATTCAGCTCCAGAACCACCCTATCCAAGACAAACAACCTGGCAGGAGTGCCCCACTGGGTGGGCCTATTACAGAAATAAATCTCCATGGCACCAGCCAGAAGAGGGACTCAAGGAAAAGCTCTTACTGAAAGTACCTGCTAACCCCAGAGTCTCTAAAAGGCTTCAGAGGCTTTTAGGAGTTTCCCAGGGATCAGGGAAAAACTGGGGGCAGCTAAAAAAAAAAAAGGTAAAAAAAGTTCATCTGCTTCTCCACAACTACAAAAAATCTTTTAACTAGATCTGAATGCTCTGTTACCTGCCCATAGAAATTTAGATATACCCCAACAAGGAGGTTTTCACAATACAGAAAAAGAGACTGCTGAAGACTTGCTTTGTGGCTACTGAACATCTAGCACTGCAAGTCGACATGCTCTACAAGTATATTCAGTGATGCATTCTCTATGGATTTTGAGAATACAAGATTAAGAATGCAGCATTGGCACCGATAACTTGAAGAGAACCTAGGTAGACTTGGGAATGGGGACCAGGTGTGGTGTCTCACACTTGTAAATCCCAGCACTCTGGGAAGCTGAGGTGGGTGGATCACCTGAGGTCAGGAGTTTGAGACCAGCCTGGCCAACATGGTTAAACTCCGTCTGTACTAATAATATAAAAATTCGCCTGGCGTGGTGGTGCATGCATGTAATCCCAGCTACTTGGGAGGCTGAGGCAGGAGAATCGCTTGAACCTGGGAGACAGAGGTTGCAGTGAGTGAAGATCGTGCCACTGCACTCCAGTCTGAGTGATAAGAGCAAGACTCCGTCAAAAAAGAAAAAAACAAAAATAAAAAGAATTTGGAATGGGGACACTGTAAGTTTGATTTCTTTTTCGAGCTCTGTGCTAAAGGTAATTAAAATATACACCAGTAGGCTGAAATATGGTTTGAACACATACACAGAAAACAGCAAACACTTTAATGTATATGTGCAATGTCGTCTATAGCCATCTTACAGACATCTTGCATGGCATCCACGACATTCCTGACTGCTAAAAAGGAGTCGGAGGAAGCCTTTAGGCTATCTACACCATAATACCATTGAATAATGTTCAATTTCCCACCTCTGAACAACATATCTGAGTGGAGTATTCTTAAGACTTTTGTGAAAAACTTGAAAAACAACCATTGTCCAAATCAGAAAACAGATTTCATTGCATGCACAAGCCATGCCAAAATCTAGTCAAAAACAAAGAGACTTTAAGATGGCTAAGTAACATACTTGGAAATATTTGTTGAACGAAATTCAAAGATGGATGCTTTTAGTGATCATCGCTAAAAAGCAAGCCAAAATAAATATATCTGGAGTGCTCACACGTCTATCTGCCTTATGCTCGAGAGGCCCCTGTCCTCACAGAGACTCACTGTCCTTGTCCTTACATAAAATGAGGACAATGACAATGTTTGCCCAACTTATTTCATAGACTTATCATGAGACTTGAACAAGATGTTGTGAAAACCCTTTACATATTGTAAAGTGGCCGGCAACAGTTAATAAATATATCTGGTGTTAAGTTACCTGGGAACATTGTCATCTCTCAAATTGCAAGTTCTTAGAGGACAGATTGCCTTTTAGGTCCTCCGTGAAGAACTTTGATTCAAGATCGCTACCCAAAGGGAAAGTAACAAGTGGTTTTGCAAATGATTTGAGTAATGATATGGCCATGAGAAGAGATCCTCTATTTCTTTGCTTCCTTGGTAACAAACTCAAAGTTTGTCAAAAAGTACTACTCAAAATAAAATAAAAGTACTTCTAAATGTTCCCATTTGCTTTGCCTTGTGGTCTTTCTCTGTCAGATCATACAATCTATGTATTGTGAGTTGTTCAGTGTTTTCAAATTATTCTACAAGGCACTACTGGGAGAGATACATATACACACACACACACACACACACACACACACATATATATATATATATGGAGAGAGAGAGAGAGAGAGAATGACTATGTGTGACTATGGAATAGATAAAATAGAGGAGCAGAACCTCACATAAAAGAAGACAACATAACCTCGTTTATCTTCTCCTTTTTTTCTGTTTTGTTGAGGCTACTGTCGCTTCCTTAGAGAATTCTAACCATTCTTTGAGACTCAACTTCAATACCATCCTTCCCTTGAGCCTTCTCTAATTTCTACCAGACAAGAATTGATCTTGTCTTTTTCTAAATTTCCTTGTCACTTTGTCTCCAACTCTCTCATGGCACTTAATTCAATCTAATATTTTATGTGCCTCTTTTGGAGTTGTGACTCTGATGTACTATCCTGTCGCTTGTCTGTACTATGCAGGCCTCGGCTTAACACACAGTAGTTGTTCAATGATTACTGATTAATAAGTTAAGTGAATATCTGAATAAAAATATAAATGAATGTGTGCTTTGCTTTTACTGTTACACAGGGAACCATGAGCTACTAGACATCAGGATATAAGTAAATGACAAAAACCCCACGTTAGGCTGGCTCTTTGCAGGCGTGTAATAGCCAGCCCTCATTAAAGAGTCCAGACCCTGCGGGCTGCGAGCATCCAATCCCCCACCACATTCAACTTCCACGCTCTGAGTATGTGTTTACGGAAAAAAAAATAGAAGGCTAACATGGTTCATGCGTAGCATGAAATTTCTGCTCTGTTAGGCTCTCAGGCATCTTGAAAAGTCAAATATTTAGGTGTCTGGCATTCTTATTCACTAGTAACATGATTTTGAGCTTCTTTCCTCTCTTCTTTTTCTCTTGCATTTAGCTACAGTTCCATAAATGCTCCCCTTGTATTGTGCTGTGGCTGTTGCCTTTCTTAAAGACAACTTTTTGCTTGGATGAATTCTGGAGCCTTCAGCGCTGAGGATTGTCCACTCTCCAGTTCTCATTACTAAGGTCCTGCAACCTGCCTGCTCTGCTCACCCTGATGCAGGGCTTGACGAATGCTCCACCCTGAGAAAACTTCACGTGCTCATGACTGCCGCTTTTCAGTGTACTTTTTGAGTGATCATGGCCTGGAAAGAATTTTGTACATATTTCCTAGAAACAGAAGCAACAAACCATGTGTGTGTGTTTGTGCGTGTGTGTGTGTGTGTTTAACCCAGAAGCAGGTCTGGTATAAATGCCCAGACTACACCAAAGCACACTAGACAGCAACACTGGAGCTGAAATTTCTTTGTTTTCGCTTTAATTATATATACCAAATTTCTGATTATATCACCCTTGGAAGAGACAAGCTTTATTTTTTTACTTTTTTAATTTAATTTGCTATTTATTTATTTACTTGTTTATTCTTGCATACTTCTTATCAACTGTTTGTACCCATCTAAATGTTCTTTGGGATTTCTTTGAATTATCTAGCTATGCTATGCACCTCTTTTTTTTTTTTCCTGTGGCTTTATGAAGTAAATTTCCCTTCCATGATTTTAAAATCACCTAATGTAACTCTTACTCTTATTTACAATTACTCTTCTATACAATTCCATTATATACTCTTACTCTTCTATACTCTTACTCATCTATACAATTCCATTCGTCTTACTCTTCTATACAATTCTATTGCTCCTTTTTACTCCCTCAACCCTGATAGAGAACTTCTGCATACTGAACAAGATTTATTTCAGGGGAGGATGGAGCGAACCTGGTGAAGTGATGTCAGGCATGACAGTAATAATATGCACCGCCAGGTCATTTTTCCACTTTAACAAACTGGAAGTTGATGGTTTTGGCCAGGCCTTTTCTGAGATGGTTCTAAAAAACTTGATGATACCAGGCACTGGTGACACCACTTTATTTTAGTGAATAAGCCACTTACTTAAATGTTCTTCTTGACTTTGTTTCTGAGCAAACATGAATTCCCTAACTTCTTTTCTCTTGCCTGGACCTTTCCATCCCTCTTTGGAAACCATACTGAATATGAGAGAGAATCACAAACCCCCAATGCACCCAAGTAAGCACAGTGACACCCTCTCTCCCTGGATGCTAATCTTCTGCAGAGCTCGATTCATGCCCATGAACAATTGTAAAGTTCAGTTGAGGTTTGAGGTTCTCCTACTAATGAATTACAGGCTGCAGAGAGTTGTCTTTGCTTCAGTATCTATGAAATAAGAAAAATTAGCTTCCATTGTGTCCATCACAAGGATACCATCAAATTAGTAACCTAAAATCTTCAATTTGCCTCACCCCTATGGCACAAAAGTACGAACATAGGACAACGAATAACTGTGACCATTTTGTTTCTGAAGACTGACTTAAAAAAAATATATATCAATCCACTATGGAAAACTAGCTAATTCTCCTGACACGGACTAGAGTATTTCTGTCTGCCATGGTCTAATTCATGCCAGAGACTATTTCAGTGAAAATAAACTGATCATAAACTTTTTTTCACACACAAACACTTCTTCTGGGTCCTCATATTCATTTTCTTTTTATCATGGTTATTACTGAAAAGACTGGAGAATTATATCCTGCTCTGCTGTCTCCATTTAACATTTTTCTCTTCAATACTCTCAAAACCCATTGCTCCAGAGGGCACAGCCGAGAAGGGCAGGCCAGGCAAATTGGCTGGGGAGCACACACTCACCAGATCCAGTGGTAGCAGAATTGTGGGTAATGGCGGGTTTGCACAGAGCAGGGGCACAATCATACCTGAGGTCGGATGGCACTCAATAGAACTATGTGAACTGGTAGGCAATAAATTCAAGATTTATTTTAAGCAGCTTATAGATGCATAATTTCATGGGTTAGTTTGTAGCCAGCTTAGAGAGTATGTTTCTAGCATTCATTTTTTTTTTTTTAAACAATTGTAGAGTCTACCATTTTGGAAGATTCTATTAAATGTGAAGCAACTCACAAAAGAACAACTGCAACAGTTATGAGAATCAAGCATTTTGTTAATGAGAAAGATTAAAGAATGTTTAATGTATGCATCTTACCTAGGTGTCAGCTGGGTCATGAATCAGAGATAATTTGACTTCAGCAATAATTGAAAGCAAAAATAGCAGTAGCTGAATGTTTTATCAAGAATGCTGGGAATAGTAGTATAATGAGGGTAGTTTAAAGAGCAAAGTTGGCAAAAGATGTGCATTTGGTTGGAAATAGTAGCCACCTTCTTGACTGGGAGCCCCAAAGGAATGCTCATGGAATAATTTTCCAAATGTTAAGAAACAGCATTGACACCACAGTGAAAATTAGAGTTTTCAGAAATTAACTACATTGAAAATTAACTAAATTTAATTAAGAAATAACTGCCATTTTCTTTGTTATTATGCTGCATTAATGCCTGTTATTTGGTTTCCCATGGCTTCTAATGAATACCATGGAATCTAAGCTATGAGCACAAAACATCATACCTTTTTTTGGCCTAAGGAAAATCATACATTTTTTCAAAACCAATTAGTTTTTAAAATAATGTTTGTAAAAAGTAAGTGCTAGAAGAATGGCCAGAATTAAATTATGAAATTATTTGGCTGGGTGAGTATTGCCTTTGTCAGAGAATGAATTAGTTTCTTCAAATTTAGCAGGCAGATTTGTGGTTTGGAGAAGTTGTGAGTGTCAAGTGGTCAAGGTATTCCTAAAGCTTTCTCACCATGTGTTCATAAATTTGTTTGTTAAGGAGACAATGAGGTGTCATGGACTCAGATAATTTCTCACTTATAGCAACACAGTATGCTCAAAGACGTTTTCCTTGCCCCTCAGGGTCCAGAGTAGCTAGGTGGAGCCATCCCAGGCAGGTGCCAAGCACTGAGTTTAGGAGTTAGGAAACGCCTACTTTTAGAAGGAGCTGCTGGCAAACCTGGCCATCATTCCTTCTGAAGAGAGAGGTTTGCTTTGTTTTTTTGTTTTTTGAGACAGGGTCTTACTCTGTTGCTCAAGCTGGAGTGTAATGGTGCAATCATAGCTCACTTCAGCCTCAAACTACTAGGCTCAAGGGATCCTTCTACCTCAGGCTCCTGAGTAGCTGGGACTACAGGCATGTGGTATCACCCATGGCTAATTAAAAAAAAAAAACAATTGTTTTGTGGAGGCAGGGTCTTGCTATATTGCCCAGGCAGCTGTCGAACTCCTGGCCTCAAGTGATACTCTTGCCTCAACTTCTCAAAGTGCTGTGGTTACAGGCTGAGCCACCATCTTTGGCTGAGATTAGGATTTTTTTACCCTGGAAATTAAGCAAAACTCCAAAACAAACAAACAAACAAACAAACAAACAAAAAGAAACAAAAAGCAGGGGGCAGAAGACTTTACCAGCTTGAAATATCTATCTGAAACTACCTTTAAAGAATCACTAACTCTAACTTCCAAGAGTGTTTGGAATGCAAAAACCCTTCTGGTGGGTGAGAAGACACATGAGAATGCCAGGATTATGGAGAATTATCTCCCGACACTCTGGTTTAATAGAATACATGCACTTCAAGGCAGAAAGACCTAGGTTCAAATCCCAGCTCCAATATTTATTTCACTGCCTTTGGCAACTTACATAGACTGTCACAACACTAAGCTAAATACATGAATTGTTTCATTGTTGCACAACTCTCAAAAAGCTGAAATAAATAACTTAGCTCAATGCCTTGCATATATTAGATCACTGAAATTAATTACCTGCCTTCCTTGATCTTCCAAACTCATTCACCTTCTGAGACAATTCATCAAATGTACACTTTGTGTTGCTTTAGATAATACAGGTGGGTTAGCAGATAACATCTATATTAAACAAAAACTACTTTACATATGCAAGATTTTTGTCCTAGAAAACAGACAATTATTCACTAGCTTCCCAGGCTTTGGTAAGTTATTGAATCTATTTGGGTCTCAATTTTTTAATTTTAACCTAAGATAATTACACTATGATCACTGATTGCTCTTTTAAATTCTAAGCTGCATTTTCTTATAAATATTTTTATCAGGTAAAGAGTAATGCCTCTTAGTTTAATTTTTTGATATTGCATTTTTATTGAACTGTGGATTGTTTAAAAATATTGCATTTTCTAAAAATTTCCTTTTGCCAACAATGCAGTACAAACATTCTCACAATCAGACAACCTTTTATAACCACACTTGTTTAAAAAACAGGCATACATACACATATTTAGGATATATTCTCTCCTTTCCACATGATATCCTTAATATGTGTATGTTTATTACAAGATTAGAGTGGTTTCAAAAAAGAACCAATCTTCAAAGATTAGCATGAATGGGAGGACAAATCAATACGTATAATCTAAAGTGACACAGTCCACATAACAAATATTTGGCATAGGATTTGTTTATATATTTGCTTTTGCATACAGGTGTCTTTCACTGGATAGCATTTCAAACAAAAAGTGTAGCCACATTAAAAGCTGCCCCGGAAAACAGGATGCTTTTCCCGCCCAACATTGAAAAGTCCAGTCTTTTGTATGCCATTTCACTCTTGAGAATAGGCCAGATATCTTACCATGATTTGCTCTGACAAATTCCACCTCTCAATTTTCCCTCAGGACTATGGTACTACTTTTATGTATAGATTTAGGAAGTATTTATCTATTACCATAAAGTTGCATGTGATTATTAACCTATCTGATATCTAGCACAAAGTTGGACACTTTTTAAGGGCTGATTCACAGGAAATAAAGGTAAAAACCAAATTCAAGTAGATTTGCTAGAGGAGAACAATAGGTTAAATTAGAAGTTAAAAGAATATGAATTTCGGCCAGGTGGGGTGGCTGAAATCCCAGCACTTTGGGAGGCCAAGGCGGAAAGATCAAAAGGTGAAGAGATCGAGACCATCTTAGCCAACATGGTGAAACCCCATCTCTACTAAAAATACAAAAAATTAGCTGGATGTGGTGGGGCATGCCTATAGTCCCTGCTACTCGGGAGGCTGAGGAAGGAGAATCGCTTGAACCTGGGTGGTGGAGGTTGCAGTGAGCTGAGATCATGCAACTGTACTCCAGCCTGGCGACAGAGTGAGACTCCATCTTAAACAAACAAACAAACAAACAAACCAAAAGCAGTATATGAACTTCTGGCCTTTTGATCTACTGCGAATTAGGAGATAATGTGGGTCAGACTGCTAGAGGAAGAACTTCACCTTAGGCTGAAAGTAGGAAGTAATTACAATGGGCAACATACAAACATGTCAAAAAAAAAAAAAAAGAGAAACGTGATCTAGGCCATTAAAAACATGTGCTCAAGGGTTAAGCACAAATTCAAAAGATATGTATTGTACTTGTATTACATGCAAAATGCTATCCCAGCTATGTCTCTCTGAAAACGACATCAGAGAACTGAGAAAGCCACAACCTTGGCTCAATTTGACACAACTTCTAGCTTATGGTGAACTTCAATGCCACATATTGAATTAATCCACATACTCTTGTACTTTTGTTGCTGTGCCTTCATAGCTCATTATTTATATATAAAAAGTGATCTTACCGTAAACACTATCTTGAGAACATGTTAAGGACAGTGAGATTTTGACAGCAAGGGTATGTTAAATCCTTGTTACACATACAAATATTTGAATCCAAATTATATCAACATTGTTGATTTTTGTAAAGATTCTGAACAAAATTCTATGTACCAATTTCATTCTTGGATCAATACGCTATATGATGCTTTTAACTCATTTCCATCTTTTTCTATTTTCATTTTGGCTTTGCTAAAATTTTTACTGTGATCAATTTTTTTTCTGTGTATATTGTACAATGAATAATTGAAAGATCACAGTCTTTTGCTCATATTGAATTTAATCAATTATGGCTTCTTCATTTTACACACAGAGTTTCTGTGCTAATATATGTGTTTTTTCTAAAAAATCCAATTTTGGACCATTTTTGCAGATCTAAATTTTGTCAAGAATATTTTATTGTTTCATCAATTTTTTAGTCAATAACATTTAAAGAGTTTTAGTTGTTCTCAATTATATTTTGTTCCATTTGTTTCTACTATTTCTAATTTATTTTGGGTCAATTTTTGCAGTTCTCAGTGTTCCCATGAGGTATTTTCCTTCAGTCTGTTTTCAATTATAACAAACTTTACCATGTGCACTTTTAGTTTACTTGACTTCTACAAGTCTAATTTTTCCTGGGTCAGTTGTTACACTTCTCAAACTTACTGACAAGTGTTTCTTACATAACAGTCAAAAAAATCAAATATGTGGTGGAATCAAACTATCTTCAAGGTCAAAGCAATGGGGTCAACACTTTTTCTTTCAGTTGAGGATATGAGTAGCGAATTGGATGACAGCAATAATTCTAAATAAGATCTATTATATTCCAGTATAGTAACACGGGGTTAAGGCATACTTCAGGACAAAGACAATTTCCAGTCCCAGGCCTAGACCTTGAAATTTTGGTCTATTGAAGGGTAAGGTATTCAGTAGTTCCCAATTCATCTATGGCTTCTCAGAGGCTTCAGACTAGTGAGTTGAATTTAATGTCTTTTCAAAAACTCATCTAAATTATTTCTTCCTTGGCATCACCATAATTCAGGGAGACTCATACTATAGCATAACACCATGGTTTTCAAAGAAAGACTGATATTTAGGAGAGACCAAGTAAACAATAAAACATGCTTCTAATTAAAGATGGCAGGTTGAACCCAAATTTACCTCTGCTTCTTTCCCAATTTTCACTACACTGACAAAAGGGGGAAAATATTTTAAAGGGACAAAGGCAAAAAACAAAAAAAGGAAAGGGGAGGGATGAGTATAATAAAACTTTGGAAACTGTAAAGCAAAACTGCTAGTAGTAATTGACATAGACAGCTGAGAATGCCAAATTCTAAACTAGAAAGCTAAGAGACATCAAATTCACTCTGTAGAAACAACTTCCCTCTTCAAGGATTTGGCATTTGTAGCACCTGGGACCACTGTAAGTAAGATAAAAGTAGAATTACAACAGGAGATTTTTTAAAAGTGTTTAAGAAGTAGCCAATCTTTCCAGTTACCTCCCCACTTATGTTTAGAAAATGCGTATCAAAGCAAAGCCTGTCAGAGACACAACAACAAAAGAGAATTTTAGATCAATATCCCCGATGAACATCGATGCAAAAATCCTCAATAAAATCCTGGCAAACCAAAACCAGAAGCACATCAAAAAGCTTATCCACCATGATCAAGTGGGCTTCATCCCTGGGATGCAAGGCTGGTTCAACATACACAAATCAATAAATGTAATCAAGCATATAAACAGAACCAAAGAAAAAAACCACATGATTATCTCAACAGATGCAGAAAAGGTCTTTGACAAAATTAAACAGCCCTTCATGCTAAAAACTTTCGATAAATTCGGTACTGACGGCACATATCTCAAAATAATAGGAGCCATTTATGACAAACCCACAGCCAATATCATACTGAATGGGCAAAAACTGGAAACATTCCCTTTGAAAACTGGCACAAGCCAGGGATGTCCTGTCTCACTACTCCTATTCAACATAGTGTTGCAAGTTCTGGCCAGGGCAATCAGGCAAGAGAAAAAACTAAAGGGTATTCAATTAGGAAAGGAGGAAGTAAAATTGTCCGTTTGCAGATGACTTGATTGTATATTTAGAAAACCCCATTGTCCCAGCCCAAAATCTCCTTAAGCTGATAAGCAACTTCAGCAAAGTCTTGGTATACAAAATCAATGTGCAAAAATCATAAGCATTCTTATACACCAATAACAGACAAACAGAGAGCCAAATCATGAGTGAACTCCCATTCACAATTGCTTCAAATAGAATCAAATACTTATGAATCCAACTTACAAGGGATCTGAAGGACCTCTTCAAGAAGAACTACAAACCACTGCTCAATGAAATAAAAGAGGACACAAACAAATAGAAGAACATTCCATGCTCATGGACAGGAAGAATCAGAATTGTGAAAATGGTCGTAGTGCCCAAGGTAATTTATAGATCAATGCTACCCCCATTAAGCTACCAATGAGTTTATTCACAGAATTGGAAAAAATTACTTTAAAGTTCATATGGAACCAAAAAGGAGCCTGCATTGCCAAGACAATCCTAAGCCAAAAGAACAAAGCTGGAGGCATCACGCTACCTGACTTCAAACTATACTCCAAAGCTACAGTAACCAATACAGCATGATACTGGTACCAAAACTA
>NW_012115044.1:3960719-3960980 GCF_000951035.1 Colobus angolensis palliatus
TAAAAAGTCAGGAAACAACAGGTGCTGGAGAGGATGTGGAGAAATAGGAACACTTTTACACTGTTGGTGGGACTGTAAACTAGTTCAACCATTATAGAAGACATTGTGGTGATTCCTCAAGGATCTAGAACTGGAAATACCATTTGACCCACCCATCCCATTACTGCAGATATACCAAAAGGATTATAAATCATGCTGCCATAAAGACACATGCACACGTATGTTTATTGCAGCACTATTCACAATAGCAAAGACTTGGAA
>NW_012115044.1:3961778-3976634 GCF_000951035.1 Colobus angolensis palliatus
AGAAAACCAAACACCGCATGTTCTCACTCATAGGTGGAAACTGAAAAATGAGAACACTTGGACACATCAAGGGGAACATCACACACTGGGGCCTGTCATGGAATGGGGGGAGAGAGGAAGGATAGCATTAGGAGATATATCTAATGTAAATGATGAGTTAATAGACGCAGCACACAAACATGGCACATGTATACACATGTAACAAACCTGCAGGTTGTGCACATGTAACCTAGAACTTAAAGTATAATTTAAAAAAAAAAGAAAGCAAAAAAAGAAAATGCGTATCCAGCCCTATCCCTGCCTTTTGCCCCAGAAAGCAACGGGTAGTTTCTTATCTGAAGACAATAAAATAGAGGGTCTACATTGGGGAAATGCTGTACTGTCATTAAGTCCTTCCTGTATTCCTATGAGATGGGAATAGGAGCATGCATAAGGTTACACTATGTGCATTCTTTTTAAATCATTTAATGAGGATGCCAGACATGAACATGTGTTGTGCTAGCTGCAGGTATAGTCAAGTATGCTAGCATAGATGTACAGGTACAAAGCTACTGCCTGACAACACAGAGTACATGCAGTCATACATTCTGCTGCAACCATCCTTCATTCTGAAAGATGCCACTCATTTTAGATATAAATCAGCAATCAACCCACATAGACCTGTTGTTGCTATGATACTAACACTGAAAATTATTTACTACATTTTAAGGGATTTGTCATAGAAACAAAGTTGGAGGGGGAAGAGGCATATAGAAACAAACATTCCCATATGTTAGGAAGCTACTGCTACACTTTTGTCTTTCATCCTCAAACACAATCTTCAACAGGTTAAGAACTAGGCAATGAGGCATGAAAGCACACACTGAAGCCACTTCTAACACCTACAGTTTTTCATCTGCTTTGCCCAAAGAGTTCAGAATGCAGTGTTCATTAGATATAGCTCAGGGCAAAACTGAAAAACTGAAAGTTTTCTGAATCTACCATCTTCTAGGGAACTACTGAGCCAGCTATAATTTGCTCACACCTGTCTCTCCTGCATTCACCACAGCACGTACAATGTAACCTAATGAGCTTTAACTTTGTCCCCAGATACTCTTATTTATGGTTACTAACTGCCGCAATACCTTCAGGTCAATATCTGGGACAATCCAATCTGATTTTGAATCTAGATACAACATCCTATCTCTCCTTTCATCTCTTTTTCTTTTAGAAGCAGTGTAAATTACTGGCATTTGCAATGACAGCAAACAGAAATTCTCCATAGCAGAGGTATATTTTGGTTGCAATAAGAAGTAGATGTAATTTTCTTATGAGTGCTCTCATCATGAAACCCAATCTCTTTGTGTGTTAACAGTGGCACCAACACTTGGAGTATTTAACTTTCAGCATGATTGTCTCACAGGTATTGGACAATTCTTACTCTCTTCTATTAACTGGTTTCTGAAAGTATAATATGGATATAATATAGCCAACACTTATCTCTACCAACAGGCATGCCTTATTGCCTGAAAGTAAATGTCACTTGGTGGCAAATAGGATAAATTGCATGTAATCTCGCAGTACATGTGCTTGGAGTCACAGTCAGATCCCAGGTCCACCACTTACTAGACAGAGCTCAAACAAGTCGTATACATTCCCTTGACCTTGATTTCTGCAACTGAAAAATGAGAAAGGGCCATATTTACCTCATGGGGTTAGTGTGAAGAGTAAATGAGATCGTGAAGGTACACAGATTGATAGATTATATATATTATTACATTATATATAGAAGATAATATAGACAGATTACACTAGATATAATCTCAAAAGAAACTGTTCCAGAAACACATAGTAGGTGCTTAATACCTAGTACTGTATTAGAGAAGAGCTTTGCTGTTAGATTCTTTTAAGTTGAACTACTATTGCAGAATTACTATGTTCAGCAAAAGGTACAGAAGTGCAAAATAATAAAGAAGTCCAGTACTTTCTCCTTGAACTTAGAAACCAATAATAACAAAAAGAAGAATATATTTAAAAAAAAAACAAAAGAACTTGTCCTCCTTCTTCCTAACTCCTTGGACAGAGAAATCTGGGTCCATTGGGAGAATGGCTCTCACTGGCCATGTTGCTAATATGAAACATTTGTTCTTGCCAGTTATAGGCAGAAATGCATCCTTTAAATGTGGCCTCTCATCAGAAGCTGTGCCAAGCCAGTGGCATTTCCCAGGCAGCAAGTATCTCACCAGCTCCATTTCATCTTTTAATGTCAAGTTCACTTTAAGAATCAACCTTTGCAGAATCTCCTGTGGCCACTTGCCACCTCCACTAAAGGCCGCCTTTCTAAAGTGTTTTTTAAAAAACAAAAACAAACAAACAAACAAACAAAAACCCAGAGAATTATTTTCATGTTCCGCTAGAGATATGGCACTTTTGAAGTTGACTTTAGATAGAGCCAGAGATTCAACATGATGCAGAACTTCTCTTCGCCTGCTGCTACCCTTCTGGCCCCTTGTGTTTTGGCAAAAGAAACAAAAAGAGAATGAAGATGTGATAAAGATAAAAGAGGACCTCCTTCAAGGAATCAGGAACTGATTTTTTTTTTTTTTTTTTTTGTCTCCTAGAAAGCCACTCTGAAATGTGAGGGCAGAGAGATTATGACTCTCTTTAATAGTGACATGTTGCCCTCAGAACTATATCACTGAGGGCAGCAGTGGTAAGCTGAGCAGACTAGTGCATAAAGCCAGGAGCCGTGAATAGAGAAATGGAACACGCCTTTATAGCTAAATGTATGCAAGAATACATAAATTTGGCTGGAAAATGGATATGAAGTAAAATATTTTGGAGGAATGAGAGGAGGTCCAAGAAAATAATATTTCCAGGGCTAAATCAGCTAATTACAGAGCAATCTATCACTGGCTGGACCATACATGTGCAGTAGTTAACAATAGTAAGAGAACATTCAGAAATGAACTTGTTCATACTCAAGACTGGAAGCATCAAAAGTGTGAGACAGAAGACATTCATTCACCAATATTCAAGTTAATAGACAAAATAAATGACCAGCTAGAGATTCCTGCCATTTTTTTTTCCCCACTTGGCTTAAAGCAGAGTCAGACTAAATTTTTTGTGACATAAAACTTAGACATTGGGAGAGAGGACTCTTTAAGAAAATAATTTATTATTACAAATATAGCATTACTACAGTCCTTCTCAAGGTCTAGAAAGGGGCACATGAAAATAAGGGGCTTATGCTTTATCAGTCTGACAGTAAATCCACCTCTGTTTCAAAAGTTATCAGTGAGGAACGTGTTTTGCTGTCTGAATGCTTTCTTTGGGCACCATCCCCATAATACCTTACCATAACTTTCTGGGTTGAATTGGAAGCTGGCAAAAAACAACACTGCCAAACTTGAATTAGTAGATATGCAATGGAAAATTTAATATGGGAAGAAGGTTCTAGTATTTCTCTTTAATTTATTTTGACATGCTAAATGACACTAGAAAAGGTAATTTTAACTATAAATACAGTACATTTAATTCAAAATGAATTTAACCAATAAAGAGATACAGCAAATATTCACCAGAATCATGCCATTATATTTCTAGTTTTTTCAAAGGTCTGAGTGCATGTGTATAATTGTGTTTGTGTGTGTTTAATCCAAAATATCCAAACTGTATTCACAAGATCGTCATTCTATCAGATGCCACCTTATGTTTATAGAAGATTTGGGTGGTTGACTTTTCTTCTCTTTCCATTATTTACATGTGTGTTAGTTGATTTTTGATGGCATTCTATAATCAAGCTCCATGTTAACATAATGGTTTTAACATAGAAGTAATAGTTTTAGAATTTTGAAAATTAAATTGCTGTAGATGCAATAACTATATTAAGATGTGTATACTGAAAATCTTGACATAAGTTAACTCCCTCAAACTGGATTGCCAAAAAAATGAAACTTTCCCTAAAGCCCAGGAAATCTCTAACCAGATAATTGGCCAACTCCTGGAATGAGATTCTAATCTATAATTCCTACCTCTCTTATTTATCATATCACATTTGGATGGAGCAAGAAGAGGAACTACCTTTTACATTTAAAAAATTGTTTTAACGTATGCAAACAATACTCCAGAAAGAGTAAAAGCTTTTTTGGATGACTGCCATAATGCCATTTTCTACATAATGTGTTTCAGAGATAATACTCGGTCTTTTTTTATTTGTATGGCAAGAAAAAACAAGGCTAAGATTATCTTTTTACAGTATATGAATTCCATTTACTTTATTTTTTACAATTTCTTCTTAAAGTCCAAGTATCTCTGACAGCTATTATTTTTTATAAGCAGAATGCTGTGGCAAAGAGAGCATGCATTACATGTAGAGACCCTTGAATTATTGTCCCAATTCTGTACTCAGGGCTTCTGCTTTCTTATTTTTAAAAGGGGGAGATTATTTCTATGTAACGTTGGGGATTCTTTCCAGCTGTAACATTCCATGATTGTTTGATAAATTTATCTAGTCACTGTTTTCTTAATGGTTTTGAAGTATTATCTTGGCAACCAGTAGATTACATTGCTTTTCTTAATCCGGAGTCATCACTGCTGAATTCAGCAGCTTTTATTCAGCCCAGCTGATGATGTTCTTTAAGGGCAGGGGAGAACCCAAATATTCCATATTCTTTCTGCATCCAAGCCAGTGAAACATTTCAGCTAGACCTTTTTCTGCTTGTCCAAAATCCTAGTTATTTTTGATGGCAATACAGAAATGAGTTAAAGTCAACTTTCAGTTAATCAACACTTTTTTTGTTTGTTTGTTTTTTAAACACATGCTATATACTGGGAACACCTGTAGGCACTAGAGATACAGCAGTGAACAATACAGGCTTGATTTCCCTCCTCAAATTGCTTATAGTCTAGTGAGGGAAGTAGACACTGATCGAATCATACAGATAAATGTGAAAATGCAAATGTGATAAGTGCCATCAAAGGTAAGTATATGATGTTCTGAAAATCTACAAATATTATTTGACCTGCTCAGGGAAGTCAAAGAAGCCTTCCCAAGAAAATAATACTCATCCAAGATCTAAAGTGTGTCTTAAAGAGCAAAAAGGAGAAGGAAAGAGCAAAAAGGATATGTTCTCTAGGTAGAGAACATATAACATGCAATTGCCCTGTGATGTCAGCAAGGAACGTGAGTAAATGGTGTTATAGAAGGCAGATAGGGCTGAATTCCAGAAAGTAAAGAATCATCTGATAGGAGATGAGATTGGAGATATTTGTAGGGGTCTGAGTACACAAAATTATTTTGTATCAATTATGATGTTTCATCTTTAAGAACAAAGGAAAATCATGGATCAGACCATAGTAACATGATTAGATTTACTTGTCGATCACTTTTCACTTGAGAAAGGAAAGAGGTGAGGCAAATTTGTCTAGAGTTAGATTATGTGGAGAATTAAACAGTGATGTAATTGGTTTATTGTTATTCTGGATTCTGCTCTGGACTGATAACCTAACTTTTTTTGAATGCTTTATTTCTAGAGTACAGTACCAGGGAGACAACAGAAAGTTATTCTCCATCATTTATGTAACTAAAATGAATTTAGATTTCTGAAGGGTAGTCGTAGATCCCACAGAATTCCCAGGGTGTAGACTTGCAGCTTTACCACATAAGTGGCAACACAGCTGTATGTTCTCCAGGAGCAATTATTTCATGAGCCTGCCAGCTACTAGACAGTATGCCCAAGAGAGGGCACCCAAATTATTCTGTTCATTCTTCCTGGGTCCTTGTGATAGTTCCATATTTTCTCCCATTTTTTTCTTTCAATTAAATGCACACATCTTCTTTATTCCTGAGAAACTACATAATTTCCATAAGAGATTCACATTTCTGCTAAATGGCAGCTCAGCATCATGTAGCCACCATTCAAAAAATGATTTCCCACAATATTGAACACCAGGAAGCCCATGTCCTTTCTAGCTTAGAATGCCCTATGTTCTTGTGTACTGTTAGGGAATCTTATGCAGTACTCCTGGCCCTCACCTACCTCTTATCCTGACACTGGGGTGATTTCAGTTGAGTCTAAGAAGGGAGGGCTGAATGGGACATAGCTTGATATTTATCCTTTTAGTCTTCTTAGTCCCGGTTTCCCAAGGCAACACCAACAGAAACTTTTAGTAGATAATGTTACAACATCATTTGCTGTCTGATACTATGTCACAAGACTAGGAGTTCTAGATCTGGCTAGTGGACAATATATATATGCTTGAGACACATCAGACACTCAATGAATATCCAAAAAAAAGATTCAACTTATTCTATGACTAAACCCATTTGTTGACTTGTGAAGATTGGCAATGTTAAACTTGATAGCAGAATAACAGGCATAATAACAGGAAATAATATTGAAGAGGAGTGAGATGGGGCAGGCAGCAGGTAGTTTGTTGACTTCTGAACTCTACAAAGCTATACAGCCTGGTCAATGATAAGTTAATCCTCCGTGTTCCCCACAAGATCAGATATCTCCCCCTTTAGATGAAATTGTTCCCTAATTAAATAAAATCTGGTAATGGAAAAGAACATTAAGCAATTACTTGAATAGGTTCAGAAGGATGCAGTGACTATTAACTGTTAAAACACATCGATGACAAAAATGAAAATAGAAAAAAATATATGAGGATTTGATTACTGTGTGCAGAAATACATTTTTTTCTCTTCTAGAAAAATGGGATTAGAATACAAGGCAGAATATAAGTATAAATGGCAATGTCTTACTGATACTATTAGAAGTGTGCATGTTTATTTCTGTTATTCTTCCAAATATGGTTAAATGAATGTTACTGTTTGGTAGGTAGCCTAAACATTACTTCCATCATCTTTTTTTTCCTCTGATTTTTTCCCCTATTTGAAATTGTTATTAAAATGAAAATAGAATGGTTAGTGCCTGTGATCATTAGCTTGCAGAGGCTGGCTTATAAAACAGATTGTTAGTGCCATGAACACAGGCCTGGGAATTCTATCATCCAGTCCCTGATGTGGCATGTCAATTCTCAGGGAATGGCTTATCCTAAATAGTGTTTGCTGTTATTCATAAATATATAATGACAGTGATCCTTAAGCAAACTTCATCCTAATCACTCAATTCTGCACCAGTAATGACTGTACACCCAGTAAAAAGCAATAAGGGGCAGTTGCTTTACACTGTTTGTAATATTTGCCATTATTCAAATTCTGTGTGACTAACCCTTCATAGCTAAAAGGCTAGTCTCCAAAATTTGGAGAGACTAATTCACTGCTGTGGATTTTTAAATTTCCAAGGTTAAATGAGAAGACACAAAGCAATGACATCAGGAAAATGGAATGAGCAATGAAAATAAAAATATTTTAGAGGTTTGACGATCAACATTATTTTATCTCAGAATTTATAGAGGTTATTATAAAAACTAAGAAAGGAATATATTAATATTTAGTTACCCTGTGGATGTAAAAACGAATAAATGGAAAAACATGTCATTCTAGGATAAAGATTCAATAGTGTAATGATAGCATTTCTCTATAAACTTAGCACAATCTCAATTGAAATACCAAGATAATCCAAGTTTTATATGGAAAAAAAAGCACGTAGAAAAGTCACGATAAAAACAAAATAAAATTTAAAAACTAAAAGTCGGCCAGGTATGGTGACCTGGGTTGGATGCAGTAGCTCACCCGTGATCCCAGTATTTTGGGAGGCTGAGGTTGGCAGGTTGCCTGAGTCCAGAAAGTTGAGACCAGCCTAGACAACATGATGAAACCCTGTTTGTACCATAAAAAAAAAAAAAAAAAAAAAAAAAGCCAGCTTAGTGGCACACTCCTGAAGTCCCCGCTACTCAGGAGGCTGACGTGGGAGAATTACCTGAGCCTGGGAGGTCAAGGCTGCAGTGAGCCGAGATCATGCCACTGCACTCCAGCCTGGGAACCACAGTGCAGTGAGACCCTGTCTCAAAAAATGAAATAAAATAAAATAAAATACAGCGAAAGAAGGGAAACTGAGACTACTAAATATTAAAACATACTGAGCTACAATACTTTATACAGTTTATACTGGCTGAGGATTTCAGAATGACAATGAACAAGGAAAATAATACGGAGAGATAAATACTGAAGGGGATATAACATTTGATAATGATGAATAAAAGGTAGATTTTTAAAAAATGTTGTTGCAACATCAGTCCAGTATTTTAAAAAATATGACTGGATCCCTTTCTTATATCATATATGAAGATAAGGTCCAAGTAGAAAAAAACAATAAATAAATATATAAACAGAAAAATAAAAGAAAGAAAAAGACTAATACGGATGAAAGAGAAATACATATTTTTTTTTAAAGCACCTGAAGGGGAAAATTACAATCAAGAAACCAAAAAAATTTTGATATATTTGCATAAAATTTAAAAACTCCGGCCACTTTCCAATTTATCATAAACTAAGTCAAAAGAAAAATGATAGTTGTGAAAGCTATCTATCTCATATGATAGTCTAAGGATTAATATGTTCAATATTAAAATCATTTTATGAATCAAATTTTATTTTGTATATTTATTCTTGTGGAGGTGGGTGACAGAGTCTTATGCTGTCACCCAGGCTCACGTGCAGTGGTGCAATCTCAGCTCACTGCAGCCTCTGCATCCCAGGGTCAAGGGATTCTCATGCCTCAGCCTCCCGAGTAGCTAGGACTACAGGTGTGTACCACCACGCCCAGGTAATTTTTGTATTTTTTGTAGAGATGGGGTTTTACCAGGTTGGCCAGGCTGGTCTTGAACTCCCGACCTCAGGTGATCCGCCCGCCTCAGCCTTACAAAATCCTGGGATTATAGGCATAAGCCACTGTGCCTGGCCATGGATAAAATGTTAAACTATTCAACAGAAAAAATGAGAACAATAACATGGACAAACAATTTTTAGAAGAACAAAGCATCAAAATTGGAAAAACTGAAAACTTGTCTGTGACATATGCTGAAGGGAAATGCACTGAAACACTAGATACACTGTTGGTGGACATTCACATTGATGCACTTTGGACACTCTTTGGCAATATCCGGAAACATGTGTGCTCCGTATTTCCTTTGACCTGACCTTTTTCTGATAACTCATCCCACAGAGATATTCACCAATTTTGCAAAATATGTGTATAAAGAGGTTCATTGCAACGTTCTTTGTAATAGCAAAAAATAAAAATAAAAAAACCATACAATAAAAACAAAAACCTTGTAAACAACTTCATCTGTAAAAAGAAACAGATTAAGTCACTATGCACTGATTAAAATAAATGAAGTATGCCTATTTATAATGTGTGCTTAATGTCCTGGTGACACTGTTGTGTAAAAAAAAAAATGAAATTATGTAACTTGGAACAGTTCGATCTCGTTTCTGCTTTTTTCTCTTAAAAATGTAAATTTTGTATGAGTTTATATAAGCAAGAAAAAGCTAAACAACACTTCTTTTAGCTCATACAACATTACTGATAAATAATGTTTGGTACCATTCAGTTGCCTCCAAGTTAGAACCTAAACTTTAAGGCCAACCAATAATTCCCATCCCTACTTACACAAATCTAACTTATTCGGCTTTAAGAATACACTGTTGTCTCTTAACTCATCGAAGTATTTTTCCTCGTTAATGTTTTCAGGGACAAATGAGAGCACAATACACGTGATCACATTGGATGAGATATTTATATCGGAAAGCATATGAGTGTTATAGATCAATGGATGTTATATAATGGAGAAGATGCCTAAACCACAGTCTATAAATAACTGCAGTTTTAAGTACGCAGGCAAGTGAGGAGAAAGTAGGATCTATCCTTTCCATCACTATATTAATCTTGCTGAGTCTTTCCATACAGTTCAGTTAATTCTTAAAAATCAAGAATGTTCAAATGTGGAAGATTCCAAGAATGGAATTATTTTCAAGTAACATATGCTGGCTTATATATTTCTTTAGTCAAGAAAGAAAATGGTATTGTTGACTTTGAAGGGATTATGGGTAAAGCTGTAGGGAAGTCAGTCCATCCGGCGATGCCTTAGGTCACTTCAAATGAGAAGAGTGGAACAAAGGGGATTTGACTGGTCCTCGACAGGATGTTGCTTATTATCATCTCTGCACTGTGTTTATGCCATTTTCCTATCTGATCTTCCCAGGCAGCATGAATTTGCCATAAATTTGTAGGTTCTATAATACACAGGTTCTGAAATTTGCCAATTTGCTGCCTACTGCTTTGGACGAATTACTTAACCCCCAAACCATAAAATATACCATAATCCTCTCATCTATAAAATGTACCATAAAGCCTATGTCCTAGGGTTGTTGAAAGGATTAAATGATAAGAGTGCAAAGTGCTTAGCATGGTACCTCACACATAGTAAACACTTAGAAGACGCTGTTTTATATTCTTACTTTCTAATCATCAATTTGAAAATTGCCATCTAATGTCAAGATCGTCTTATGTGTTTTTCTTTTATTTCTACACTTAGCACCTATATAAATTAATCTTGAAACATGACAATTCTACATCCGTTTTTGCTCTCAGGTATCTGTGGATCCTGCCAGTCTCCCATAACATGGTAAACAATTACAGGGTACAGGCTATGTACCTCTTCTCTTTTTTATACTCCCTCTAAACAGTATGTAGTACATGCACACACAACAAATGGCCAGTGAATGGTGTTGCCTTAGCTCTCTGACAGCTAGAGAGACGCAGCACTCCCGGGTTGTAATATTTACTGTCTGTATCTTACAACTGAGTAACTAGTTAACCAACCATCCAAAGAAGAAAACAACACGCTGATTAGAACTTATGGTAACAGTTCCTGTGGGTCGATTTCAGAATTCCCCTTCTCACTCGTGTGTTTAGCTGCTTCTGTAGGAGAGACACAGTGGCTACATGTCATAATTCCCCTTCCGTATATGGGCTGCTGTACAAATAGATGCAATCAATGAGGAAGAAGCTGCTTACTTTCTCAAGCTTGGTAAATATCATACCAGAAGATGAGTCATCTTTGCTGGGAGATATACAACAGAACAATTATAGAGTGTTTTCAGGATATGAATATAGTATTTACGTAGGACATTTCATCCAAGTATAACCACTTGCACATGTATATTGTACCACTAATATTAAAATGTTCGTTTAGTATTTAATAATTAGCAGTAAGGTTATTGTAGTAATATTTCCCTATAAGGATCCTTCTCATATTTCTAGGGAAAAATGAATAAAGTATGTGTCTAATTAAAAATTCTTATCGCCTCACACATCAGACACCAGTTTGATTTCTCCTTTTAACTGCAGTGAGGTCACACTCCTGCATTTGTGACATAGCAGCGGGTTGTCATGGAGATGATAGCTTTATCAGCAACTCTGCTTTGCCGTGCCTTCACAGCAAGGTTACCAAGAAGCAGATGGGCTGTGAAGGAGACAAACCCTTCTGTCTAAACACAAATAGCATTCATAATTAATTAGCTGAGGCAGCAGGAGAAATTATGAAAATGTGTGAAAGGTAAAATAATTTCTATTTATTACAGATTTGATAGTTTTATTCCTCTTGCCAGAGACAGATCACATCCCTCTCCACCTTGGAAAAATTGTATGATATACTGACTATGGCACTAAGTGGTTTGAGTATGCTGGTGTTCACTTTCTGGATTTTGATTTCTTGGTTAAGAAAGTAAAGTAGGTATAGTAAGTATTTTGAGCAGCTTTGAGTGAGATCCCAGCAGTCCTATTATTCTTGCATTCATTGTGATCTAGTTTCTGAAGTTGTAAGCTAAACTGCAGGTGTCATTCAGCTGATGGGATTTAGAAGGGGTGGAGATGCCTTCCAGTGTCCCTGAAATCACATCATGGTTCTATCTGGCATTGAAGAATTTTCAACCACAGGATAATAGAGTTTTAGTTATAGAAATAACTTTGCAGGCTGTCCTTGTCCAGGGTCTCTGAACAACTAGGTTCTTGAGATGTTTTGAATAATCAGCTCATACTCATTCAAGATAAAACTGAAAGTTTAACATGATTTAGTTAAAATGTGATTTTTTTAAAAAAGAAATTACTTTAAATTCTGGAATACACATGCAGAATGTGCAGGTTTGTTACATAGGTATACATGTGCCATGGTGGTTTGATGCACCCATCAACTCATCATCTACATTAGGCATTTCTTCTAATGCTATCCCTCCCATAGCCCCCTCACTCCGCAACAGGCCCCAGTATGTGATGTTCCCCTCACTGTCTCCTGTGTTCTCATTGTTCAACTCCCATGTGTAAGTGAGAACATACAGTTTGGTTTTCTGTTCCTGTGTTAGTTTACTGAGAATGGTGGTTTCCAGCTTCATCCATGACTCTGCAAAAGACATGAACTCATTCTTTTCATGGCTGCATAGTATTGCATGGTGTAAATGTGCCACATTTTCTTAATCGAGTCTATCATTGATGGGCATTTAGGTTGGTTCCAAGTCTTTGCTATTGTGAACAGTGCTGCAATAAACATACGTGTGCACGTGTCTTCATAGAATGATTTATAATTTTTGGGATATATACCCGGTAATGGGATTGCTGGGTCAAATGGTATTTCTGGTTCTAGATCCTTGAGGAATTACCACTGTCTTCCACAATGGTTGAACTAATTTACACTCCCACCAACAGTGTAAAAGCGTTCCTGTTTCTCCACATCCTCTCCAGCATCTGTTGTTTCCTGACTCTTAATGATTGCCATTCTAACTGGCGTTAGATGACATCTCACTGTGGTTTTGATTTACATTTCTCTAATGACTATTGATGATGAGCTTTTTTTTCATGTTTGTTGGCTGCTTAAATGTCTTCTTTTGAGAAGTGTTTGTTCATATCCTTAGCCCACTATTTGATGTTTTTTTTTTCTTGTAAATTTGTTGAAGTTTCTTGCAGATTCTGAATATTAGCCCTTTTTCAGATGGATAGATTGCAAAACTTTTCTCCCATTCTGTAGGCTGCCTGTTCAGTCTGATGATAGTTGATTTTGCTGTGCAGAAGCTCTTTAGTTTAATTAGATCCCATGTGTCTATTTTGGCTTTTGTTGCCATTGCTTTTGTTGTGTTAGTCATGAAGTCTTTGCCCATGCCTATGTCCTGAATGGTATTGCCTAGGTTTTCTTCTAGGGTTTTCATGGTTTTAGGTCTTACTGTTAAGTCTTTAATCCATCTTGAGTTAATTTTTGTATAAGTTGTAAGAAAGAGGTCCAGTTTCAGTTTTCTGCATATGACTAGCCAGTTTCCGCAGCATCATTTACTGAATTGGAGATCCTTTCCCCTTTGCTTGTTTGTGTCAGGTTTGTCAAAGATCAGATGGTTGTAGATGTGTGGTGTTATTTCTGAGGCCTCTGTTCTGTTCCATTGGTCTATACATTAGTTTTGGTACCAGTACCATGCTGTTTTGGTTAATGTAGACTTGTAGTATTGTTTAAGTCACGTAGTGTGATGCCTCCAGCTTTGTTCTTTTGGCTTAGGACTGTCTTGGCTTTACAGGCTCTTTTTAGGTTCCATATGAAATTTAAAGTAGTTTGTTCTAATTCTGTGAAGAAAGTCAATGGTAGCTTAACGAGGACAGCACTGAATCTATAAATAACTTTGGGAACCATGGCCATTTTCACAATATTAATTCTTCCTATCCATGAGCATGAAATGTTTTTCCACTTGTTTCCGTCCTCTCTTATTTCCTTGAGCAGTGGTTTGTAGTTCTCCTTGAAAAGGTCCTTCACATCCCTTGTAAGCTGGATTCCAAGGTATTCTCTTGGTAGCAATTGTGAATGGGAGTTCACTCATGATTTGGCTCTCTGTTTGTCTGTTATGGTGTATAGGAATGCTTGTGATTTTTGCATATTGATTTTGTATCCTAAGACTTTTCTGTAGTTGCTTATCAGCTTAAGAGATTTTGGGCTGGGACAATGGGGTTTCCTAAGTATACAATCATATCATCTGCAAACAGAGACAATTTGACTTCCTCTCTTCCTATGTGAATACGCTATATTTCTTTCTCTTGCCTGATTGCCCTGGCCAGAACTTCCAATATTATGTTGAATAGAAGTGGTGAGAGAGGGCATCCTTGTCTTGTGCCAGTTTGCAAAGGGAATGCTTCCAGCTTTTGCCCATTCAGTATGATATTGGCTGTGGGTTTGTCATAAATAAGTCTTATTATTTTGAGATACATTCCATCAATACCTAGTTTATTGAGAATTTTTAGCATGAAGGGGTGTTGAATTTCATTGGAGGCCTTTTCTGCATCTACTGAGATAATCATGTGGTTTTTGTCATTGTTTCTGTTTATGTGATAGATTATGTTTATTGATTTGCGTATGTTGAACCAGCCTTGCATCCGAGGGAGGAAGCCAAGTTGATTATGGTGGATAAGCTTTTTGATGTGCTGCTGGATTCAGTTTGCCAGGATTTTATTGAGGATTTTTGCATCGATGTTCATCAGGGATAATTCTTTTTTTGTTGTATCTCTGCCAGGTTTTGGTATCACCATGATGTTGGCCTCATAAAATACGTTAGGGAGGAGTCCCTCTTTTTCTATTGTTTTGAATAGTTTCAGAAGGAATGCTACCAGTACCTCTTTGTACCTCTGGTAGAATTTGGCTGTGAATTTGTCTGGTCCTGGGCTGTTTTTGGCTGCTAGGCTGTTAATTACTGCCCCAATTTCAGAACTTGTTATTAGGATAACAATAACAAGGGATAATCCCTATTCAGGGATTTGACTTCTTCCTGGTTTAGTCTTGGTAGGGTGTATGTTTCCAGGAATTTATCCATTTCTTCTAGATTTTCTAGTTTATTTGCATATAAGTATTTATAGTATTCTGTGATGGTAGTTTGTATTTCTG
>NW_012115044.1:3977078-3978900 GCF_000951035.1 Colobus angolensis palliatus
CTATTCGATTCTTCTCTTTTTTCTTCTTTATTAGTCTGTCTAGTGGTCTATTTTGTTGATCTTTTCAAAAAAAAAAAAGAAGCTCTTGGATTCATTGATTTTTTTAAGGGTTTTTCATGTCTCTATCTCCTTTAGTTCTGCTGTGATCTTAGCTATTTCTTGTCTTCTACTAGCTTTTGAATTTGTTTGCTCTTGCTTCTTTAGTTCTTTTTTTTTGAGTTGGAGTTTTGCTCTTGTTGCCCAGGCTGGAGTGCAGTGTCATGATCTCAGGTCACCACAACCTCCACCTCCCAGGTTTAAGCGATTATCCTGTCTCAGCCTCCTGAGTAGCTGGGATTATGGACATGCTCCACCATGCCTAGCTAATTTTGTATCTTTAGTAGAGATGGGGATTCTCCATGTTGGTCAGGCTGGTCTCAAAAGTCACAACTTGAGGTGATCCATCTGTCTTGGTCTCCCAAAGTGCTGGGATTACAGGTGTGAGCCACCATGCCCAGCCTCTCTAGTTCTTTCAATTGTGATGTTAGGGTGTCAACTTTAGATCTTTCTTGCTCTCTGCTGTGGGCATTTAATGCTATAATTTTCCCTCTAAATACTGCTTTAGCTGTGTCACATAGATTCTGATACATTGTGTCTTTGTTCTAATTGATTTTAAAGAACTTATTTATTTCTGCCTTAATTTCATTACTTACCCAGTAGTCATTCAGGAGCAGGTTGTTCAGTTTCCATGTAGTTGTGTGGTTCTGAGTGAGTTTCTTAATTCTGAGTTCTAATTTGATTGCACTGTGGTCTGAGAGACTGTTATGATTTCTGTTGTTTTACATTTGCTGAGGAGTGTTTTACTTCCAATTATGTGGTCAATTTTAGAATAAGTGCTGTGTGGTGCTGAGAAGAATGTATATTCTATTGATCTGGGGTGGAGAATTCTGTAGATATCTATTAGATCTGTTTGCTCCAGAGCTGAATTCAAGTTCCGAATATCCTTGTTAATTTTCTGTCTCATTGATCTGTCTAATATTGACACTGGGGTGTTAAAATTTCCCACTATTATTGTGCCGGAGTCTAAGTCTCTTTGTATGTCTCCAAGAACTTGTTCTATGACTCTGGGTACTCCTGTATTGGGTGTATATATATTTAGGAATTTAGGATCGTTAGCTCTTCGTTTTGCATTGATCGCTCTACCATTATGTAATGCCCTTCCTTTTTTTTTTTTTTTTTTAATCTTTGTGGGTTTGAAGTCTGTTTTATCAGAGACCTGGATTGCAATCCCTGCTTTTTTTGCTTTCCATTTGCTTAGTAAATATTTATTCATCCCTTTATTTTGACCCTACGTGAGTCTTTGCATGTGAGATGGGTCTCCTGAATACAGCACACCAGTGGGTTTTGACTCTATTCCATTTGCCAATGTGCGTCTTTTAATTGGGGCATTTAGCCCATGTACATTTAAGGTTAATATTATTATGTGTGAATTTGATCCTGTCATTATGATGCTAGCTGGTTAGTTAGTTAGTTAGTTAGACGTTAGTTATGTCAGTTGATGCAGTTTCTTCATAATTTCGATGGTCTTTACAATTTGGTATGTTTTTGCAGTGGCTGGTAGTGGTTTTTCCTTTCCATATTTAGTGCTTCCTTCAGGAGCTCTTGTAAGACAGGCCTGGTGGTGACAAAATCTCTCAGCGTTTGCCTGTCTGTAAAGGATTTTATTTCTCCTTCACTTATTAAGAGTTGTTTGGCTGAAGCCGGGAGAGGTGGCGGGTGCCTGTAGTCCCAGCTACTTGGGAGGCTGAGGCAGGAGAATGGCGTGAACCCGGGAGGCGGAGCT
>NW_012115044.1:3979434-4054732 GCF_000951035.1 Colobus angolensis palliatus
AAAAAAAAAAAAAAAAAAAAGAGTTGTTTGGCTGGATATGAAAGTCTGGGTTAAAAATTCTTTGCTTTAAGAATGTTGAATAATGGGCCCCACTGTCTTCTGGCTCATAGGGTTTCTACTGAGAGATCTGCTGTTAGACTAATGGGCTTCCCTTTGTGGGTAACCCAACCTTTCTCTCTGGCTGCCCTTAAAATTTTTTCCTTCATTTCAACCTTGGTGAATCTGACAATTACGTGGCTTGGGGTTGCTCTTCTTGAGGAGTATCTTTATGGTGTTCTCTTTATTTTCTGAATTTGAATGTTGGCCTGTCTTGCTACGTTGGGGAATTTCTCCTGGATAATATCCTGAAGAGTGTTTTCCAGCTTGGTTCAGTTCTCCCCATCACTTTCAGGTACACCAATCAAATGTAGATTTGGTCTTTTCACATAGTCCCATATTTCTTGGAGGCTTTGCTCATTCTTTTTTCTCTAATCTTGTCATCACACTTTATTTCATTAAGTTGATCATCAATCTCTGATATCCTTTCTTCTGCTTGATCGATTCGGCTATTGATACTTGTGTATGTTTCATGAAGTTCTTGTGCTGTGTTTTTCAGCTCCATCAGGTCATTTATGTTCTTCTCTAAAATGGTTATTCTAGTTAGCAATTCCTCTACCCTTTTTTCAAGGTTCTTACCTTCCTTGCAACAGATGAGAACATGTTCCTCTAGCTCAGCAGAATTTGTTATTACCCACCTCCTGAAGCCTAGTTCTGTCAATTCATCAAATTCCTTCTCTGTCCAGTTTTTTTCCCCCTTGCTGGTAAGGAGTTGTTATCCTTTGGAGAAGAGGCATTCTGGTTTTTGGAATTTTCAGCCTTTTTGCACTGGTTTTTCCTAATCTTCGTGGACTTACCTACCTTTGGTCTTTGATGTTGGCAACCTTCAGATGAGATTTCTGTGTGCACATCTTTGTTGTTGATATTGATGCTATTCCTTTCTGTTTGTTAGTTTTCCTTCTAACAGTCAGGCCCCGCAGGTCTGCTGGAGTTTGCTAGAGGTCCACTGCAGATCCTGTTTGCCTGGGTATCACCAGCAGAGGCCGCAGAACAGCAAAAATTGCTGCCTGTTCCTTCCTCTGGAAGCTTTGTAACACAGGGGCATGCACCAGATGCCAGCCAGAGCTCTCTTGTATGAGGTGTCTGCAAAACCTGCTGGGAGGTGTCTCCCTGTCAGAAGGCATGGGGGTCTGGGACAGAGTCCCATGAGGCAGTCTGTCCCTTAGCAGAGCTCGAGCACAGTGCTGGGAGATCAGCGGCTCTCTTCAGAGCCAGCAGGCAGGAAAGTTTAAGTCTGCTGAAGCTGTGCCCACAGCTGCCCCCTTCTCCCAGGTGCTCTGTCCCAGGGAAATGAGAGTTTGGTCTGTAAGCCCCTGACTGGGGCTGCTGCCTTCCTTTCAGAGATACCCTATTCAGAGAGGAGGACTCTAGAGAGGCAGTCTGGCTACAGCAGCTTTGCCGAGCTGAGGTGGGCTCTGTCCAGTCTAAACTTCACAGTGGCTTTGTTTAGCCTGTGAGGGGAAAACCACCTCAGTAATGGTGGATGCCCCTCCCCCAACCAAGCTCGAGCATCCCAGGTTGACTTCAGACTGCTGTGCTGGCAGTGAGAATTTCAAGCCAGTGGATCTCAGCTTGCTGGGCTCTGTTGGAGTGGGATCTGCTGAGGTAGACCACTTGGCTCCCTGGCGTCAGCCCCTTTTCCAGGGGAGTGAACAGTTCTATCTCGCCAGCATTCCAGGCACCACTGGTGTATAAAAAAAGCTCCTGCAGTTAGCTCAGTGTCTGCCCAAACAGCTGCCCAGTTTTGTGCTTGAAACCCAGGGCCTTGGTGGTGTAGGCACTGAAGGGAATCTCCTGGTCTGCAGGTGGCAAAGACCATGGGAAAAGTGTAGTATCTGGGCCAAAGTGCACTGTTCCTCAAGGCACAGTCCCTGAAGGCTTTCCTTGGCTAGGGGAGGGAGTTCCCCAACCCCTTATGTTTCCCAGGTGAGGTAATCCCCCACCCTGCTTTGACTCGCCCTCCATGGGCTGCATCCAGTGTCTAGCCTCAAAGAGATGAGTCAGGTATCTCAGTTGGAAATGCAGAAATCACCCGGCTTCTGAGTTGATCTCACTGGAAGCTGCAGAGCAGAGCTGTTCCTATTTGGCTATCTTAAAATGTGATCTTCTTTACTTCATATTAGAATGTGAACTCAATGTGCTAACACTTATTATTACAAATATCTGAAGCACTAATCAACTGCGCTATGTGTTGGAACAGCTAAAATGGGAGAACATTTTAATTATTACTTGCTTAATGTAGTATGTTGGGTGTGAAAATATTCTCAAACATATGCTCTTGAAAAAAATAAAAAAATAGATACCTAGTAATGAAAAGGTTGGGAATACATAATCTAGTCCAAAACTTTACAAAAATGAAATGATAATGATGATTAACATTTAATAAGTGCTTGTTGTGTTCCAGGCACTGAGCTAATATCATTTTACTCCACCTCTTACCCCCGCAAAAACTTGGAGGACAGATTTATTACTTTCTTCACTCTACAGATGAAAAGGACTTCAGTAAGGCTTAGAAACTTTAAACATCTTGCACAGCTAATATTTGTCATGCAGAGGTTATGTGACTTTTGTAGATGCCATGACAATCTAAATTATTCTAATTTTTCAATTGATTGATGTATATTACCACCATTTTATGCTTTTTGCTACTTTGTTTTAGATCAGTCCTGTTAAGAAGAAATGAGTGTATTATTCATCCCTTTCTTTCTTTCGTATATAGTACCCACCTGCTAGGTAAAATCTCTGATGAAAGCACATTTTTCCTTTGTAATAAAGACAGCAGGACATAGCTTCCCTAATACGGTACCTGACCTCCTTTCCCCACCTCACCTGAAACACGTCCTCTGTCTCTGCCTTCTAGAAAGCACTAAGGGGCAGATGATGTATAATTGCTTGTCTGGTAGGGTTTTAAATTATGTGAACAACTGTCTATCTACAAAAAACGTGTAGCTATCCATTCTTTCCTCAGTCAGTATATGATAAGAACTTTGGGAAGTGAAAAGAACTTCGAGGTAGTTTGAAATGAATGACCTAGAGATTCCATGATTTATGTCCACTATCTGATTTTCTTTGAGGAAATGACTGATTTCCCAAGCCTGCAAACAAAGAACATGAAACAAACAACAAATTTCAAAGATGAAGCTAAAAACACTCCAGAATCAGAAAGGATATGTTCAGTCTGAGCCAACCGTCACATCTTTAACCCTTCCATCTGTTGATGTACATTAGAAAAAGGAAGACAAAAAAAAAAAAAATACATCCAGCCTGTTAGCTGAGTAATTTAATTTTCATGTTATTTGTGAGCTGGTGAGGCATGCTTACCTCTCTCTGTGTGTAACCATTGAGGCTGGCAATTAACCCTGTTCCCTTCAGCAATCAAATTTGTTTGGGGGCTTCACTCAAAGCCATCTCAGACTGAGCACTATGCTAATGACCTGTACTGGGCTTTACTACTGTGGAAGTGCAAAGAATGGCTGGCAGGATGGTGCAGGCTTTTCTTTCCACAACACCTTTATGTATATAACTCATTAGACCAAACAGAAAAAATACGGTGGTTGGAGATATTATTAAAATGGTATTTTAAAAGTTTCATCTCTTTTCTTTTCATATTTTTTCCAGTTTTATTGAGGCATAACCAAAGTAATCTTTGTGATATTTCATGTGTTCTTTATTATCTTTCTCTGCGTTTCTGTTTTCCCATATCTCTTTGTGTTTCATAATAGAAGGTTATTTTGGTTACAAAGAAAAACATCTGAATCTTCATTAAAGATGTAAACCCAGATTTGGGGGAGGGAGGATTCTAGAATGTCTCCTCAGAGGCCCTTTGCTCAGCTGTTGAGGATCGCTTTTTTAATGTTAGAAGAAAAGCATAGCCCTGAGATGTTTGACCAATAGGGCTCTCAGGGACATGAGTTTAGAGAACCTCATGTTTTTCATGGGTGTCCAATCTTTTGGCTTCCCTGGGCCACGTTAGAAGAAGAACAGTTGTCTTGGGCCACACAGTGTTTGCTGATGAGCAAAAACAAAACAAAAACAAAAAACAAAACAAAACAAAACCAAATCCCATAATATTTTAAGAAAGTTTACGAATTTGCATTGGGCCACATTCAAAGCTGTCCAGGACTGCATGCAGCGCATGGGCAATGGGAAGGACACAGTTATTTTAGAGCTTAAATCCATTTTCACCCATAGTTTTGATTACTGGACTGGTAAGATTCTGAATTACTCTCTGCCTCTGTCCACCCCAAATCAGCACAGCTGTGAGGTGTGTAAAGTCTTTCTACCTCAGATTTGGTCTACTCACCAGCAGCATCTCCATCACCTAAGAGTTTTGCAAAATATTCAACATCAAGCCCTACCCCAGACATACCGAATTAGAACCTACATTTTAACAAGATCCCCAGTGACTCATATACAAACAAAAGACTGAGAGGCACAGGCCTAGAAGACGTCTCCTCCCATTGACAAAGGGTAAAGAAAGGAAGTGTTTCAGAACTTGGAGTAAAAAAAACTCTCCTGTGGTGATAGAGAGAAAAAGTGTGGAGGGCAAAGAGGGGAGCCTGTGTATATATGTGTGTGTATGCGTGAGAGAGAGATAGAGAGATAGATGAAATGAGGTAACAAGATTCACCCGCACAATGAGTCCTGCCTAAAAGTTTTCAGCACACTCTGCATCTCAGCTGCTAGGACTTACTCTTAGTTGACTACTAGGCATACTTACTTTCTATATCCTGCCTGAGATGTTCAGAAAATGTCCTAAGTAGCAGGAAAATAACCTGAATTTTTGTTCTTTATCCAAGCACTAGGTTTGACAGAGGTAGTCTTCCTGACATTGCCCTCACTGGCCAAGAGTAAGAAAGCTCACTAAAAGTTCTCATGATTATTTGAAGCATGATTTCAGCCATGCTATTCTACCAAAAGCAGCATAGATCTCTCTCTTGATCATTTGGCATTCTTCATATTACATTATCACACATAAAATTGTTGATTCTCAGGTTAGAAGGAACCATTTTAAAAAGTACAATTTCTTACCTGATACTGGAATCCCTGTCATAATATAGCTAGTCATTGCCAAGCTACACTTGGAAAAAATAAATGAAAGAAAACTCAAAACTCAAAATTCATGCTCATATGCTATTGAACATTTATTGACATTGCAGCTACCTTATCTGAGAAGGTAGCATTCCACTGATAACATATGTCACCCTCCTTTAAGTATGGCATGCTCCTCTTAAAAACAGTTAAGCTTCAGAACAACAGTGCAGGAAGGAAAAAAGTCCCTTCATAAACAAATCCTTTTGCATAAATGAAAGAATATACAGTACTCGTAAAAATGGTAATTAGAGCCCAACATGAGAAAGATACCCTCATAATAACAGTAATAATAATAGCAATAAAAATACCCTCTGAGATTTACTGATCCAGAGTAAATATTTGCTATTATTATTATTATTATTATATTACTGCTAATAATAATAATAGGTTACTTGCTAAGATATTGGGCCTTTGCTGTAACTAAGTAAGCATACTTAGAAAGTGCTGCCCTGGAGACATTTCTTCAATTAATAAAGAAGACTGACAGATCTTCTCAAAGCCTACTGCCAGGTACAAATTGATTGCCTCCCTGTAATAACTGTTTAATTTGTTTTCCAGTACTAATCATGTTGGGCAAATTGTTGGCCTCTGCCATTTGGTGACAAGGCAGATGGTATGTGGATGGGCCCAGTTGAGTTGCTCACCAGCCCCACCTCCCACCCTTGGCCTTTTCCTTTCTCCCTTCCCCCACCCTGTCCCTTTCCCCTGCTTGTAACCCAGGCACAGATCTGGGGCTATGTGTTCCTCTAGGAAGATGTTGAATAGCACATTGGCAATGAATGAGTAAATTGGTCAGACCTCTAGAGCAGCAGCTATGGGAAGAGGTATCCCTTTGCCATATATCATGACCTCTCCCCTTGCTTAAAGAAAAGCTGTAAGTTTACAGTATGAATTAGCATGGCCCCATCACAGACACAGATTTAGAGTCATATAAGGCCAAAGTGGGTAACTTGATGATTTAAAAAAAGTCAGTGTCCTAATAGCAGGGGAAATTGTAACAGGGTGCTGGAGAGGGAGGGGAATTGGCAGTAAATATGATGAAAGCACATGATGGAAAAGAACACTGATATATCATTAGGTATATCAGGGAATTCTAGAACACAGTCACCTTTGATGACTGAAATATAGTTCTCCCAACCCTACCTTGTTACCCATAGCTCCTCTGACTTGTTTGGGGGTATGCTTAGTTTTTGTCTTCTTGCATAGATTTCGTCTTTCCGCTTCACTGGATGAAAGGCCCACAAAGAATCAGGCATATTCAGAGGCATGCATTGTAGTTACGACCACTTATGTTAAAGTTCCCAAATGTACATTCACACCTCTGCATGTCTAGACATACTATTCTGCCATCTTGGTGGAATGTCCTTCACATTCTGAATTACCAAGACTCATTTCAAAGATCCCAGTTCTTACATGCAGCTTTCTCTTCCTGTGCCCTCCTAAGGCAGTGCTTTTTTTACATTCACTTGTTGCTTAGCTAAGTAAGAGCAGACCCTTCAGTCCTACACACAACACCCTCCAGGCTATAAACCAAATATAGTTTTCTGTTCCATCTTCTACTACCTCTCCAGACCTATGCTGTGGCCATATTTTACTGGACCACATACTTCCCTTCTGTTTGTGCCTTGTCTTTGTACTTTCTTCTGTCAGAAATTTTCTTACAGAGTTCAGTAATCAAATATTACATTTGTTAAAGATAATCAGTAAAACCATTTCCTTCTTGAAAATGCTATTGGATGTGATATATCTCTCTATTAAAACCTATATCACTTATATCATCTACATATATATCTAATTCTTTGGAGACATTAAAAATTACTTGATGGAAGATACTTGAAGACTTTCTGATAATCCCCCACAGAAATTTATTTCTCCTCATGGAACTCATAGTTTGCTTCATGTGATGAACACCATTTCCAAGGACACTTTTTTAAAAGAGGTTTACACAGAAAACGTCATAGCAATGTGAAATGTGAAAATCTTTTTTAGCTTTAACCTTAAGCAAAGTTACTTTCCACTACAAGGAGTTTAAAATTTATTTTCAATTTCCAAGAAATACATGGAGAATAAGTCATCAGTGGAGAATAAGTCAGCAAGGAGACCACAGATACAGGACAAAATGCTCACTTTAGGAGCACAGAGAGGTGTCATGCCATTCAATCATTTCTGAAACTGGTAAAGTGGACAGTACTGAAGAAATGTAAGGCCTGAAGAAGAGTTTTGTTAAGAAAGATTTGGATCTTAAAGATCGTAGTGTGAGAAGTACTTCTGAGCCACAGCTCAATACCAAGCTAATACTGATTACCTAAATGAGATACATTGAAAATGTAATGTTTGCAAAACTGAAGAGTACATACTTTATTTTTATTTTTTTGAGATGGAGTTTTTTGCTCTGTCACCCAGGCTGGGTAGCAGTGGCATCATCTTGGCTCACTGCAACCTCCGCCTCCTGGGTTCATGCAGTTATCCTGCCTCAGTCTCCATAATAGCTGAGATTACAGAGGCGCCAAGAACAATGCCCAGCTAATTTTTGGATTTTTAGTAAAAATGAGGACTTCACCACGTTGGTTGGGCTGGTCTCAAACTCCTGACCTCAAGTGAACTGCCCACCTCAGTGTTCCAAAGTGCTGGGATTATAGACATGAGCCACCGTGCCTGGCCTAAAGAGTACATACTTCAGGATGCTTATTTACTAAAACACAATTTTTCTTTAAAGTATATGCTTGGAAAGCCAAATACCACAATACCATATGTTCTCACTTATTAGTAGTAGCTAAGCAATGGACATACAGAGTGGAATAATAGACATTGGAGACTACAAAATGTGGGAGGGACGTGAAGGTTAAAAGATGACTCACTAGGTAAAATGTTCACTATTCCGACGTTCCAATGATGGATATACTACAAGCCCAAACTTCACCACTATGTAATCTATGCATGTAAGAAATCTGCAGTTGCACTCCCTAAATATATATTTTTAATAAAATATAATCAACACTTAAAATAAATTTAGTTTGAATTAAAAAACCAAACCAAACCAAAACAAAACAAAACAAAAAAACAAACAAGGGTCGGCTGAGTAGCTGATATTGATATTGGGAGCAAGCAATTGTGGAGGTGGGATCTCCTTTCAGGGGAAAAGAAGAAAATAAGAAAAAATATAAAAAAGAAGAAAAAAATATTATAGAACCCTGTAAAAAATAACCAACCAACCAACCAACACAAATCAAAACCAAGAAAACCTAACCATATGATAACTACACAGAAGATGGGCAAAATGTGTTCCCATTCCCAATGGCAGAAAATTCTATTCTCACTGCCACTATCCCAGTTTAAACTATCCTTTCTTGCCAGGGTCAATGCAGTCATCTACTAACTTGTTTCCCCAAACCCTGCCTGGCTCTCTGTAACTACATTCTTCATATAGCCAGAACATTTTTCTGAATGAAAACCCAGCTTATGTCATTACCATCCCCTATATCCTATCCCATTCCTTCAGTCTCCTAGCTTATCCATTTGCTCCCTGAAGACTTGTTCAGGCTTTATAGGCACTATAGGTACAGAAATAAAGCAGGATGAGTTACCCTAATCCCCACCTCAACTCCAGTAGCTTATACATTAGGGATCAAGTCCAAATTCCTCAATATGACATACCAGGCTCAGGCAATATAGACATGCTTCTCTCTCCAACCTCCTGCCCACTTCCCCTTGACTTCTCCACTCCATTCTTTTACCAATACACTCATACTTACTTTTGTTTCTCTATTAGCACTATCCACATTCTCTTTTGACTCCCATTTTTCTCATAAGAGGCTTTTTGTGCTAAAATACATTTCCTCACCCATCTTAGCCTACATTCCCATGGCTAACTGCTACTTCTTTCCTGTATTCCCTTTATCACTCTGTTTTCTTTGTGTGTGTCTGCTTCCTCCAGTAGACTGATAGCTCCCTCAGATAAATCTAGTGTTATTCACTGGTAGGTAACTCATTACTCAGCACAGTACCCAATTTATGATGGTGCTCAATAATCATCAACTGGGTGAACCAATTACAGTTTGACTTTCTGTGGCTGGTTTCTACTATACTAAGGGGAGTAGTTTTCTGTATTGTGCCTGAGGTCAGGGACTTTGTTTGGTTCCTACCTCTTCCAACTGGGTGAATACCAGGTACTCAAGAAATATTTATTGAATGAATCAAGGAAAGGATGAATTCAACCAAACCAAAACAAACCAAAACAAAGAAACCCAATATTAAAACTATGTCCAGGTCAGGTCAAATTGGCTCACACCTATAACCTCAACACTTTGCGAGGCTAAAATGGAAGGACTGCTTGAGGTCAGGGGTTTGAGACCAGCCTGGGCAACATAGTAAACCCCTCTTGCTATTTTGAAAGAAAGGAAGAAAGAAGAAAGAAAGAGAGAAAGAGACAAAGAAAGAGAGAGAGAAAGGGGGGAAGAAAGAAAGAGAGAAAGAGACAAAGAAAGAGAGAAAGAGAGAGAGAAAGAGAGAGAGAAAGAGAGAAAGAGGAAAGAAAGAAAGAAAGAAAGAAAGAAAGAAAGAAAGAAAGAAAGAAAGAAAGAAAGATGTCCACACAAATATAACTGTGATCAGAACTGAAACTGGACATCAAGCATTATTTTGACCAAATAGAAATCTGAAACTTTCTCATAAGAACTTTCTAATGGCATTAGTTAACTTAGGAAAAAAAAAGATAATTTTTCTAGCCCCTTTGTGTATACTCCAATTTCCCTTCTCTTCTCATGGCATAGTAAAGGCACTAGAGTTGAAATTGTGAGAACCTTTTCACTTTTACATCTGAATTATAAAATGTCACATCCACCTGCCTCTGCCAGACACAGGCAGCATTAATATTAATGTTTAAAAGGGTCTTCAGAATAGCAGTGGGATGATTTAAAGAGAAGAATAATCAAGGACTGCATCTTAGTAAATAAATCCAAGGTCCAATTTGTTTAGTCTTTCACCTGCATTTTTTAAGGAAAATTAATATTCTTTTTAAAAAGCAAATCAATAAAGACTCTGAACTGCTGACTTAGTAGATTTAAAATGGAAATGTTTTTTTTCTTCCCCAGCAGCCTGCTGGCTGATCTCCCTTTTTTCAGTCTCTCTCTATTCCATTAGACGCAGGGATACCCTCAAAATATCACTCATGAAGCATATAGGAAATTGTTGAGGCTGTGTGTGTGGTACCACATGTCTCTTGTGGGCATGCAGACCATAGGAGAGCCTGTGTTTGCCCTCAAGGGGGTTATCAACCAGATGAGGAGTGAAAACTCTCCTAGATGAAGGAATCCAAAGGACAATAACAAGAAACGTCCTCTAAGATGCTGTGGTTAAAACCGTTTTCAACATGTAATTTATAACCTTGCAAAAGCCCCATGATCCTTTGTGAACTCCTTCCTCTCCCTAAAGAGGCATGTACCCAGGTAAACTATGCTCAATTAAAAATAAAAACATCTGAAATGCTTCGACATCTGAATCTATTTGAACAATAACACAAGTGGAAAATTCCACACCTGAACTTACGTGACAGGTCCTATATATTATTACAAATATTGTATAAAATTACCTTCAGCCTGTGACTATAAGATGCATATGAAACATAAATGAGCTTTGTGTTTAGGCTTAGTTCCCATCCCTAAGATAATTTATGACTTATATGCAAATATCCAAAAATTAAAGTCAAATCTGAAATCTGAAACACCTCTGGTGCGAAGAATTTCAACTAAGGGATACTCAGCTTGTATTATCTCATTTAATCTCACAATAACCCACAGAATTTTACAATATCAAGCCCATTTTACAGTTGAAGGAACTTATGACCTTCAGTTAAATGACCAATGCAAGATTCCGTGTTTGAGAAGTGGTAAAATTAGTACTTAGCGTTCAGTTCTGCCTATCACCAGCCTCTCTCTTCGGAATCACCCACTGTCTTTGGCATTCGTATATGATTTTTTAATTATTTTCTAACATCTCTACTCTGCTGAATCCAAGTTTATATACTTGGCATCTCTAGAACAAATTTTGTTAAGGCATGTTTTCATGTCTTGTTCACCCACCATGATAAAAAACTTAGGTGTCAGCACAGCATATGGGTTCAAAGTGTAGTATCTGAAAGCACATAGGTTCGTATTCAAATTCTGCCTTCAACTCTTCATAGATAGGAGTATGATCATTGGCAAGCCACCTTCTCTATCTGTATTTCCTTATCTGTAAAATGGGAAACTAGCAATAGAATCTACAAATATCATTATAAATAATAAAATCTACATATGTCTTTGGTCACTAATGCTAGTTATCATATTTTTGTCTGTGATTTATGAATGGACATCTAGCTATATGGGTCCTAGACAGTTATTGGACTGACAAAACAGTTTCAGGATAGGAATATTAAATGGCAAACTGTGTTGTCCATTAAAAAATAAGAATAACCTTATTGCATAGATGAATTAAAATTTATATGTATTTTAACACAGTCCTCCAATTTTACAGATGGGAAAACTGGAGTTCAAAAAGGCAAAATAAATTTTGCTAAGTTCACACATCTAGTGGAAGAACTTTTCTAGAAGGTTATATTGTTGCTTTTGTCTCATAAGCAGTTTCTGAAAGTAATAATTCTTCTTTTCATAAATATCCCTTCACCCTCTAATCACAAAAAGCAGGTTCCAAAGACCCCTACCTACTCACTTTCCCCGTTTTTAGCTATCTCTCTATTGGCCAAAATACTGGTAGCTTGTAAAGCACAACCAAACTTTCTTAGCTGAGCCTTAGGATTTACTCCAGTTTTAAATTATTTCAAAAATTATTATTCAAAATGAAGGTTTTTTTTTCCTATGAAATATTTTAACAATGAGTGAAAAATCTAATTCAGCTCATCTCAATGAATATTTGAGTGTTGGTGTTGGTTCTGGCACCATATGCTAGATGTTGGGGAGAAGAAGGTGGGACAAACAGCATGAAATGCCATTTTAGGCTATCATAACTTTAATTTTAAAGTTCAAGTTTTACATATTACCTTGAGAATTCTCTTCTCTTTTGAAGTTTAAGTTAATAATGCCAAAAGAGAATTTTGTTCCAAGATGGGAGACTGGAGGCAGTGTTAGCATGCCTCTCCCACTTAGAAAGAAAAAATAAAGTATCGAGATTTACATCGTGAGCTTTTTTCCTTTAAGCAATGTGGAAACATAACAGAAAAACTAAAAGAAAACATAGAAACTTTGAAAGAAGCATCAGGCTGCAGCCTACACCATGAGCCAGGTGAAAAATTGTAAGTCCCCAGAGTGTGAGATGGGGAGAGACTGCCTCCAGGATATACACCCCCACTGGGGAACCTGACAATCCAGGCCATGGGGGAAGGCCTTAACTCTATTCAGCAGTGGAGCTGATTTAGGGAGCAGGAGTGTGAAGACCCTTGTGGGCATTGCTAGTCTCCAGCATGGACTCAGGGAAGCCATCCCTGATTCTATCTCACAGGAAACGTCATGGAATTCTGCTAGCTAATTCATGTAGCAGTAGCAGGTTGACAGGAGCTCCAAACCGAAACAGGGAAATGAGTGAGAAATGTGCTGCAGCTACAAGCACAGGAGCTGGGATCCCTGGCTGTGTGGGCAGATAGGGAGAGACATGGCCTGAAAGCTGTGATTGCTGTCTCCCATGGGGATGGCTTATAGCCTGGGGCAGTTTTGAGTTCTGAGTATAGACTGCGGGGAACGAAGGCACTGAGTGTGTGAGACCTGCCTTGCTAATTATGTGGGAGCTGGGTAGGGTTTACTGCTGCCTGTTATTCCCCACTGCCTGCATGAACTCTTCTGGGCAGCAAAGGCAGCTACACTTCTCCCTGGAACATTACCCCAGTGGCCAGAGACCTGACCCCCCGCAACCCCACAGGGGCCACTGCTTGCTACGCACATGGAGAACCAGAGCACAGACCTACCTGACCCAGCCCACACTTGGTTTTGTCCCTCCACCTGCCCCAGTAGCTTAATACAAAAGAAAAAAAAAAATAGGAGGCTCTATTGCCCCACGCATCACCTGAGAACCCACAGTAACTCCCTGGGTAACATAAGGCAAGCACAAATCTCACCCATACTGTCAGAGCTGGCACTCCTTTGCAAGCATCACCTCCTGGTTGGAGGCCAACTGACACAATCCATTACAACATTTCCAGGTAGAATAACATGATACCCAGGAAGGAGAAAACTTTTGTATAACCTCACCTATCACCACTGCCTGCACCAGCCTGGTTAACCAGAGGTCCTGAGTCTCTCCATGTGAGTAGTTTACTACTACTACAGCCAGTGTTTGTGAAAGTCAACATGCTCAGGCTATTTATAACCAAGGAATCTCACAGAGTCTATGTCACTCTCCTCCCACCCCCATGAGAGCTGGTGTTGGTACCCATTGCTGGGATACTTGAGGACAGGTCACTTCACATCAAGATTCCTTGCAGACATTCCCCAACACCAGCCAGGAGTGTGGAAGCCCCACTGGACAGCTAGACCCAGAGGAGCTGCGGTATTCATAGTAATCTGGCACTGAAGGACTCCTAATCTTAGGGGAAGAGGGAGTGTACCACATCAAGGGAATACCCTGTGGGACAAAAGAATCCAGAAGGCAGGCTTGAGTCCCAGATCTTTTTTTCTGGTGGGAAGTTTCTTTCAGTAGAGGCAGAGTTTCAGTGCTGGGCTCAGTGAGGAAATTCTGCAGCTCTACCCCAACAAGTAGCCCTGGTCCTCATAAAGGGTCTTGTAGAAGAGGATTTATTTTCCCCCTCATCCACCACTGCAGACACAGCTGGGACTTCTCCCATGAGAGCTCAGCATGATTACTAAGCTATTGCAGGAGATACCAGAGAAAGGTGAAAACCAAAATAAAGAATTAAAAAAATACAATTCAGGGTATGCATGAAAAACTTTCTAAAGTGATAGCTATTTTAAAGAAAAATCAATCTGAACTTCTGGAAATAAAGAGACATTTCAGGATTTACAAAATGCAGAGGAGAGTTTTAATGGACTAGAACAAGTGGAAGAAAGAATTTCAGAGCTTGAAGACAAGGTCTTCAGATTAACACAGTCCAACAAAAATAAAAAAGAATCATCAGAAATGAATAGTCTCGAAGCAATATAGGATTATGTAAAATGGCCAAACCTAAAAATAGTAGGTGTTCCTGAGGAAGAAGAAAAAGAAAAAACTTTGAAAAATGTATTTGAGGATATAATTGAGGAAAATTTCCCTGACCTTGCTGGAGATATAGATATCCAAATACAAGAAGCTCAAATAATTCCTATGAGATACAGTGCAATAAAGACTTCATTAAGGCACATACTCATCAAACTACCTAAAGTCAATGTGAAGGAAAGAATTCTAAGAGCAGTGAGACAAAAGCATCAGGTAACCTATGAAGGAAAACCTATCAGACTAATAGCAGACTTCTTAACAGAAACTTTTTAAGCCAGAAGGAACTGGGACTCTACCTTTAGCCTCCTTAAACAGAATAACTGTCAGTCAAAAATTTTGTATCTGGCAAAACTAAGTTTCATACATGATGGAGAAATGAAGTCATTTTCAGACAAACAAGTGTTGGGGGAATTTGTCACTGCCAGATCAGCCCTACAAGAAGTGGTAAAAGAAATTCTAAATCTTGGAAAAAAAGGTCAATTGTTGCAGGAAGCCAGGGACCCCAAATGGAGGGACCAGTGGGTGCTGTGGCAGAGGAACATGAATTGTTAATATTTCAAGAACATTTATCAGATACCAAAATTAATACTTTTATAATTTCTTATGCCTGTCTTTACTGCAATCTTTGAACATAAATTGTGAAGATTTCATGGACATTTATCAGTTCCAAAATAATATTTTTATAATTTCCTATGCCTGTCTTTACTTTAATCTCTTAATCCTGTTATCTTCGTAAGCTGAGGATGTATGTCACCTCAGGACCCTGTGATGATTGCATTAACTGTACAAATCGATTGTAAAATATGTGAGTTTGAACAATATGTAATTGGTGCACCTTGAAAAAGAACAGAAAAACAGTGATTTTAGGGAACAAGGGAAGACAACCATAAGGTCTGACTGCCTGCAGGGTTGGGCAGAATAGAGCCATATTTTTTCTTCTTGCAGAAAGCCTATAAATGGACGTGCAAGTAGGAGAGATAGCACTAAATTCTTCTCCTAGCAAGGAATAGTAAATATTAAGACCCTAGGAAAAGAATTGCATTCCTGGGGGAAGGTCTACAAACGACCGCTCTGGGAGTGTCTATCTTATGTGGTTCAGATAAGGACTGAAATATGCCCTGGTCTCTTGCAATACCCTCAGGTTTATTAGGGTGGGGAAAAAATCCTGCCCTGGTGAATTTGATGTCAGACTGGTTCTCCGCTCTCAAACCCTGTTTTCTGTTAGGATGTTTATCAAGACAATATGTGTACAACTGAACACAGACCCTCATCAGTAATTCTAATTTTACCCTTGCCTCGTGATCTTGCTTTGCCCTTTGACTTGTGATCTTTATTGGCCTCAGAAGCATGTGATCTTTGTGACCTACTCCCTGTTCATACGCCCCCTCCCCTTTTGAAATCCCTAATAAAAACTTGCAGGTTTTGCAGCTCAGGGGCGTCATAGTCCTACTGATATGTGATGTCGCCCCCCAGAGCCCCAGCTGTAAAATTCCTCTCTTTGTACTCTTTCTCTTTATTTCTCAGACTGGCAGACACTTAGGGAAAATAGAAAGAACCTGCATTGAAATATTGGGAGCGGGTTCCCCAGATAGTTGATATGCATCAGAATAGAGCATCTTGAAAGCATAAAACATATACAGCCATTAAAATAATAACACAATAAAGAAAACAAAGTATCTAGTTAAACATTATCACAATGACTGTAATGTGACTCACATCTCAATATTAATATTGAACACAAATGGCCTAAATGCTCTGCATAAAAGATACAGATTGGAAGAGTGGATGAAAAATTAGAAACCAATTATCTTCTGTCTTCAAGAGATTCATTTAACATGTAAGAATTCATATAAACTCAATGTAAAAGCAAGGAATATCTTGGAAACAAAATAAGCAGGAGTAGCTACTCTTATATCATATAAAACAGACCGTAAGGCAACAACAGTAAAAATAATAATAATAATACAAGGAATGTCATTATATAATGAGAAAAGGATCAATCCAACAAGAATATGTTTCAATCCAAAATTTACATGCACCTAATACTGGAGCTCCTAGATTTATATAGTAAGTACTACTCGACCTAAGAAATGAGATAACAACACAATAATAGTGGGAGACTTCAACACTCCACTGAAAGCATTAGACAGATCATCGAGAATGTCAACAAAGAAACAATGGACTTTATACTACACTCTAGAACAAATAGCTCTAACAGATATTTACAAAATATTCTACCAAAGAACTGCAGAATATACATTATTCTCATCAGCACATAGAACATTCTTGAGGATAGATCATAGGATAGGCCAAAAAAGAAATCTTAATAAATGTTAAAAGAAAATCAAAATCATATCAAGTATCTGCTTATACCACAATGAGAAAAAAGTAGAAACCAACTCCAAAAGGAACTCTCAAAACTATACAAATACATGGAAATTAAATAATTGGCTTCTGGATGATTTGAGGTTTAACAATGGCATTGAGATGAAAATTTAAAAAATTGACAATAGTGACACAAGTTATCAAAACCTCTGGGATACAGGAAAAGCAGTGCTAAGAGGAAAGTTTATAGCACTAAATGCCTACATAAAAAAGTCTGAAAGATCAAAAATTGGCAATCTAATGTTACATCTCATGAAACTAAGGAACAAACTAAACCAAAGCTAGCAGAAGAAAATAACAAAGATCAGAAGAGAGCTAACTGAAATTGAAACAAAAATACAAAAATCAGTGAAACAAAAAGTTGATTATTTGAAAAGATACACAAAATGGACAGACCATTAGCTAGCTTAACAAAGAAGGGAGAAGATTCAAATAAACTCAGTTAAAAATGAAGCTGGAGTCATTACAATCAATACCACAAAAACGAAAAGATTAATCAAGACTAGTATGAACACCTCTATGCACACAAACTAGAAAACTTAGAGGAAATGGAGAAATTCCTGGAAATATAAAACCCTACTAGATTAAATCAGGAAGAAATAGAAACCCTGACAGACCAATAACAAGCAGTAAGGTCAAGTCAGTAATTTAAAAAAAATGCCAACCAAAAAATGCCGATGGCCAGATGAATTCACGGCTGAATTCTACCAGACATTCAAAGAAGAATTGGTACCAATATTACTGAAACTATTCCAAAAGATTGAGAAAGACAGAATCCTCCCTAATTCATTTTTAGGAAGCCAGTATTACCCTGACACCAAAATCAGGGAAGGGCTTAACAAAAAAAGAAAACTATAGGTCAATATCCCTAATAAACATAGATGCAAAAATCTTCAACAAAATACTAGCTAATCCAACCAAACAGCACCTCAAAAGATAATCCTTTATGATTAAGTAAATTTCATTTCAGGAATGAAGGGATGGTTTAACATATGCAAGTCAATAAATGTGTCCATGATACATGACATAAACAGAATTAAAAACAAAAACCATATGATCATCTCAATAGACACAAAAAGGCATTCAATAAAATCCAGAATCCTTTCATAACAAAACTTCTCAATAAACTAGGAATACAAGGGACTTAAAATAATAAAAGCCATATATGACAAACCCACAGATAAAATCACACTGAATGGAAAGTCTGAAAGCATTAACCCTGAGAACTGAAACAAGACAAAGATGCCCACTTTCATCATTGCTATTCAGCATAGTGCTGGAAGTTCTAGCCAGGGCAATCAGGCAAGAGAAGGAAATAAAGGGCATGCAAACTGGAAAGGAGAAACTCAACTAACTATCACTACTCACCAATTATATGATTGTATACCTGGAAAACCCTAAAGAGTACTCCAAAAGACCCCTAGGCTTGATAAACAAGTTCCGTAAAGTCTCGGGTTACAACATCAATGTGTCACTAGCACTGCTAGTCACCAACAATGACCAAGCTGAGAATCAAATCAAGAACTCAATTCCTTTTACAACAGCTACAAAAAAATCAATAAAATAACTAGGAATATACTTAACCAAGGAGATGAAAAAGCTCTACAAAGAGAACCACAAAAGACCACTAAAAACTTAATTTGTGCAGCAGCAATAGAAAAAAGAAAACACTACTAAAAGAAATTGAACAGGACACAAACAAATGAAACACACCCCATGTTTATGAATTGACAGAATATCATGAAAATGACTTTGATGCCCAAAGAAATTTACAAATTCAATGCAACTTCTATCAAAATACCAACATCATTTTACACAGAAACAGGAAATAAGGCAATCCTAAAATTCATATGGAACCAAAAAAGAGCCCCAAATAGCCAAATCAATCTAAGCAAAAAGAAATTTGGAGGTATCACATTACCTGGACTTCAAATTATACTACAAGGCTATAGCTACTGGAACAGCATGGTACTCGTATAAAAATAGACACGTAGACCAAAGGAACAAAAACCAAAACCATATGATCATCTCAATAGACACGGAACAAATATTCAAGAAAATGGAACAGAATAGAGAACCTAGAAATAAAGCCAAATATTTACAACCAACTGATCTTCAGCAAAGCATTAAAAAAAATTGGGAAAAGAACACCCTATTTAATAAATGGTACTGGGAAAACTGTACAGCTACATGTAGAAGAATGAAACTGGATCCCTATCTCTTACCTTATACAAAAATAAACTCAACATGGATTTAAGACTTAAATCTAAAACCTGAAACTATAAAAATTCTAGAAGATAACCTGGGAAAAACTCTTCTGGAAGTTGGCCTAGGCAAAGAATTTGTGACTGAGACCCCAAAAACAAAAGCAACTAAAACAAAAATAAACAAATGGGACCTAATTAAACTAAAAAGTTTCTGTACAGCAAAAGAAATAATCATAAGAATAAATAGACAACCCACAGAATGGGAGAAAATATTTGCAAACTTTGAATTTGACAATGGACTAGATATCCCAAATCTACAAGGAACTCAAAGAAAATCAGCAAGAAAAAAACAAATAGCCCCATCAAAATGTAGACAAACGACATGAATAGACGTTTCTCAAAAGAAAATGTTCAAATGGACAAAATCTATATGAAAGAATGCTGAATGTCACTCATAATCAGGAAAATGAAAATTAAAACCATGATGAGGTACCATCTTACTCCTGCAAGAATGACCATTATTAAAAAGTCAAAAAGCAATAGATATTGGCATGGATGTGGTGAAAAGGGACCACTTATAGACTGCTGGTGGGAATGTAAATTAGTACGATCTCTATGGAAAACAGTATGGAGATTTCTTAAAGAACTAAAAGTAGATCTATCATTCAATTCAGCAATCCCACTACTGAGTACCTACCCAAAGGAAAATAAGTCACTATATTAGAAAGAGACTTGCATATGTATGTTTATTGCAGAACAATTTACAATTGCAAAGATGGAACCAACCTAAATGCCCATCAACCAATGAGAAATAAAGAAAATGTTGTATGTATAAACAATGGAATATTCCAGCCATAAATATGTATGAAGTAATGTATTTTGCAGCAACATGGATGGAACTGGTGGCCATTATTCTAAGTGAAAAAAACTAAATGCTGTATGTTCTCCTTTATAAGTGGGAGCTAAACTATGGGTATGTAAAGGCATACTGAGTAGTATGGAGACTCTTAAAGGGAGTCTCATGAGGGTTAAAAATCAAAATATTGTGTACAATGTACACTACCTGGGTGACAAGTGCACTAAAATCTCAGACCTCACCACTATATAATTCATCCATCTAACCAAAAGCCATTTACACCCCAACAGCTACTGAAATTTTAAAAATTAAAAATAACTTTAGGGTAGCCTTAAAAAATACCAAAAGAACCATTAAGTGCTTCAATATCAATATATTCCTTGGTCTAATTATAGGAAGAAATAATGAGGTAAAACTTCAGTAATTTAGGTTTTCCTTGCTTCTAGAAGCTCCTTTTGGCACCATCATTTGTTCATAAATTTAAGCCTTTCCCTTCTACATTATTTTTTTCTCTCTTCAAATACAGTCCTTGGCTGAGTATAGTGGTTCACGCTTGTAATCCCAGCACTTTGGGAGGTTGAGGAAGGAGGACTGCTTGAGCCCAGGAGTTTGGGAGGAACCTGTGCAACACGGCGAGACTCCATCTCTAATTAAATTTTTTTTTTTAATTCTTCCATTGAATATTAACCAAGGTTGTGAGACAATGTCTCAACTTGTACAAGCTACAGGAAACACATAAACACAATCATACACACATACTCTAAAGCATAATAACTTTTATCTCAGAATGAATACATATTATAATAATATAACTGACATTACTTTGTTTAGTTTTTACATATTTCATGCTATTATAAGAACTGCATATGTATTATCTTGTGTAATCTTACTCATAAACAGGGATTATTGTTCCCATTTTACAGATTAGGCGATTGAGGATAAGGCCATATAAACTTGCCCAAAGTCGTGTGGGTATACATGGTAGGACTACAGTTAGAATCCAGTTATGCCTGACCAAGCATTAAGCATTTTTCTAGTTTCTAGGAGCTTTTTTCACAAAGTAAGTGTCCAAAAAAATCCTTGTTGAACCACTGAATGCTGAAGCAGTAGAAAAGCAACAAAAATGCTATATTGTGAAATAAACTCCTGGAAAAGCTTAGCAACCAGACTTTGAAAGAGCGGTTGCAACAGAATCCCTTGTGATGAGGCCTATATAGGTTTGTGAAAGACCCTGAAGCAGCTTTGCAGAAACTGCACCAAACATGTAGCAGTGAATTCTGAAGAGGTTTCGAACACATTTTTATTGCCACAGAAAAGGAAATCGAATTTTTAGTCATAATTCATCTAATAAAGCAATCCAAGTTTTTGCTCTAGGGAGACTTTGGGGGAAAGAAGAATAAAAGTGTCACAGACGCCACCTGTACAAAACTTCAAGGCTTTGACCAAAATGTAATGCCAGTGTTTGGTATGAGGCACTGGGGTACCAAATTCCAAGGACTATGTGTACAATTCTCTCAAGTTACTTTACGCTTTCAAAAGACATCTGGATCACATTTTAGTATTCCCTCACTGCCACTGGCTTAACACACACACGCACTTCTACCTGGAAACTTTCAAAGCTTTATAAATAAATGTACTGTTGGTTCTATACCTTTGCTCTTCAAAGTGTTTTCCACAGACTTGGCAGTATTCACATCATCTGGGAGACTGTGAGAAATGCAGATGCTCAGGCCTCACCCCCAAACTACTGAATCAGAATCCGCATTTTAACATGAGCCCCCAGTAATTCATGCAGACAGTCAAGCTTGGGAAACACTGACCTGTAGAAGGATCTGACAAAGGCTTTTCCTGCAGGTGCACAGAGTAATGAGCTACCAAGAGGAACATCTACAGTCATTTCAGCCATGTGCTGATTTCACTGATGGTCAGCAATTCAGTTTCATGTGAGACTGAACCCGGGTCCTACAACCTTCTTTCACTTACTGTGACAATGCAGTGTCTAAGCACACTTTGGATGTTCAGTGATGGTGGGTTCACTTACAGTGCTTACGTCCTGGATTTGCATCATGAAAACACACCCATTGTATTCTTTCAGATGCCTACCTTCTCTAGGAAGATATTTCTGTCCCATTCTAAAGAATTAACATATGTGAATCAAAGCACTAATTCATTTAAGTCATAGTGCTACAGTTTGCTTATATAGCTTACATTGCTTTGTATTTATATCAACTTGATTAGATCCTTTGAAATTGGGCTTTGTAATGTACCATTATTTAAGAGGAGGAGGGGAGAGATGGAGAAAAGTCAGTATTGGAGGGAATTTAGAATCAAGTCTACTTTGACCTTCATTTCTTATTTTATGTTTTTAATTTTTTCCTGAAGAAAAACTATGCTTGGATTTCCCCTAATTACATGAGGATTCCAAACATTTGTTCCTGATGGAAAATCAAACTGTGGGAGCTGGAGTCATGTTTGAAAATGAAAAATAAGCAAATCCTGCTCCACTGTGAGTGGGAGCTGGTCCAGCAGATTCGCAATCAGTCCCCATCTCAGGACTTCAGTCAGGTTTGTGAACACTACCACAGCTGTGCAAATCTTGGGGTAGAGAAAGAAGGACTAAGCACTTTGTTTGCCTCCTGTGGCTTTTGTTTCATTTAGGTTCCTGTCCTATAAGCTTCACTTCGCAACGCCAAGGGTAGGGAAAAGACATTCAAAGTGGAATTTGCTCAGAACCACAGCATTTCTCCTCATTTTTAGGTCACAACTGAAATTGGGTTTTAATGTGAAATTTGCCTTAGGCTCAGCAGATGGTTCTCAAACATCACAAGCAACAGTTTGCCTTCTGTACACTGATGTGGCTGTAAGTAAGTATTAAATTTCAAGGGGACAAATGTTATGTCCTAACCTGCCCTTTTTCTCTGTCTCCTGTTCCTCTCATTTTTTTTTTTTTTCTGTTTATATTATTTGGTGCTGCAACTTACTTTGCTGCATTCAGCCCATACCAATCATACGTGATTATGACAGGTGAGTGTGGTTGGAAGAAAAAAAGGAAACATCTATGCTATACTTAGTGGGCTCAGATCATATGCTGATTTTTCTCTTTCTTTGAAAATAAATTTCCTTTAAAAATTTGGAGTGAAAAGGTAAGCAAATTGTATAGTGGATTTATTTACTTGAGTGACGTTCCTGATAATTCTCATCTTTAAATCTTCCTGCAGCTGCACTCCCAACCTTTCCGGACATCAATATTAATGTTCCGGGCTCCTGGCAGTAGCTAGTAGAGGTGGCATTTCATAATTCAGATGTAAAAATTAAAAGCCAAGTGCTAGAGGGGGTATACAGTAGCAGAGTACATCCATCCAATTGCTGATTGAAAGCCCTTCAGAAAGCCGGCCTTTCCCAGCCCTCCCTTAGCAAGGGAATGCAACATTACCAGGTAAATAATGGTGGCCCCCAAATTCACTCTCCTTCCTTATTTGAAGAAAAAGTAACTATAAAGGGCATAGTAAGTTTCCAGAAATATTTCAGAGCTGTAATGACTCAAACTTTGAGAACCTTCAATCAGATCTCCAGTCATTGCACATGGGGATAGGGCTTTGACAAGTTCCACCCGAAAACAAAGTTTGAGCAACAGATGCATGAGATTAGTTAGGTGCTGCTGTAGGCAGCAGGGAGTTAACTTCACCAGCTAGTCCAGCAGTTTGCCTCTGATTCCTATTGGTAGATAACTCCACGGAGAAAAAGTCTCACAATCCCGCTCACTAGTCATCTGTGCTAAGGTCTTAAAGCTTTTGTGAAAAATCTGTCCGTTAATGTTATATGTTGTAGGGAACCCAGATCCTCAATTCTCTGCAGAGAAAAAGACTACCTCATCATTATTCTCTTCATATTATTCTTTTCTTCCTTCAAAATGAAGTAGACATTTGTGTTTGAGAGATGCAGGAATTTGGAAAGAGTATAAGAATAATTTAATTAAAATGAAAAGAAATGCTTATTAAATAAAAATAATTTAAAAAGACAATCCATTATAAATTCAACATGAGTCTATGCAGTGAAAGAAAGAAAGCCACACCCAATGTTATCAGCATGTCTTACTAGAGTTATTGCCTTTCTCCGGTGATCTGATATTATTGTAGGGTGGAAACAAAATTAAAAGAAGGCAGAAAAAAGAAAAAAGTGTTCTGTCTTTAACTTCCTTATTTCTCCTAGCATTTTTTGTTTGTTGCTTGTTTGGGTGTTGCAGTTGTTTTAATATTTGCTTGTCTCTTTTAAAGGCGACAAAGTGGTCTCTTGTTAATTCTAGCCAAGGTTCTATTTCTTGACCACTTCTTGACATTATTTAAGATGGAAGTCTTAAGTCTCCTTCAAAAACATAGTTGCTTTCTACAGAAACTGTTTGCTAATGGCTACATCCAAATATTTATTAGAGAACTGATTGTGTGAGAAATTTTCCATAGTTACTTAAAAGCCTTTATTTTAAATGAGGGTTTTTTTTTTTTTTCTTTCTAAAAAAAGGATATGGCCATAACAGGTGTTCTACAATTTTTTTTCATTACTCCTAAAATAGGTAAGCACCTCTTGCCTGCTATTCACTTGATTCTGGTAATTTCTGTCCTAATCATGGCTAAAGTGATTTTTCTAAAGAACCAAAGCATGAATTGCTTTTTGTCTTTGTCTTCTGTTTTATTTTCTTTTTAAAAACGTTGCAAATGTGGTTTTATTTCCCATGACTCCAAGGCCTTAAGCAACTTGTTTGTGAGGCCAAACAATTTCTGAGGGACAGCATCCAGACAAATTTTCATAAGTTACAATAATTCCAAAGCTTGAAAAAAATAAAATGTAAAAGAAAGATGAAAACAGCCCGTTCATTAGCCTGTTTCACGTCTGGACGGAGACTATCATTAAATTTTAGTTGCTTTATATTTTGCAGGGCAGGTCTCTCAGTTTAAAAAACAAACACTTTGTAACCTGTCTTTTCAGCTTCTCATGAATATGAATCCAGGGACCTAAGAAGCTTATAATCACTGCAGGCAGTGTTTGTGCTAACCGAAGTATGGCAAGGAGGCCAATTCAGTGAAGCACTGCAAATATTTGTGTGGCTCAAAGAAGCAAGGGGATGTCCCTGGTTGGGAGCAAGTCTGTAAAACAAGGTGAACAAAAGACTGTACGAAGCTTCAGGAAATAAAATGGAAGATGAGTAGGTGAAAGGGGAGACACAAAGAGTTTGAATTCCAACTTGGATATAGATTTTATGTGAAGACAGTTCAAAATGCATTCAGAGATGAAACCCTTTCATAGTTTTTGCAAAGGACAATAAAATAACTTTAGACTTCAGACATCTTGAGATGCTCCTACTCATGTCCATGTCAGATTCTGGCCTCCTTCCACCACTTACCCTGTCCTATCCGATGTACCTTCATAGTCTTCAGACACCACAGTGGACTACTCACCACCTACATACGCTTACATATGTGAAGGCAGAGAAGAGAAATTTTGGTGACTCTTGCAGAAATGAAGAGGAGAGTAAAACAACAAAGCTATGCTTACTGGGATTGTACTTACTGAGATTAATCTGTATAGCTATGCAATTTATTTTTTATTCATTTGATTTTTTTTGAATGTGATGATTTTCAATGCACAATTCACATTATTTGATTAGCTCAATAAAACTTGCCCTGATTTTAGAGTAAGTATCAACATGGAATCTAAAGGGTGGTATCTAGCTTTCTTTGGCTCCAGTGAGCATATTTGTCTTCCACAACGAAATAAGGCAATGGTAATGTACTGGTCTCCTGAGTTCACTTGTTTAAATAATTTCCTCTCACCTTCTCATGCAAGGCATCAAAGAGCACAACAGGCAGCTGCCACTTTGGGGACCTCTTTAGTATTGCTGCCATTTCTCTTCAGTATGCACAGCCATCATCTTTCCCTCGACCTCCTGAAGGTGCACTCAATGTTATTACAGTCTCGCCACAATAGTAGTCAAAGTGTTTGCTGTGGTTCAGTGAAATCTGGGGATGCTTCATCATCCACATAGATATCAGGGAGACTGGCAAAAGCATGCCATAGATTTCTTGGCTGTAAAAGATTAAATAAAAGTAGGCTCCAGTGATACAGCTGGCTTTCCAAAATAATGGGGACTATGTTCTTTGCCAAACAGTCTGATTTCTAGGTCCACAAAGAAATTCATACCCGAATTTGCATTATAGCCCCATGGAAACAGTTTGGGGTTCTAGAAAGAGAGTGCGTTAGGTCAGAGAATAAGCAACAATTGGCTTACCAAAATACAAGTCTTTCCCAATAGTCAGGAAAATGTAGAATAAGTTTTCCTTGTGATAAAGTACTAGATGTGCTTTCACTGTTGTTTGGCATAATTGTAATTCTAAGCATGCCTCAAGTCAAAATAGAACATGTAAATTCTTCACAAATTATGCAATAACTCCAAGCAGCAGGCTGTTGAGCATTAGGGTTCTAGAGCCAGGAAGACTTGACCTCAAGTCCCAATCTTAACATTTACAAACTTGGTGACTTTGGACAAGTTAATAGACCTCTCTTGGTGTCAGTTTTCTCTTATATAAATGGAAATAACTGTAATTCCTGTCAACGTTGTTGTGAGGATCAAGTAATATCATGCCTAACATAACATTTCATGGTTCTTTGACATTTAGTAATTGCTGAGATAAACAGTAGCAGGAATTAGCTAGAAAGTGTCTTATATTTTCTAGTATTTAGCTGAAATCCCTAAAAGCTGTAGCTAAAAATCTGCCTTAAGCCCTATGAGTTTAATTCAATATTGAACAAATAATGAAGGGGCAGAAAAGCATGTCAATGATAATTATCTTAAAAAGATATTTGTTCATCTTTGAACTTCATACTTGATGATTTTCACCATAGAACAATGAATTCACTTCAACCATCTATCCAACAAATCTGTATTGAGAAATTCTTGTTTACAAGACAAAACAATAGGATCCCTTTCCTGTGTGTTCCATGCCTAGTATCTGACATATCACATATGAAATAGAATCCATATCCATAAAAATCTCCATGTGCACTAAAGCTAACTGAAAGCAGTCATTTCATTTTGATTTCTAGGATCTTCAGGAAATAAAATATGTGTATTTTCAAGAAATGAATGACCTTGGAAATATCAAGTATTTCCAATGATAAAATAGACATTTATGAGTCAAATGATAAAGGTCATGTAACAGTAAATCCTACACAACATTCTCTGTTTACTGTAATTTGAAGAACTCTGCAAAAGGTAGAATCATTAATACAGTTATTTCTACACTGAGCTTTCCGGAGCACTAGAATTTCAAAAGGAGGTGACTGGGGAATTGGAGTTGAGCAGGGGAGGGGAGGCTCTGGCTCCCTTATCCCCACTTAATTCAAAGCAGCTCATCCTCATAACTGTTTTATATACTAGGTTCTATTTTTGTTTTTCTTTTAAAAAAGAGTTCAGCTGATTAAAAAAAGAAAAAAAATTGAAAACCACATTAAGAAAGTTCAATTCAGTGACTTTTTTTCTTTAACTTTTTCAAAGCCTACCTGTCACAAAATTTACAACAGTTTAATATTTCAGCATTGTGTCAAAGGCTGCTCTAAAGTTAACATTAAAGCCTAACCAGTGTATAACATTCATCTTGTCTCGTTGTTCTGCCCAGGAATCGTTGTATTTACATATTCTGGGCGAGGCCAAGGAATTGCCCATCTTACAGAGGCACGCACTGTACTTGAAAACAAATCCAGTAACCACATTAGTGTGTGTGTGTTTACACCATTGGAAGAAAGAGGGTAACATGCACATATAAAACATTACATATATTTTTTAAGGTTTCTTTTTTTGCTTCAAATTTTTAGCTTAAGTAGATCTTCATAATGACTTTATAAAAGTACCTATAAATAACTATAAAAATCCCTATAAATATCTATAAAAATCCCTAATACTGTTGCAAAGATATAAGCACAAGTTCTCTATTACCTCTCTCTAGGCTTTATTCATTCATTCCCTCATTATCCACATAATAAACTTTGCAGAGTTCCCATCACATTCTAGAGACTGCAGAATGAAGAAATGAATAGGCAACATGTAGAAATAGATAGAGCACAGGCTTTGGGGTAAGAGCAGTCATCGTGGGAGTCTCATTTCAGCAATTATGAATTATGTGCACTTTAATATGTGACTTATTCTCACCACATTTCTTTACTCATCTGAAATAGGGCTTATGAATACTGTCGTCATAGAGTTTTGATGATTAGATGTGGAAATATATTTTCAGTAATTTACGTCCATTACTTAGCACAAAAGAATAACTAGTAAGGATTATTTGTTCTTTGAAAGACTGTTTAAGGCCATGAAATACAACCATATCTCTGCTCCATCCCATGAAGGAATACCCAGGTGGCAGTGCATTTGTGAAACTGCATATTTGGAAAAAGGCCTTGAAGCAGTCTCCATTGCTTTCAACTTCTTAGGGAAAATTGTGCTTTCTCCAAGCACTTAGTAAATTAATAAAACTCTAACTTGGTTTAGAAACATATTTAGTATAAATTGGCCTTTATTATAGAAATGAGTGCCATGTGAACCCAGGTGTAAAGCAGAGACAGTTCCAAAATGCTCTACAAACATGCTTTCTAAAAGTGATAATATGAAAGATTAATCTAAATTGATACTTTCCCCAGTACAGAAGCAATTCCCTGGGAGTGACTTAGGAGTTTTAGGCCATCATCATCAGGATAAGAGCTAACACACTGAAGCAATAATGACTAAATGGTACCCTGAGTTATTAATGCAATTTCTAAAAGGGCCTAGCTCATTATGAGGATATGGCTATCAAACAAGGGAAATTTGGCTCCATCATACTTGCACATGTTGCATATTTTTAATGTTTGGGGCCTAAAAAGCTGTGAATGCATTTGGCTTACTGTTTGGGCTTGTCTGGTGTATGTTTTCTATTGCTGCAACTTCTATTCTGCTAACAAGTTACCAGAAACATAGTAGCTTAAAACAATACACATTATGTTAGTGTTCTGTAGGGCAGAAATCTAATATGGGGCATCACTAAGCTAAACTCAAGGTATTGACTAAGCTGCATTTCTTTCTGGAAACTCTGGGGGAGAATGTTGTCCTCACTCCTTGGCTCTTGCCTCCTTGCTGCACCTTCAAGACCGGTGATGTTGACTATCTCTGGTCTTTCTTCCTTTGTCACATTTTTCTCTGACTGCATCCAGAAAAAAATTTTCTAGTTTTAGAGATGCGTGTAATTAGGTCGGGCCTACCAGAATAACCCAGGGGGGTTTGAACCATAATCACATCTGCAAAATCTCTTTTGCCATCTAACATAACATGTTTATGAATTCTAGGGTATGGGACATGCACATCTTTGGAGAGTCATTGTTCTGCCTACCACATATGGCACTAGGGAAACTGGGTTATTATAGAGAGTATTAAATGACATATGGCTACAGGCCTTCTGAATGTCCCATTGTGTACATCCCTTAAGGAAGATGTGAATTTTTCAGAAAGCTCTCCCATTCGGCAAATCTTGTTAAATTTCCCTACATCTGTAAATGAACCAGTCAGACTAAATGATCACTAGATACTCTTCTAGCTTCAAATGCTGGGGTCCCCTAAGTCTGTATAGAGAAAACTTCATGCACTATCCCATGACAAATTTTGATGATTCAGATTTTAAGGCAAATTAAAGACTCACAAAAAGCAAAATAGGAAAAGAACAGAAAAAGTACTATTTAGATCACATGAATTGCCCAGTCTTATGTTCTATATACCGGCCAGTCCCCACATGCAGTACTGTGTTCCTTTGGCACTGCCACTTTTTAAAGCAACCACTGACACACAGGAATGAGCCTACAGGATAGCAGTCAGGATTTTATTACCATCTCTTTGATTTGAGATATAGTGGAAGGAGCAACAAAAGTTAACTGAGAGAACTGAAATTGCAAAATAGAATAGAGAAGGGGATGTGATATCTGTCTTTAAATAATTGTGCTTATTGAAGAAAAGTGAATTTTATTCTGTGATGCTCTAGAGAGCCAAGGTTGGATCAGTGGGTGGAAAGCACAAGAAGTTTTAACATAAGATGAAACGTTCAAATCATAAGACTTGGAGCAAAACGAAAGCAGCTGTTTGTGGGGGCAGCCACAAATTAGACCACGTATGATTAAACCGTGTGATGCTGCGCTAGAAATACTGGAGAAGCAATTCCGCCACTGGTGCAAGCTTTATCTAGTAGTCTTAAAGGTACCCCCCTACCTCCAAATTGCTAGAAATTTTATGAATCTGATTACTATAGAGACATTATTTCCATTTCAATAAAAAATACATTAAGAAGATAATTATGCAAGATGTTTGACTGACATTATACATAAGAAAGTCATTTCTACTAAGCAAAGTTAGACAGATTTGGAAACACGCTAAGTGCCTGGAAGAAAGAGTTGGCATTACATCATTCTTAAGGAGGTGGACTACAGCCACAGAAGCTCCACTACAGGGCTCCTCATGAAATTCCCTTTGAAGAAAAAAAAAAAAAAAGCAAGCTCAAATACTTAAAAAAAAAAAAAAAAAGGTAGGGGGAATCTACTGGCATAGGGTAATAATAAGACAAAAAGTAGAAAATTGGAAATGCAAGAAATGTAAAATATTTTCCCATAGTTCACAGCTTTATTTACTAGATGGGTAGTTTTTAACTTGTATATATTTCTACATATATTTATGTCTTGTCATGCCATCCATCCTTGGGTACAGCTTTCTGGCATGGCATGATGGAGATGGAAAACATGCATTTTTAACATTTAACCTGTAACCATACTGTATTTCAAGAAACTTCATAGACATGTCTTGTGGAAGCCTGAGGCTTCCTGCAACTTAGATAAAAACTTGCTGCTCCAGAAAATACTGCCTTTAGCTAAGTTCATTTTAGCAATTCCTACGCGAATGGTAGCCAGTAACAACAAACTTTGGTAACTTTTTAAAATAAAAAGTTCACACACACACACACAAATGACAAACTGGCAGGAGGGGAAAATAAAATGTTAATCTTTTGGATAAATAAAGGACTCTAAGACATTGATTAAAAAAGGCTTACAGCCCAATTTTTTAAAAAATCAGCAAAGACCACATATACAGGCAATTAATAAAAGGAAAACGCAAATCACATTTAAATATGTGAAGATGACAAATCTTACCTTCCTTAAGCCTATCAAATTGGCAAAATCAAAACGTGTGGTAACAGTATTGATGAATTTGTAGAAATAGACATTCTCATATATTCTTATATGTTCTTTTATTGAAGACTCTCTGATAATATTTATCAAAATTACAAATAAATATTCTTTGATGAAGTAATCTTAATTTAGAGAATGTATCCCACAGATATACAATGATGTATAAGGTTACTCACTGCACTTATTTATAATAACACAAGATTGTAAACAAACTAAACAGAGTTGCTAAATACATATGGAAATCCATATAATGAAATAATATGTAGCTTAAAAATCAATGCAACAGCATTTCACCCACTGATATAAGATCTCTAGAAAATCTTTCAGATTAAAAAAATGAGATGCAAATCATTATGCAGAACATTCTACTTTTTATGTAAAATGTATGAAATGATATGCATTCATGTCTGTTTTTATATGCACCAAGAAAAGTCGAAAGTATACACACAAATGAATAAAAATGAGTATTTATGATTCAGTAGATGGTGGCAGGGATGGAGAGACAGTTATTTTATTGTATCACATTTTATACCACATGAATCCATTGCCTTTTCAAAAATAAAATTTTAAAAATAATTAAATTGACAATTTCTGACAAGCTGAGGAGATTCAATAACTATTTACTTTTTTAAAGTAGCCTGTTTCTTTAAAACAAAAAAGGTTGAGACCAATGAGAATAAGATTGTATTAAAAATAATGAAAACATAAATTCATGTTGGTGAATGAGAAATATATCATCCTCCCCAATTAATATAGATTAAGTGAGTAATTTTTAAATTCAATTCTGAACTTTCAGATAAGCATGAAAAAGGAAAAATATCAAGTTATATAATTCTTGTTATCTGATAAAACACAGCCTACCATATTTTTCACAATGAATTAAAATTTCCACAACCTACTACATTTTCCAGAGATGGAAACAAAACCACAACTTTTATAAAAGTTTAAGAAAGTTTTTATCTTTGAAATATGCAGTAATTTCAACAGTCTACAGAGTATGCAGAAGCACGAATCATAGAAAACAAATATTAGCTATTTGTACTTCCAAAAATGGGTCATTTTAAGTAGTAAAAATAGCTAATGTTTATGTAATTCTCACCATAAGCTAGGAAGTGTTAAGTGTGTTTCGTAAATGTGTGTGTTACCTGCACAGCAACCATAAGAGCCAGTCACTTAATATCCCTTTATGCAAATGAGGAAACTGAGGCTTAACGGGTAACTTGATCAAACGTACACACCTTTAAGTGAATAAGGTGAAGACAAGCCCACGGGCAGCCTCCAGAGGCAAGGCTCCTAGCCACCACACAATGCTGACACTCATCCAGCAATAAAAATGTGGGCAGTCTATTTATTGCATAACTTAAGAATGTCTGCATTAGAAGAAACAGAGGTTAAGATAATAAACTTTCTCATAAACCAGTATAAGCTTGGAATCTGTATTTTAGTAAGTTCTCCATATTCTGAAATAGCTGGTATAAAGTCCAATGTTGAGAATGGTTGCCTTAGACTTCTTTCCATGAACATATCACTCAACTGGAGTTCTGAAAGGAGCCAAATAGCAGTCACTTCAAGGACACATTGTCACAAGAGCCTGGTGTGCTGCTATATTTTCTGTTGTTGAGGAAAGAACGATCCATATGCTTTGGCTACCACATTCTCAGTTGGCAAGGTCAACATTCTATTTTTAAAAGTTTTGAAGGCTGACTTCATTCAGCTGGAGGGTCATCTCAACAACTGTTTTCCTCTGTTGACCTTGCACTGTGATAGATTTGTGCAGCATAGTGAAGACACAATCTTTGTCCTTGAGAAGGTAGAGAGTTGTCAATTTGGGCAGATGAGATTTACATACTTTGAAACAATTGAAGAACAACAAAAGACTGCATAATGAAGGGCCAGATTGTGTGATATGGCTCAGTTAGTTATGAGAACTCAGGTAAGGAATATGATGAAGCCTAGCGAGAGAAGGCTTTGCAAAGCTCAGTTAGCCCTGAATGTTAACAGAGGAAGAAGAAGATAACATTGAGGAAATAAAATAACTTCAGAAAATGCTGAGAGATAAACATGGTATTTTCAGCAGTTTCAAGGAGTCAACAGAGTGTTCATATTAGTTTATTCATGCATTATTTTATTCTTGTTTTGGTAGCCCACTCCATGCATATACTCTGCTAAGAATCCAGAATACAAAGAGGAGTAAGATAGGGTCCTTATTATCTGAAGATGAAGAGTTTACTTTTAGCTGCAATAGGATTTGTATATGTTGAGAATGGAGATGATGTTTATGATAGAGGAATAATGGGAGCAAAGGCAGTAAAGCTCACAAAGTGAACGAGGAATGGTGATTGTGGATTAAAATGCAAAAGGGATCTGATAAAAGAAACTGCAGAAATGAGGCTGCATAGGTGTTTTGTTTCATGTTGTGAGGAGTAATAAATACCATAATTCAACATTATTATGAATATTAAGAAATATAATGAGGGCAAAGGAGAGATAGTCAATGTCAGTTGAAATAATTTGGAAATAATCCTCTGGAGTATGGAAATAACTAAAGGAACAATATAAAAGCAACATTCTTAAAGATTAAACTGGAGAATGTAAGTACAAGGAACAAAATACAGGATAGAGTGTAGCCTGGGAAGATGTCTAGGAGGCATCAGAAAGAGCCGGGACTAATGTAGAAAGGAGACTAAAGTTAACAGAATTGTGAAGAGATCCTCTAGGATGAATATGAGACTTGTGACTGATCCGATAAACATTAAGAATTGAATTGCCTCAAATTCATTCCCAGGTACTCAAGTCTAGTTTTTATTCAACTTTCTGTGTAGGACAAAAATAAGGAAGTCTTTCTGCAAGTAAAATAGTGAGTTCAATCTTACACATCAAGGCCACATGCACACAGGGTGAGATTCCATCGTCCGTATGAATATTTGTCTATATCTGTATTAATTACCTTATGAAAGCTCCATCTCACACTTGCATCTTGCACTTAGTTTTCCATTTTCTACATCTCATGGTTCACCAGACTACAATTTAGTCTTTAAAGATAAAGTAAAATTGAAAGTGAAATTCTTTGTTTGTTTTTTAACGTTCTAAACTACAATGAGTCAAATCCAGGAGGAAGGTTTAAGTGGGTTGGATGAAAAAATCTCCCAAAGTGATCACATCTAGAAGCATTTCTCAGGAAAGAGTCAAGACCTGATGGACGGTCCAACCCTCTGTGCAGGGTTTGAAATAATAAGCACATGTTAACTATTTAAAGTGCCTGGGAATGTGATTCTTAATAACAAGACCAGATGACTGCTAACAAGTCCAGGTGAGAAAAGTAAACAAGCTGTGAATCAAACCCAGTTTACCTATTGAATTAAGAACTTGTTCCCGAAGAACCAGACAGAAAATCCTAAATGGGTCAAAAGCAAAGCAGGAATTTTAGACACTTTGAGATTACCTCACAAAATAAAGGCTGGTCTCACAGTGAATTCCATTTTCTGAAGGCTAAAGAAAGCACTGTGGGCCAGAAAGTGCTGTTCCCTTCCCTTTCCAAACCAAGACCCACAGGAGCCGCTAGAAGTGAATGTAGAAAGTGAAACAAGTGGAGGAATAGCATTAATTTTCCGAATTAATGGAGAATATTCAAAATCCCCATGGGTCCCGGCAATCATTCCAGTTTAACACTGAGACCAAGACGAAAGAACTTAAAGCTTAAGTCGGTGTAGTTGGGTCAGACAAAAGCTTCAGTGCAGATACGAGCTTGGCTTCTTGTGCCCAGGCCACTGCCAGCCAGTCTGGGGTCAACTTTAAAACTTAAACGAGCTATTATCTGAAAATGTGTCTGTTTCTTTATGTTTGTCCTTTCACTTGGGGCTTTGTTTTGTTTTACTTTTACTTTTCTAATAAACTTCCCCTTGAAAATGTTCCACCTTGTGATTAGAAAGCTGGAGGGCACAGACAGGGTGGTGGCAGCTGCCATCTCAGCTGGATAACATTCCCTCCCGTTCTTTTTCCCTAGCAGCTGATGAGGCTGAGGCTGAAACAGACAAGAGGTGAAACCCCTGGAGGAGAGACAGACAGCTGTGATCACTAGTTTCTTCCCACCTGAGGTGTTCTCTCACTGTAAGGCAACAGTACCTATTTAATGTTAGGTATAATACATATAATATTTTGTGTTAAAGACTAAGAAACTGTGCAGTATCCACTGATAATTTCACTAGTGATGAATTGAACACTGCACAGTTTCTTAGTCTTTAACACAAAACAAGTATTGCTTTTGAACTTGTATTCAAATAATCTGCACCTAAAATAGAGATATTACATATAAACTACATATAAATGATATTGCTAGAATAATGTGTTCTAACATAACATTTTGCCTCAAGCAAATTGCATTCCAGCATATTTATTTCCAATTTCAAGTCATGCTGGGAAGGAATATACATCCCTAGGCACTCTATAACCCCAAGCACAATGCATGCAGAGAAAGCCCTGAAAGTAGTACTCAGTTTCTTCCATTCATCTGTTGTGCAGTGTTGTTATGTGCCTTTATGCAAGTCAGAAGTAGCTAGATTTCAGTGTTAGCACCGGGATTATAGGTAAAGTTATTTCTGCATGTTGGTTGGATGGGGTTTTTGTTGAGCCAACTTTCCCCTGATCTCAATGCAAGTGTTGCCTGAGAAAAAGTGGTAGAATTAAGCCTCATAGTTTACAAAACACTTGGACTGTTTTTTTTTTTTTTTCTTTAAATCAAATACATTCACGTCCTATTTCATACTGCTGTGACTCTTCCATGCACTAAACTATTATTGACTTTGGAGGTAATGCGGGACATGGAAAAGATGGGGAAAATCCGAAGCAAATTGAAGATCTAGCCAATATCATTATGCGTGAAAGAGCAAATGCTAATGCCTTTTTTAAGAGCAGAGTCTAATGCATGTCTTGACTATTTGCTCCACTGAGAAATTGAATATTGAGAAATCAATCTTGTAGCTTTACATGAGCTGAGGTTTATGGAATGGGACTGAGCCAAGCTGATATTGCCTGATTTATTTTGCATATAACCTTTTTAACCCTACAAATATGAAATGCAACAGCGAAAGTATTCACTGTTCAATAAAGACTTCTATTGCTTAGAGAAAGAGTCAATAAACATCATACTCTTCCTGAGCCAAGATATCATCATTAAAGCCTCTTGAGACTCAGGCTGCCCACACAACCTTTTGGCATAGCTTCTTAAAATAATCACAAAATGCCCAATACAAAAATTAGACTATATATCAATACAATCAATAAAAACACCATGTCATTGTATATGTCATTCCCTTGCTGGAGGAGGCGACATTAGCATGATTTTTTGGACGGTATAAATGGTAAAGGGGTTCAAGGAAGAATATAAGAACATGTCATCTGAAAATGAAATCAGCGTCTTCACTGGGACTCAGCAAGAGAAATGGGGTTTTGTGATACCACATGCATCCTTCTCAAGAGGGAACATTACAAAACACCAAAGGGCTTGACAATTATGAGGGGTAGCTCTGTTGTTCAGAAAACTATATAGATCCCTCCATAAAACGTGTAACTAACTCGTAAACATGACCCTTTTCTGGGAGCCTCATGTCTATAGGAGAGCCGGACAAACTCAAGGGACACCGCATACCTCATAGAGTGTTTCCTTGGCTTTCAGGATATGTGGCTATAATTAGAGGTAAGCCCAAGCATATACCAGCCTATGCAGTGGAATTGTGACAATTACTGAAGAAACTATCATTAACTGAAAGTTTTTGTGAAGGCTATGTGTTCTAGGTAGAGTTTTGAATGAAAAGAATCATAGCTTACAATAAAGAGAACATGTCGGAGTAGAGGAATTAAACATGTGGAAGGTCAAAGTCGAGGATGATAAATTCAGAGTTGGAGGACTGCTAATAGATGGGAGATGAAAACTAAAAGAGGTAAGAAGGAGAAATTAGTAGAGGGAAAGCTTAATTAAATTAATAAATCAAACTAATAACTAAATATTTGTTAATAATAAATTAAACTAATAACTCAAAATATTTGATAAATAATTATCAAATACAAATTATAGTCTATCATATTAACAAAAATCATTCTCATTTATTGAATCCATGTCATTTCTCAAGCAATGTGTAAATTGTTGTGCACATATTATCTCTTTTGACCATTTCAACACTGAAATAGCATTACTTTTATTTACAGAATAGCAAACTGCATTCAGGGAAATTAAATAACTTCCTAAGGCATTTTGGTTTGATTAAAATAAACAATGAAGAAATGTAAAGCTATTACTAGAGAGTGACAACAATTCAAAGACTCTAGAGGAAGATGCCCTGTTGTTACATTTGGGCTAGATCAGAGGAGCGCAAGAGGCTTGATAAAAGAAGCTTCTAGTAGTTCAAACATGAAGTGAATGTTGTGCACTGTACCTGGAAAGGCATGTTCTGAGAAACTGCAAGGCAAAAACAGCAAGGGCATTGAACCACTGGTCTAAGCAACAGTTAAAGCTTATAAACTGGTCCATGACTCACCATACAGGATGTTTGCTCTAAAAATCCTATAGCATAATGGGTCAAGGCACAGGTTCCATAAGCTTTCCCAGGCTTGAGTTTTGTCTCTTCCCAAAGCAAAGTTTGACATCTTTGGCAAGTTACTGGGTTTCACTAATTCTTAGTTTTCTCCTCGTAAAATATTTATCATTAATAGCCCTATCTCATGGTACTGTTATAAAAATTAAATTAGATCTTTCATGTAAAATGCAGAACACAGGGCTGATTCAGATAAAATGTATTGATAAATGTCAGATATTATTGATATACTATAAACTCAAATCCTCCTCTCCTTTCTAAATATTTGTGCCTAGAGAAACACACTGTCCATTCTTCCCTCCCGCTCTAAATTCAGTGTCTTTCACAAGTTTTTGTATATGTAGCTACTCTGGTGTGCAAAAATAAAAAGTATACGAAACATTTTGTAAATCACAAGAAGAAAAAACTTACACCATGATCATGTGTGAGTACATATGCGCACATGTACACATGCATGCACATACACCTTTCAAGAAAATATAATTAATGCCATAAGAATTGATATTCTATTCTAATCCATTCTCTTTTATTTCTTTCATTTCAAAAATAATGGTTGTGACTCACCAAACTGACTTTATGACTCACCCATAGGTGTCAATCACAGTTTGAAAAATATTTCTAAATTTCTCCTTGGCTTAAGCAAGATTATTACAGAGTTGTGAATCTGCATCTTGTTGCCTAGCCCCTCATAGATTTTTTTTTTTATTTTACTTAGGCATTATGCTATTATACTACTTTGAGGGGCATTATAAAAATCAGTCTCATGACAAGAAATAACTAGTGTTGTTGAAGATATGGAAAAAGGAAACCCTTGTACACTATTAGTGACAATGTAAATTGGTATAGCCATTATGGAAAACAATATGTTCCTCAAAAAATTTAAACATAGAGCTACCAGATGATCCAAGAGTTTCACTTCTGGGTACAGATCTAAAGGAATTAAGTTACTATTTTGAAGAGATATCTGCACATGCCCATGTTCATTGTAGCATTGTTCACAATAGACAAGATATAGGAATGATCTAAGTGTCCATCCACAAATGAACTTTTAAATATAGTATAATGACACAGTAAAATATTATTCAAAAAGGTTCATCCATGCTGCCATTTGCAACAACGTGGATGAACCTGGAAGGAATTATGCTAAGTAAAATAACCTGGAAAGAGAAAGACAAACTATGACATCACTTATATGTGGAATATTAATATAAAAAAAAGTTAAACTCACAGAAACAAAGTAAAATGATGGTTACTAATGGTTGGTGCATGGGGGAGATTAGGAGATGTTAGTTAAAGAGTCCATACTTTCAGTTTCTGAGGATCTAATATTTAATATGGTGGCTATAGTTTACACTACAGTTAACCATCAAACAACAGAAATTACAACTCTGTAGGTTCATGTATACATGGAGTTTTAAAAATTATTATTATTACTATTATTATTATTTTGAGACAGAGTCTCGCTCTGTTGCCCAGGCTGGAGTGCAGTGGTGCGATCTTGGCTCACTGCAACCTCCACCTCCTGGGCTCAAGTGATTCTCCTCCCTCAGCCTCCTGAGGTGCCCACCACCACGCCTGGCTAGTTTTTTGTATTTTTAGTAGAGATGCGGTTTCATCATGTGGGACAGGCTGGTCTAATTTTTAACAGTCATAATTTATCCTCGTGAAACACGAGGTCTCAAAAATTGGATAAAGACTCATAACTGTTCCTCCCCACAGAAATCTTTAGCAAAAGGCAAAAGATTTATATGATTTGAAGAGAAACCAGAGTTATGCATGGATTTTTTAAAATAAATAAACCAAAATTTTTTTTTGGAAATTTACAACAATTTGAAAAAACCTGCAGGGTAACCATGGTCCCTGAGATAAGAAGACCAATCTCTGCTCTTCCTCCTCCTCCTCAGCCTACTCAGTATGAAAACAATGAGGATGAAGATCCTCATGATGATCAACTTTCACTTAGTGAATAATAAATATATACATATATAATATATTATCTTTCTTATGGTTTTCTTAATAACATTTCCTTTTCTCCAGTTTATGTGAGAACACGGTAAAATATTCTGATAACAAAAATACATATAATAATACATATAAGAAAAGAGTACATATCAGAAAAAAATAAAATAAAATATGTGTGAACTGACTGTTCACGTTATCTGTAAATCTTCTGGTCAACAGTAGCCTATTAGTAGTTAAGGTGTGGGGGAGTCAAATGTTATACACAGATTTTTTTTTTTTTTTTGAGACAGAGTATTGTTCTGTCCCCCATGCTGGAGTGTAGTGGCGCGATCTCGGCTCACTGCAAGTTCCGCCTCCTGGGTTCACGCCATTCTCCTGCCTCAGCCTCCCGAGTAGTAGCTGGGACTACAGGTGCCCGCCCTGTCTCTTTTTAGTAGAGACAGGGTTTCACCGTGTTAGCCAGGATGGTCTCCATTTCCAGACCTCGTGATCCATCCACCTTGGCCTCCCAAAGTTCTGGGATTACAGGTGTGAGCTACCTCGCCCGACCTGTTATATACAGATTTTGATTTGTGAGTTCATCTAACCCCTAAGTTGCTCCGGAGTACACTGTACTGTGTTGTATACAGGTATATCTCACAGATATGCGGATTTGGATTCAGATTACAACAATAAGGAGTATATCATTTAAAATAAATCACATGAATTTTTTGATTTTGCAGTGCATATAGAAATTGTGTTTACACTATATTGTAGTTTATTAAGTGTGCAATATAATGTGTGAAATGAAAATGTATGTATATATCTTCATTAAAAAATGCTTTGTTGCTAAAAGTGCTAAAAATCATCTGAACCTTCAGTGAGTCATAATCTTTGCTGGTGGAGGGTCTTACCTCAATGTTTGATGGCTGCTGACTGATCAGGGAGGTGGTTGCTGAAGGTTGAGGTGGCTGTGGCAATTTCTTAAAATAAATGACAATGAAGGTTGCCATATAAATTCACTCTTCCTTTCACAAAATATTTCTCTGAAGCTTTCATGCTGTTTGGGAGCATTTTATCCACAGTAGAACTTCTTCCAACATTGAAGTCAGTTCTCTCAAAGCCTGCCACGGCTTTTTCAACTACGTTTATGCAATGTCCTAAATCCTTTGTTGTCATTTCAACAATGTTCACAGCACCTTCACCCAGGAGTAAATCCCGTCTCAAGAAACCACTTTCTCTGCTGATCCACATGAAGCAACTCCTCATTTGCTAAAGTTTTATCATAAGGTGATTATCATTAATTCAGTCACATCATCAGATTCCACTTCCAATGCCAGTTCTCTTGCTCTTTCCACCACATCTGCAGAGACTTCCTCCACTGAAGTCTTGAGCCCCTCAAAGCCATCCATGAAAATTAAAATCAACTTCTTCCAAACTTGTTTATAGTTCATATTTTGACCTCCTTCAATGAGTCATGAACGTTCTTTATGATACCTAGAATAGTGAATCCTTTTCAGATCCATCAGAGGAATCACTATCTGTGACAGTTATAGCCTTACCAACTTTATTACTTAAATAATAAGGCTTGCAAGTTGAAATTACTCCTTGATTCTCAGACTGCAGAATAGATGTTGCATTAGCAGGGATAAAAACAACAGTAATCTCCTTGTACATCTCTCTAAGAGCTCTTGGATGACAAGGTGAATTCTTGATGAGCAATAATATTTTAAAAGAAATATTTTTGTCTGAGCGGTAGATCTAAATAGTGGGCTTAAAGTATTCAGTAAACCACGCTGCAAATAGATGTGCTGTCATCCAGGCTTTGTTGTTCTATTTACAAAGCATAGGCAGAGTAGACTTGGCGTAATTCTTAAGGGTCCTAGGATTTTCAGAATGGTAAATGAATATTGGGTTCCACTGAATGTCACCAGCTGCATTAGCCCCTAACAAGAGAGTCAGCCTGTCCTTTGAAGGTTTGAAACCAGGCATTGATTTCTCCTCTATAACTATAGAAGTCTTAGATGGCATTTTCTTCCAGTATAAGGCCATGTCGTCTTCACTGAAAATCTTGTTCTTTAGTGTAGCCACCTTCATCAGTTGTCTTAGCTGGATCTTCTGGATAACTTGCAGCAGCTTCTACATCAGAACTTGTTCCTTCCCTTGTAGTTTTCTCAAACCTCATAAACCAACCTTTACTACCTTCAAACTTTCCTTCTATAATTTCCTCGCCTCTTTCAGCCTTCAAAGAATTGAAGGGAGTTAGGGAATTGCTCTGGATTAGACTTTGGTTTAAGGAAGGGCGGAGGCTGGTCTGAGTTTCTGTGAGGACCTCTCATATTCTCGTATCTGTCAGAAGGCTGTTCTCCTTTCCTATAATGTGTGTGTTCACTGGAGTAGAACTTTTAATTTCCTTCAAGAACTTTTCCTTTGTATTTACAACTTGGCTATTTGGCATAAGAGGTCTAGCTTTTCATCTGCCTTGGCGTTCAACATACCTTCTTTACAAAGCTTAGTCCTTTCTAGATTTTGATTTAAGAACATTTGAGACATGTGAGTTTTCTTTTCACTTGAACACTCAGAGGCCATTGTGGGGTTATTAATTGACCTAATTTCAATATTGTTGTGTCTCAGGAAATGGAGAGGTCTAAGAAGGAGCGAGATGGGGAAAGGCCAGTTGGTAGAGCAGTCAACACACACACAATATTTGTCAATTAAGTTCACCATCTTATATGGCTGGGGTTCATGGCATCCCAAAACAATTTTGATAGTAACATCAAAAATCACAAAGATCAAAGATCAATGATCACAGATCACCTTAACACATATAATGATAATAAAAAAGTTTGAAATACTGTAAAAATTGCCAAAATGTGACACACAGACCTGAAGCAAGCACATGCTATTGGAAAAATGGTGCCAATAAAGTTGCTCAATGCAGTTTGTAATAGAAGTGCAATATCTGCATAGCAAAATAAAGTGACATGCAATAAAATGAGGTATGCCTATATAAGAAAAAACTTCCAAAACAAGACATTAAAAAAACAAGCTGTAAACAATTTTCAATGCATTGTACTGCCCCCAAATTAGAAACACCATAAAGTTAAAAATAAGCCGTAGACTTTTAGAACATTTTTCCAATTGTGCATAACTACAGAAGATCAATTACTAGACTACATAAATAAATCATACAAATCACTAAGAAAGAGGTAAATAAATCCAGTTAAAAATGAGTAAATGTTACAATTAGGGGCTTTTGGAAAGGAGACACTCAAGTTTTGTTGTTGTTGTTGTTTGCGGTAGTGGTGGTAGAGACAAGGTCTCACTATGTTGTCCAGGCTAGTCTTGAACTCATGAGCTCAAGCAATTCTCTCACCTCAGCCTCCCAAAATGCTGGGATTACAGGTGTGAGCCTCTGCACCAGCCCTAAAATGTTTACTAAACATAAAAAGATGACCAAACGTAATTGTACTTGAAGAAACACAAAGTAAAATATTGAGATATTTACACATAGACTAGAAAATAATTTATAAGTCTAACAATACCAAGTGTTGATGAGAATGTAAAGAAGAAAATACAATATATTGCAGAGTTCTTGTTTTAACCACGTGATAACAATTTGACAATCTGACAAGATGTTAAACTAGCATGTAGCTACATCTTATAGATTGGAGAAACGTGCTTTCGGATATAGCTGTATAGGTAGAGTAACACTCTCAGTGTGCACACAGAAACATGTAGATCATGTTCCATTTGACATTGCTTATTTTAGCAGAAAATTTTGACAGACCTAAATGTCCATCAGAGAGGGAATGGATAAATCAGTTGTGGCATATGCATACAGTGGAATCCTGTGCAATGGTTAAGTGAAGCACAGCAAAATGTATCAACATAGAAAAAAATAAAAACAAGTTGCTGAATGATTTGAACGTGATTTTATTAGTTTGCGAGGACTGCCATAACAAAGTACGATGGATTGAATGGTTTAAACAACAAACATTTATTTTCTCATAGTTTCGTGTGCTAGAAGTACAAGGTCAATGCGTGATAGAGTTTGACTCTGTTTTCCCCCAAATCTCATCTTGTAGCTCCCATGATTTCCACGTGTTGTGGGAGGGACCTGGTGAAAGATGATTGAATCATGGGGGCAGGTCTTTCCCATGCTTTTCTCGTGATAGTGAATGAGTCTCCTGAGATATGATGGCTTTAAAAACAGCAGTTTCCCTGCACAATACTTTTTTTTTTTTTTTCCTTGGCTGCTGCCATCCACATAACATATGACTTGCTCCTTCTTGCCTTCTGCCATGATTCTGAGGCCTCCCCAGCCATGTGGAACTGTGAGCCTAATAAACCTGTTCCATTTGTAAATTGCCCAGTGTTGGCTAAGTCTTTATCAGCAGTGTGAAAACAGACTAATACAGTAAATTGGTACCAGTGGAGTGGGGCACTGCTGAAAAGATGCCCAAAAATGCAGAAGCAACTTTGAAACTGGGTAGCAGGCAGAGATGAGAACAGTTTGGAGGGCTAAGAAGAAAAGAGAAAATATGGGAAATTTTGAAACTCCCTAGAGACTTGTTGAATGACTTTGAACAAACTGCTGATAATAATATGGACAATGAAATCCAGGCTGAGGTGGTCTCAGATGGAGATGGGAAACTTGTTGGGAACTGGAGCAAAGGTAACTTTGTTATGTTTCAGCAAAGAGACTGGCAGCATTTTCCCCCTGCCCTAGAGATTTGTGAACCTTTTAACTCAAGAGAGATGATTTAGGGTAACTGGTGGAAGAAATTTCTAAGTAGCAAAGCATACAAGAGGTGACTTGGGTGCTGTTAAAGTCATTCAGTTTCATAAGGGAAACAGCATAAAAGTTTGGAAAATTTGCAGCCTGACAATGCAATAGAAAAGAAAATCCGTTTTCTGAGGAGAAATTTAAGCCGGCTGCAGAAATTTGCATAAGTAATGAGGAGCTGAATGTTAATCACCAAGACACTGGAGAGAGTGTCTCCAGGGCATGTCAGAGACCTTTGCAGCAGCCTCTCCACAGAACCGGGGGCCTAGGAGGAAAAAGTGGTTTCGTTGCCCAGGCCCAGTATCCCCATGCTGTGTGCAGCCTAGGGACTTGGTGCCCTGTGTCCCAGCCACTCCAGCCGTGGCTAAAAGGGGCCAATGTAGAACTTGGACTGTGGCTTCAGAGGGTGCAAGCCTCAAGCCTTGGCAGCTTCCACATGGTGTTGAGCCTGCAAGTGCACAGAAGTTAAGAACTGAGGTTTGAGACCCTCTGCCCAGATTTCAGAGGCTGTATGGAAACACCTGGATGCCGAGGCAGAAGTTTACTGCAGGGGCAAGTCCTCAAGGAGAACCCCTGCTAGGGCAGTGCAGAAGGGAAATGTGGGGTTGGAGTCCCCGCCCCAAAACAGTCCTTACTGGGGCACCTCCTAGTGGAGTTGTGAGAAGAGGGTCACCGTTCTCCAGACCCCAGAATGGTAGATCCATTGACAGCTCGCACCTTGTGCCTGAAAAAGTCATAAACACTCAAAGCCAGTCTGTGAAGGCAGCCGGGAGGGAGGTTGTACCCTGTAAAGCCACAGGGGCAGAGCTGCCCAAGACTATTGAAACCTACTTCTTGCATCAGTGTGACCTGGATGTGAGACATAAAGTCAAAGGAGATCATTTTGAAGCTTTAAGATTTGACTGCCCCTCTGGATTTTGGACTTGCATGGGGCCCATAGCCCCATTGTTTTGGCCAATGTCTCCCATTGGGAATGGCTGTATTCACTCAATGTCTGTACCCCCATTGTATCTGGGAAGTAACTTACTTGCTTCTGATTTTCAAGCTCACAGGTGGAAGGGACTTTCTTTGTCTCTGATGAGACTTTGGACTGTGGACTTTTGAGTGAATGCTGAAATGAGTTGAGACTTTGGGGGACTGTTGGAAAAGCATGATTAGTTTTTACATGTGAAGATATGAGATTTGGGAGGGTCCAGGGGCTGAATGATCTAGTCCGGCTCTGTGTCCTCACCCAAATCTCATCTCGTACCTCCCATAATTCCCACATGTTGTGGGAGGGAGCTGGTGGGAGATGACTGAATCATGGGGGTCTTTCCTGTGCCGTTCTCATGATCATGAATGGTTCTCACAAGATCTTATGGTTTTATAAATGAGAGTTTCCTTTCACAAGCCTTTTTTTTTTTTTGCCTGCTGCCTTCCATGTAAGATGTGACTTGCTCCTCCTTGCCTTCTGCCATGATTGTGAGGCCTCCCAGCCATGTGGAACTGTAAGTCCATAAACCTCTTTCTTTTGTAAATTGCCCAGTGTTGGGTATGTCTTTATCAGCAGCATGAAAATTGAATAATACAATGTGTTGCAGGTTTGGTTTTTGTTTAGGCCTTCCTCCTTGGCTGGCAGACAGCCCTGCCGCCTTGATGTATCCGCACATGGTCTTTCCACTGTGTGTGTACATCCTTGGTGTCTCTTTCTGTGTCCAAAGTTCCTTTCCTTTGATTTTTTAGAGGCAAAGTCTCACTCTGTCACCTACGCTGGAGTGCAGTGGCAGGATCACAGCTCACTGTAACTTAGAACACCTGGGCTCAAGCAATCCTCTTGCCTCAGCCTCCTGAGTAGCTGGGACTACAGGTGCCTGCCACCACCCCTGGCTAATTTTTCAAATGTTTTTGTAGAGACAGGGTCTCCCTGTGTTGCCCATGCTAGTCTTGAACTTGTGGTCTCAAGCAATTCTCCTGCCTCAGCCTTCCAAAGTGATGACATTACAGGCGGGAGCCACTGCACTCTAATTTCCTTTGCTTATGAGGACACCAGTCAGGTTAGATTAGGGCCTAACCTAACAGCCTCATTTCAATTTAATCACTTGTTTAAAGACCCTATCTGGAAATAGTCACATTCTGAGATATGAGAGGTTTCCACTACAGCATATATAATTACGGGGGTGAGGGGACACAATTGAGATAACAGTTAAAAATGAGTTTTTGGTTTTATTTTGGGATGGAGTCTGCTCTGTCACCCAGGCTGAAGTGCAGTGGCATGATCTTGGCTCACTGCAACCTCTACCTCCCATGTTCAGGTGATTCTCCTGACTCAGCCTCCTTAGGAGTTGGTATTACAAGTGCATGCCACCACACCCAAAAATAACTTTTTGTATTTTTAGTAGAGATGGGGTTTCACTGTGTTAGTCAGGATGGTCTCTATCTCCTAACCTCGTGATCCACCCGCCTGGGCCTCCCAAAGCGTTGGCATTACAGGCTTGAGCCACCATGCCCAGCCATATTTATAAAATTTTAAAAAACAAGGAGCTCAAGTACAGATTATTTACCGGTAAAAGCACTTTAACAGTAGGAAAAGTTTAGAATGACAATTATGTCTCAGTGTGGAGGAAAAGAAATGTCCTTGCAATCTTTTATTTCTTCAAAGTAAAAAATCTGAAGCTAATGGGACAAAATATTAAGATAAGTAAAACCAAAGAAACCCTACAGCTGCATTTGTAATATTCTTCCTGCATTTTGGTATCTTTAAAATTTTTCATTAGGAAACTGACAGTGACCAGTGAGATCCTCATATTAAAACGGTAAAGCTGTGATTGAGGACAGAAAGGAAAATGTTTAGACTCCTCACTGGCTTTCTAGATTCGTTTCCTCAGTCCCCAAGTACAACCCCAGACATAAATAAAGCAAATTTACTCCAAGGATTAAAAGGAAGTATTATATTATCTCAGGAATTACTTGCAGCACTCCTCGATTTTTCTCAGATCCTAAATCCCCGTTTTACACTTTTTAATGAGAAATAAAAACACGTTCATCCATTTTTAAAAGGAGGTTTACAAATGCAAATACTTAAGAGGATTTAAATTTTTATGTGATGGTGTACTGGTCTAAGTTGAAATGTTGATATCAATGTTTTTGTGTTTTGATTAGGTATGAGAGAACTTTGAAAAGTTGGAAGGCACATTGTATTTATAGCAAAACAAGGTTGAAAGTCTTAGATTTGAAAGGGTAGCAAAAAGTGAGGCTGGAGAGATCCAAGAAAAGTGGTCAACTTCACAAGTATCACCAGTTGCTCTATTTATATGCACCTGAAACTGGGAAAATACAAACTGTGGATAAATGCTTTTGTTGTCCAGCATGATTACATGAGCAGGTATCATCCTGGGAACCTGACTCAGGGCAGTCCAAACCTTTGACAAACTGTGCCCTCTGGCACACTATCACCAAGAGCAGGCTTCAAGGTCATTCTGTGCCAGCCCTATACTCCAGGGAACTCTGCAGGCCATCACAGTTAATTACACTAACAGCCAAGGAAATTATATTGGCCCACCACAGCCTAGGAAGATGAATATCTCTCTTCCTTAGTCACAGGGGGACGTTAATGGTATTTTTATTAACTTGTGACCTGTTGACTGCTATTAGAATATAGATTGTATGCATAAACCAGGTCAGGTATTGCAGATATGATTATGGAGCAATTACCGTGGCAGCCACTGGACTTCTAATCATTGTTGTCAAAGTGAAATTGTAAAACTCAAAACTGCTTTTTGGAATCCTACAAGAGACGCTTGAGATCAAAGTTTATATTGTCTCTTTGTGTCTTCTTGAAATTGCAATTTGTGAGTTCCATGATTAGACTGGCAAACAGGGGCAGATTTTAAAAGAGAAGAAAACTACAAAGGACAGATGATGATTAGGGTTATCTTAGATTTTGGCAACTCAAGGTTGAAAACTTTCCTTGTTGAAATTGTCTGGATTAAAAATAAATGCAGTTTCCTAGCAATTCTATTTGTGCCGGTATCCCTAATAATCAGTGACCAGATTATATTCTGATGTATTACTTTAGTAATGTGAAAATTCACTTCTGCAATTATGTACAATGTGATATGAAATATAGCATTAAGTACTTTAGTCATGCTCTTTAGAGTCTCATATTAATGGTAATGCCATCAAGGTTGCCAAAGTGTCTTCAGAGTCAATATCCAAGGATGCTGATTTATATTTTGCAAAGTGCATTATTTATTCTGTGAAGTGCATTATTTATCCTATAAAGTGCATTATTTATAATCACAACCTTTCTACCCTTCGTTGAAGCAGAGTTTATGCAACCCCTTTTAAACTGCTGCCTTTACATATGGGGTGAGAGCAAAAGGGACAAATGGTACCATTAACACAGTAAATTACAGTATTAACTGACTTGACTAGAAGCAGAAAATACTATATCTGAAATCTTGCCATCCTAATTTAGAAGTCACAAGTGGTTTAGATTAAAAAGAAAAAAAATAATAATCTGCCCTTCAGGTTCTTAGCTCTACTAAACATTTGAACTGTCTGTGCTAGAGTTAGTTCTACATGAACTTTAGACAGTCAAGTTTCAGATGGGACTATTTAAGCTCAGAGAGAAGGGAAGCATTGGAAGTAAAATTAGATTGCAGTTGGATCTCTGGGACTCTGGGCAAGAAAAACTCACAAAGGCATAAAATTGATCTTTTGTCCCAGGACAGACATTTTCACCGATCTCTTTACGATCACCATTGCAACTTTTTGTTTTCTATATACTGCATTAGAAACTACTATGGTTTGAATATGATAACCAAAAAGTGTGTGTTAGTAACTTTATCCCCATTGCAACAATGTTGTGAGGTGGTGCCTAAAGAGAGGTGATTAGGGCATGAAAGCTGTGCCCTCATGAATGGATTAATGCTGTTATTGGGTTCCCTATAAAATAATAAGTTTGGTTCCTTTTGTCTCTTTCTCACCCTCTCCCCTTCTGCCATGGGGTGATGCAACAAGAAGGCCCCTACCAGATGCCAACATTATAATCTTGGGCTCCCCAGCCGCCAGAATTGTGAGAAATAAATTTCTTTTTTAAATAAGTTATCAGTCTCTGGTATTCTGTTCTGCAGAATACCAGCATATTTTGTAGCACAAAATGTAAGTAAGCCAGAAATGTAGGATCATCTTAGAGACAAAACCACTTAAGTGGGTGTAGTTTACATTAGAAATGAAGCTGCATGCTTCTATGAGTGTCCTGCTGAGAAAAATTGTGCTTTCCAGGTTTTTAAAAGGAAATATTAATTATATTCTAAGGTAAATTTAGTTTCCTGACAGTATAAGAAACAGCACAAATTGAAGATTAGATAATAAAATGACTTTCAGGGACATGTACTTTTCAGAAACACGTATTACAAAAATCTTAGGATTTGGATCACACAGCCAGTTGACAATTCAAACTTTGCTATCTGTTAACAGTGTAAAATTGGGCAAATTATTAACATTTCTGCCTTCAGTAAGAAGTATTCTTTTCCTATAAAATTATTCTGATAAGTAAATGAACATCTGACTTAGTGTCTGGGGCACCGCTCAACTTCAACTCAAGAAATAGGCTTTTTCTTTTCCCCACATTGCTCCATCTTGCTAAAGTTTAAAGCTTTAAGTGCATAGAATGCCACATTTAACTGAATGGCTAGAGTTTAGAAAGAGGTCAAATGAATTTCAGCAGGATTTGCAAGATGTAGAAGAAAAACACATCTGCGGGGCGAAAAGAAAAATGGAATAATTCAGATGTAACTGCTTAACACCAGCTTCTCTCTGCTTATTTCCCCTTTTCTGTAACTTCAGCAAAAGGGTCAGGGAAAAGTTATTCTTATCTTTTGAATCTCACTCATAATAGGAACAGCAATAGTACAGATATCTGACATTAAAAGAAAAAGCCCTAACGTTTGAATAAATATTTACTTCACTGGTTTGGCTTTACCTCCTACTTCAATTATCCTCTGTTGCCTGCTGCCAATCAAATAAAATAGGAAAAAAGAAAAACCCAGAGAAAAGTATAGAACCCTATAGTACACAGATCCATGCAGCCCTGAAAGAGAAAAGTAAATTTTATACCAATAGAGTGGCATAAATAAGAACAGTCAGCTCATAATTATTTTAGTCTCTATTAACATAATTAAGTCGGATATAATATCATGTACAGAAACAATTTACTCTCTCTTGCTTATTTTTATTTACCCAGCTTGTCTGCAACCCTGCAGGAAGTCTTTTAAAACAAAACAATCAATTAATTCCCCTAGTATTGGAAAGGTGAAAACGAAGAATGCTAGCACAACATAGGCAGGTTTTCTGCATCAAATGGAAATATAACAGGAATTTTAAAAATGTCAAGAATTTAACTGGAGAAAAGACCCGATTTGTTTCAGCTCTTATAGGTCAGATTTTACCCCATTGTGTGTGGGTGTGTGGATGTGTGTTATGAGTTAGCAAAAGATCAAATACATCAAAATTCTGAGACTATCTATATATGCTATGAATTTGGGTGTGCCTATGACATTACTCCCCTCTGTAAGTGTGGATATGGGCACTGAATGGACACTGTCTTGAATTGAAAATGCCATAAGCTAGCTAGTTATATGTAGGGAGCGGCCCTTCAGATTCAGCATAAATTGCCTTCCCACTCCAGAAAAAAAAAAAAAATTAGTGCTATAGCACTTTAATCATACCCTGGATGTCAGGCCTGTTATATTAATGGTTTTTGCATTTAAATAGTGAAAGTGGATTCAGTATAGGAAAAATGAGTTAGCAGCTAACCCAGAAGAAAGGTATCTTCTATCCACAACGAAGGTGTGTCATTTCTCCCTGGAGTGAAAACTCACTGCAAGCTCATTCCCTCAATGCTCAGGGACCTGCCTTTGAAGAAGTTATCCGTTGTGAAGACAGGTGCTTAATTCCTTTCTGTGACCTTAAATCTTTGATTTCTGCTGAAAATTCTGATACTGCTGTCCTTAAAGGGTAATCTATTAAAACTAATTTCTCAGCTCCTATCCACCAAAAACCAAGCTCAAAGGTTACAGTTGCTTAGCATTGATTCCAAGTAGCCTGCAAATGACAAATCAGAGCAAGGACAAAAGAGAAACAATGGCTTACATATTTTAATTAAGTTATCAAAGATTCTGTATTTCAATTATGATTTAAACTGCTCCTATACAAGTTTTATGAAAATTTTAGGTGTCATTCCTTTTACCTTTACTTATGTAGTAAAGTAGTGATTGCTCATTATCTTATGAATGCATTTTTAGTTGGTGTATATAACAAGGCCAGACTGGAGGTTAGGACTTAGAGCTTTGAGTTGTCAACCATTAAGTAAGGCATATATAGGTTGTTTTAATGAGTGTGCACGCCGTAATAACCATTATGCTTATGTGTGATGAAAATGACGATGCCAGAACATAACGGCACATACTTTAACAAAGCAAGCATTTAACATGATCACCACCAGTCCGTCTGCTTTTCTTTTTTTTCAAGATTCTCCCATTCCACAATAGAGAATGACACACAAATATTTGCTAAAATAGCCAAGAAAGCTACTTCAATGTATGAGGTACATGTTGTATTACAAACTACCCCACAGTAAACTCATGTGTGCGAGAGTAAAATAGAATTCTACATTATTTGTCCTATTCGTCCTCCAGAGTGATTTCTGGTTCTCAGAAGGCTGAAGTGCCAGATGTTTGACTGCACTGCACCGTTTGGAATGAAATATAGCATTTTGAAATGACTAAACATCTTGGTGGCTTCACTTCCATTTCACGTTTGCAATGTCTTTACTTTTTCATAATAGTTCACATTTTTCAGTTACTTTTTAAATTTCACAAACTTGTTACTGAAATACAGCATACATATGGGAAAGTATACAAATCGTGAGTAGACACCTTGGTGAATTTTCATGAACAGAGCACACGCATGTAACCACCACTTAAACCAAGAAAAAGTACTTGGCCAGGACTTTGAGAACCCTCTCTTGCCCCTCCCAATCATTGCTCATTCACCCCCTATTCTGACTTCTGATGCAATAGTTTGACCTGTTTTGAACTTTATATGAATGGAATAATACTCAATGTACTCTTTTGTGTTCAACTTCTTTTGCACAATACTGTCTTTAGGAGATTCATCTACACGGTTGTATGTAGTGGCAGTTCATTCATTTTCATTGTTATATTGCATTCCCTGGTGGAATATACTGCAGCGTATTTATCTATTCTTATATTTATGAACAATTGTGTTGCATGGAAGCAACGCAGCATTGGGGCTATTATAAATGCTATGCATACTTTTATACATGTGTTTTCATTTTATGCACACAGTCATTTAGAATGTTTGCAGGAGTTGCATTGTTGGGTCATAAAGTGTGGTATATCCAGCTTTATTAGGTAACATTAAACAATGTTTCAGAATGGTTTTGCCAATTCACACCACCACAATCAGTGTATGAGAATTCTAGTTTCTCACCAACAACTGGCACAAAACATATTCAGTAACTTTTCTTTCTACTTAATAAACAAAAGTAAATGCAAAGTTTTTCAGTACCACATAATGATGCTACAGATCACTAGCACTTTATGAAAACACCACCATTTTGTCCATATTAATATACCTCATCATCATGATCCTTTCATTCACATTGTCACTATTTTTAAAAAGAATCTCCAAGTTTTTCTCTTCTCCCTCCAATCCAAATAATTCTAAACAAATTCACTCATTATTTCTTCTTAAAGTGTGTCTCAAAGCATATTAACCTCTTCTTCAAAATTCTGAATGCTCTCAGTTATCTTCAAATCTTTTTTTTTTTTTTTTTTGAGACGGAGTCTCGCTCTGTTGCCCAGGCTGGAGTGCAGTGGCCGGATCTCAGCTCACTGCAAGCTCCGCCTCCCAGGTTTATGCCATTCTCCTGCCTCAGCCTCCCGAGTAGCTGGGACTACAGGTGCCCGCCACCTCGCCCGGCTAGTTTTTTGTATTTTTTAGTAGAGACGGGGTTTCACCGTGTTAGCTAGGATGGTCTCGATCTCCTGACCTTGTGATCCGCCCGTCTCGGCCTCCCAAAGTGCTGGGATCACAGGCTTGAGCCACCGCGCCGGCCTCTTCAAATCTTTACTCCACAAAATTACTGGCCCCCTCCCCCATCTTAACTTGTAAACCTTAACTACTTTTTCTTGCATGCATATATATTTCATTCAGGGGCAATCACTCTTCATACAAGTGTGCCAAAAACTTCCCCACAGCCAGTTGTTAGTACATACTATTATTCTTTTATAGTGTCTCTCTCTTTTCCCTACCCACATTTTCTGTCTTACTTCAAATGTTATTTCTTTCAGAAGCCAAATGTGCTTCTTTCCTCCATTCAATTCTTCTGGCACTTTGTCTCCATGAGAGTTAAATCACCCCCCTCCACATTAAGTTACTTAATTATTACATTGTTTTAGTACTGTTATACTAGATACTAAATAGGTTCATTGCTGGAGAAAAAAGACACAGCCTAGGAAAATGCTTTGCATGTAGAAAGTACCCAATCAATAGTTGTAAAATTGAAGTGAACATGCAAAGTGTGTATATGTTTTACTGAAATTCCCTGGATTGTTGGAACATTTACCCAGTAAAAATGACAGATTTTTCTGGGCCAATAATGACAGCAGTATCTGAGTATAAGAGAGGAAGTAAAGTTGGCCAAATAATCTGTTCAAAATCTGTTTGAGTGACACAATCTACCCTGTCCCAGACTGCTGCTTATTACATTTTAGGGATCTATATTTTCCATGGAAACTGATTTCTGTAAAAGGGAAAAAAAGATAGAAATCAATTTATCAATTTGTGCTCATCTAAGATAATGTAGATTTGTACTGTATTATTTTCAAAATTCCCTTCGCACAAAGAGTCTTTATCAGACAATGTCAACTGAATCACACTTAACATACTTAGGATCCTTGCAGGTTTAGCAAATCAGTGCAGCATAATTTGTCACACTCTTCATGGCATTGCTGGGAACAGGTGTGGAAGAAGGAGCACAAGTTTAAGAATCTGATAGACAGAGATTGAAATATTAATAATGCCTCATGTAAGCAGTGTGGATTTCGACAAATTACTTAATCTTCTAAAGTCTCAGTTTTGTCATCTATAAAGTGGGGATAAATAAGATGTAATTTTCAAACCTGATGTGAAAATAAAATAAGATAACGCACTGAAAGTAGTTAACACCATGGCTGCACCTGAGCTTAGGTCTTTTCTCTATAATCTTCCCTGACTCTACAACTGGGTTAGGGCCTCCTATGTTCTGCTTTTGTATCACACTGTATTTTTGCTGCACAATTTTATCACAGTTCATATCTGGACAGTCATTGTTGTAATTACTGCATTTGCTCTCTATAAGCTCCGTTAGAATGGTTCCATGTCTGTTGTATCACTGTGATATATTAAATATTTACCATGATGACAGACACATAGTTCATAATGAAAAATATTAAAAAATGACATTGAAAAAAACCCTCTCACACCACTCAGCCCACACTGACAATAAAGTTGCCATGAGTTTGAAAAAAAAAAATACATTAAAAAGTGAATAATATTTTTTCTTTCAACTTCATAAATAGTTAGAATATAGGGTCAAATGGCTGAGGTTTTTTTTTTTTTTTTAAACAAAACAGAATTTGAATATTCTAATGAGTACTACCCTTTTCAAGGTAGTCACGTTTGCAAGCCGTAAGCCCATTTCTGAGATACTGACATAGCTGGAACAATTCTTTGAAGGGCCTATTAAGGTCCTACCTTCAAAGCCCAGTGGCCCTTATGCAGAAGAATATCATCAGAAGTGGTTAATCTGACTTTGAAGAGAGTATTGTATTTTTGAGAACAGTTGAAAATCATTTAGAATTAATTGACAAATTAAGCAGTTTATTTTTCATCTGAATCAAAGTTTAGAAAGCATTCACAAAACTTATTTTGTTCTATCACCATAAATTTAAGGAATTATTCTAAAGAAAAAGAGTTCCATAGATGAGCAGTGAAAGACCCTATGATCTCCCAAAGTACATATTGTGAAGTGAAATATTCTCAGCAATGTATATTTGGTGTATTTGTGAAACACACATAGCTACACACAACAATCTCTCACCCCTATCTCCTCTGAAAATTACATTTCTTTAAAGCCATGTCTGATATAAATTCCATTTTAAACTCATTTTCCACAGGTTTTTCTAAGGAGTATGATGAGAATAATAAATCTCTCTCACTGAATAAAGCACAATACACATTTAATAACATTACAGTTAACATCTCCAAACCTCCCGCTGATCCTAATGCAGCTTCCTAAAGCAGTGGATTTTCCATGATGTTGTCACTATAAAGATTTTATGTTAGAAATGCAATCTAAATAAGCTTTGGCCTTAAATTTTAATCATATAACCATATAATAAAGAATAGAAAATTATAGTAAAAATACAAGTATACATATAACTTTTACAGTCTGTAATAGTGAATTCCTGTGATACTTTTTTATTAGTATTATATATATACATGTATATATATACACACATATATACATACACACACATATACACACACACACACACACACACACACACACATATATATATATATATATACACACACGTATTTTTTAAGATGGCTGCCATAAAGTGAAAGTCAAAGAAATATCAAAAGTATCCATGGTACCTCTCGAGTGCTTTTGAATTGTAGGAGGAATAGGAGCACTGTTATGATACACATGGACAATATTCCCTAGTCATTTCTATTCCAGTGACAACTATGTTTGTAACACCATTGACTATGAGGGTACCAGAACCGGACCCAAAAAAAGTGAGCTGAAAGGGTGGAGTCAAAGACAAGGAACATGAAAGAAAGAAGTTAGAAGCTAAAGGAGATTGGGAAAATTGCGTGCAGTCTGATGTAACTTTGGTCACTCTGCTAAAATAAGCTTATTTCCTTGATAAAGTCATTGGCAACACCTGGAATTATGCAATTTTTATTTGCAGGGTGATTTCCAAATAGTTGGTGCCCTACCCAATTAAACGTCTCTTGGAAATTCGAGTTAGAATGAGGGCTGAGCTATTACCTGTAGTAGTCAGTCCTCAAAAGAAGAAATCACAGAAGAAGGTGATTTGTGCATATTTGAGCAGTTAAGTGCAGTCTTTTAAAGGACATGCTAAAAAAGGTTTTGCCCATGCTTCATCCACCAGGTGTAGTCTGGATTATACTGAGTTTCCTTTCTTTTTTGTTCACCTGGACTTATTTATTTTACTTTCTTTCTTTTTTTCTTTTTTAAGAGACCACATTGACTGAGACATTTAAAATACAAAATGGTAATTAAGAGTGTTTGAGGCAGCTCCAGCTGGTTCACGAACAGCTCCCAATAGGTAGGCTGACATTTCCACCCTCTAAGAATCCCTGCTTGGATGCAGTTCAGAGCAGCCAACTTTGATTCCACCCAACATTTGATTAAACAACAGAGAAATGACAAATAGTGAAAGTCACTTCTCTTGGGCTAGCTTAAAATGACAGAAAATTCAAGAAAAGAGAATGATGGAAAAGGAGATCATGAATTAACGTAAAAACATCGTATCAAATTTCATTCTTCAAAGTGTGCATCTAATTGGTCAATGAGCCTTCTAAATGTGGAAATTGCATTAGCTCTCTAGAACTGAGTATCTTGAGGGCAATTTGAAACAATTTAATTTTCCTTCAGAATTATGCTCAAACAAGGATTGAGATAAACAGCCACCTGTCTACAAATCTTTAGGAAGAGCCTTACATTGTGACTGAAAAACTGAGATATTGCTAGGACAAGAAAATTAATTAATAATAATAATAATAATAATAAGAAGAAGAAGAAGAAGAAGAAGAAGACATGGTTTCACCCTTCTGAAAGTTTATAAGGTAACTGAAAAGACAAAAGTTGTTCAACTGGAACAACTTAATAAAAACGCCAAGTGGTGTAAAATTAAATATCAAAATGTTTCTGTGTGTGTATCAGCTTTGGGGTGTAAATAAGGACAACTGGATAATTATCTAGGGGAAAATATTTTGTTACCTTTACCACTAGCCAAGTGTAGGCATATGCACTATTAAATTTATGATTGAAAAGTTGTTATTCAATATGGAGAGGCTTCAGGGAGGTCACTGAGAAAGTGGGAAGGTTGCATGGGGTTAAAGAAAATGATCACTACTGGATTTCTACTCAGGATTAGGAATCCACAGTTCCAGGTCATAGTTCCAGTTTTTCAACAAGATAATCAAATGTCAATAGCAAATTGTTTTCCCTGTCTGGATTTTGATGTTCCCGTATATAAAATGAGAGCATTGAACAAAGTAATCGCTAACATGTGTTCCATTTTCTATGATGCTTTGATTACGTGCGTCAGCTCCCATTTATCATATCTGCACTGTCCACTGCAGTGCAAGCCTCTAGTGGTGGCTGTTCTTCATTAGTTACTGCTAGGCTGAGACCAGTTTCATGACACAAGTTTTCTAGAATCAAGTGCCAGCCTTGTCGATCTCTTATTACCTAGTGATTTATCACATGTCCTCTGATTCCCATTTCAAACAATTCTCTTTCCTCCTTGTTATTTTATCTCATGTTCATTTCTCTACAATTAATCTTATTCCTCCTTTACACCTATTCTTCTTCCACATATTTTTCCCCCCCTCAAGTCTTCTTGAAGGCTTAAAGGTTACACAACAATATTTTTAAATTTTAATAAGAAAGTACTATAATTAGTTAACTCCTTTTTGCCCTTTTCTGTTTTGATAAATATCCCCATGTGGATTGAGCAATACTTTATATTGGATCTGGACTACAATAAAGATATTTCCTCCTCTCAAGAATAGTCTTTCTAACTGTGCGAACTAAAGGTTGGTATTTATAAATAATACCTAGTATTTAATATATTCATATTTGAAATTAGCATATTCCATAAACAATTTTGTCACCTTAGTACAAGATGTCTAAGAAAGTTTATATTACTTATATTGCACAGCTATGGAGGCTAAAGCAACTAAAGTCTTTGCCTTGACATATAATACCCTTTCTTTGTTGTGTGACAATTATACTCTAGTTATGTAGAAAATATAATTAGATTCTATAGTTCTCTCTGCTTTAGAAAGAAAGTTTTAAGTATCTTTTAAATATTTTGAATCATGTAACACATTCCTGGAGCATCAACTTAGCATTTGCAGTCAGCATCTACAGAAAACCTTGCTGTTTGTTTATCTGTTTTCACTCTTCTCATTGCCCTGAAGCTGCATTTGTTTCTACATTATTGTTACTCTGGCTACACCCAGAGATTTCTTCCGTATTCTTGAACACTACAGACTTGCCTTTCATTAGATTTTTCTCCTTCTTAATTCTTTTTCTCAACCTGGTATACATGTATTCCCCTATTCTTTGTTATACTTTATTAACACCTCCTTTTACATTTGTTTTGCTGATGTGCTCTCCTTCACTACCAACTGGGGAATTGCTGTTGGATCTCCTGTGAATCATATATCAGTGTATCTATCTATCTATCTCTATTTATCCATCCAACCATCCATCCATCCATCCATCCATCCATCCATCCATCCATCCATCCATCCATCCATCCACATATCCAGTGTAGTTATCCATTCTAAGTTAAAACTACAGTTGTATGTTGGCAGTTACCAAATCCTTCACTTAGCTTAGATATTTCTCCACCAACATAATCATGGAGAAGCTTCATTAATTTTTAAATCTTATTGTGCCTAAAACCAAATTGAATTTTCATTTTAAGTACTTACTTCAATCAGATATCTATTTCTTAACATTTTAAAGAAGGATTTGAGATGGCTTACAGAAACGTGTAATATGGTCAAACACAATGGAGGACAACTTGACAATATTTGTCAGATCACAAATGTACACATTCCTCAGCCGTAAATTCTACTTCGAGGAATCTGTCCTAGGAATATACCTATACATGTACCAAATGGTGTATGGACAAGTGTAATTATTGTGATATTATTTGTAACTGGCAATGTTTGTAATTACACATATTGAAAACAACATACCACAGCAGGAGACTGGATAAACACATACAGCATAGTGAAGTATCATTCCACAAAATATTCAAGAAGCCATATACTAATAGGAAATAATCTTCAACATAGATTAAGTAAATGTAGACTCTTATAACTTTTGAGGGAGAAAAAAGGAGGGGAAGAAGAGAATAGCTAACTAGTTAGGTAAGTAGATCACACATAAATTTCATTATAGATGAGCTTACCTGTCTATATCCTGAGATATTGTATATCTCTGGAAGTATACACAAGCAATGATTATGTTGATTGATTCCAGAGAGGACAATGGATGACTGCAGGACAGAAGTGAGAGAAAGACTTCTTCTCATGACTTAGTGATAGAGAGACCTTTCACGGTATATCCTTTTAAACCTATACCATCTCTTCAAAACCATTTTAAAAAGTGAAGTACCTAAGTAAGATATCATGGAAATAAGAAAGGAATTGGGGCAACAGCACATAAGTATAAAAAGATAAAAAGATAATAAGACAAAGATAGCGGTAAGGCCAGTACATAAAATGTTCATTGCAAGGCCTTATTTTCTCTCAGGATGGCTAGACATTTTTATTTCCTTGCTTTGAATGAACTATAATTTTTATTTTAAAAATAAAGAAAGCACAGGGAAGGTCCATTCATTCCTTACCTGGGGCCTGGGAGGCATGCAGGGGCTCTCATCTACAGAGCACTATTATGCGATTTTGTACCAAGCCCTCAAAAAAGTCCCCAAATGCATGAAATTCTAAATTTAATGAGACTGATTTTTTTTACATTTCAGCTTTATAGAGATACGATTGACAAGTATAGTAGTATAAAAAGTCTTCGATGTGATGATATGATACACATACAATTACAAAATGGTTACCACAACCTATTTAATTAGCACATCCATCATCTCACCTAGCTAACCTGTATGTGCGTGTGAAAACACAAATATCCACTCTCTTAGCAAATCTGAAGAATAAGCATACCTTGTTTTAGTGTGCTATGATTTATTGCTCTTGAAGAGATTGCACTTTTTACAAATTGAAACTTTGCGGTGACCTTGCATTGAGAAACTCTGTCGGCACGATTTTTCCATCAGCATGTATTCACGTGTCTCTGTGTCACGTTTTGGCAATTCTCACAATATTTCAGAATTTTCCATTATTATATCTGTTACAGTGATCTTTAATCAGTGATCTTTGATATTACCTATTCTAAGTGTTTTGGGGTACCACAAGTCATGCTCATATAAAATGGCAAATTTAATGGATAAATACATTAGTTCTGACTGCTCCACCAACTACCCATTCCCCTATCTTGCTCCCTCTCCTCAAGCCTTCCTATTTTATGAGACACAACAGTATTGAGGTTAGGCCAATTCATAACCAGCAACGTTCTCCAAGTGTTCAAGTCAAACAGTTTCGTATTTTTTGCTTTAAATCAAAAGCTAGAAATGATTAAGCTTAGAGAGGAAGGCATCTTGAAAGCCAAGATAGGCTGAAACTAGGCCTCTTCTGCCAAACAGTTAGCAAAGTTGTGAATGCAAAGGGAAAGTTGTTGCAGAAAATTAAAAGTGCTACTTCAGTGAACACATGAATGACAAGAAAGCAAAGCAGCCTTCTTGCTGATACAGAGAAAATTTTAGCCATATGGATATGAGATCAAACCAGCCACAACATTCCCTTAAACCAAAGACTAATCCAAAGCAAGGTCCTAACTCTCTTCAATTCTGTGAAGGCTCAGAGAGGTGAGGAAGCCACAGAAGAAAAGTTTGAAGCTGGCAGTGATTGGTTTATGAAGTTTAAGAAAAGTACAAGGGGAAGGAGCAAGTTCTGATTTAGAAGCTGCTGCAAGTTATCCAGAAGATCCGGCTAAGATAATTGATAAAGATGGCTACACTAAACAACAGATTTCCAATGTAAACACAACAACCTAGTGTTGGAAGAAGATGCCATGTGAGACTTCAGTAGCTACAGAGAAGTCAATGCCTGGCTTCAAAGCTTCAAAGGACACGTTGCCTCTCTTGTTAGGGGCTAACGCAGTAGATGACATTCAGTGGAAGCCAATGCTCATTTACTATTCTGAAAATCCTAGGGCCCTTAAGAATTATGGTGAATCTACTCTGTCTGTGCTCTAGAAATGGAACAACAAAGCCTGGGTGACAGCACATCTGTTTGTAGTATGGTTTACTGAATTGCCCAATTTGAGACCTACTGCTCAGAAGAAAAGATTTCTTTTAAAATATTTCTGCTCATCAATAAGACAACTGATCACTCAAGAACTCTGATGGAGACGTACAAGAAGACTGTTTTTATGCCTGCTAATGTAACATCCATTCGACAGTCCACGAATCAAGGAGTAATTTTCACTTGCAAACAAGGGGATGGAGGGCACTGGGGCAAATAGCTAATGTATGCAGGACTTAAAACCTAGATGATGGATTGATAGGTGCAGCAAACCACCATGGCACATGTATACCTATGTAACAAACCTGCACATTCTACATGTGTATCTCAGAACTTAAAGTAAAATAAAATAAAGAAATACAGTTTGTAATGATATAGCTGCCATAGATAATGATTCCTTTGATGGATCTCGACAAAGTAAATTAAAAATCTCTGGAAAGAATTCATCATTTTAGATAACATAAAGAGCATTCACGACTTATGAAATGGGGTCAAAAATACCAACGCTAATAGAAGTTTGGAAGAAGTTGATTTCAACCCTCATGAATGACTTTGAGGGGGTTAAGTCATCAAGTGGAAGTAGTAATTGCAGATGTGGTGGATATAGCATAAGTAATAGAAATGAAACCTAAAGATGTGAATTCAGTGGAAAATTAGGATAGAACAGAATATGACTAGAATATTACATAAACTTTAGTTTGACTTTAGTTGATAAAGTAGGGACAGGGTTTGAGAGGATTGACTCTAATTTTGAAAAAGATTCTACTGTGGGTAAAATGCTATCAAACATCATCATATGCTCCAGAGAAAGCACGGTGAAAAGAAGAGTCAATTGTTGTGCCAAACTTCATTGTGGTTGTATTTTTTTCTAATTGCCATTGCTGCTCCCAGCCTTCAGGAACCACCACCCAGATCAGTCAGCAGCCAACAAAATCAAATCAATACCCTCAACCAGCAAAAAGATTATCACTCCCAGAAGACTCAGATGATCATTAGCGTTTTTTAGCCATAAAGTATTTTTAATTATGGAATGTACATTTTCTTTTCACATATAATGCTATTGCACAATTAGTAGACTACAATACAATATCGACATAACTGTTACATGCACTGAGAATCCAAAAAATGCATGCGACTTGCTTTATGCAATATTCTCTTTATTGTAGTTATCTGAAACCAAACCTGAAATATCTCTGAGGTATACCTATATAAGGATAAAAATACAGGAGGCCAGAAATGGTGGCTCATACCTGTAACCCCAGCACTTTCGGAGGCCGAGGCATGAGGACTGCTTAAGCCCAGGAGTTCAAGACCAGCCTGGGCAACATGGTGAGACCTGTCTCTCCAAAAAATTTAAAATATTATCCGGGCATAATTGTACATGCCTATGATCTCAGCTACTCGGAAGGCTGAAACAGGACGATCACTTGAGTCCAGAAGTCTGAGGCTGCAGTGAGCTGTGATTGCCCTACTACACTTCAACTTGAGCAACAGAGCAAAACCTTGTTTCATAAAAAAAAAAAAAAAGAAAAAAAAACATGAAAATACATATTTCTTCATCAACATGATCTTTAATAGTTTATTCTTTAAGCACATGGAATTTATTTTACTATAAATATGCAAATATTGAATTTTGCCATTTTTCTATGTTGCTTATGGTTCACATACCATTTACTGAAAACCCCTACATTGCTTTTCTAATTAAAAACATCACACCTCAGGCCAGGTGTGGTGGCCCATGCCTGTGATCCCAGCATTTTGGGAAGCCGAAGCAGGAGGAATGCTTGAAGCCAGACGTTCAAAACCAGTTTGAGAAAAATGATGAGATCCCATTTCTAGAGAAAATTTAAAAATTAGCCAGGTGTGGTGGCACGAGCCTGGAGTCCCAACTATTTGAGAGGCTGAAATGGGAGGATCACTTGAGCCCAAGATGTGAAGGCTGCAGTAAGCTATGATAGCAAAACTGCACTTCTCTCTGAAAGATAAAGTGAGACCCTTTCTCCAAAAAACACCCAACCAAACAAACAAAAGACATCCCACAACCTCATATACTAAATCCATACACAATTGAATGTGTCTGAAAATGTTAATCCAGTTCCCTATGTGTCTATCACTGACTCAATGCCACACTGTCTTAATAACTATAGCTTTATTATAAACCTTGACAAGAACAAGCCTTCTCCCACAAAGTTGCATCATATTCTTTTTTTCAAAATTGTATCAGGTGTTCCTGGAATTTTGCACTTTTATTTCATTTTTTACCCCAGCTCTATTGAGATATTGGCAAATAAAAATAGTATACATTTAAGGTATATAATGTGATGTTTTGCTATAGTCATACATTTTTATGAAATGATTACCACAATCAGGCTAATTAACATATCCATTACCTCACACAGTTACCATTGTGTGTATCTGAGTGTGTGGTGAGGCACATAAGATCTACTGTCTTAGCAAATTTCAAGTACACAGTAGTTGGTATTGTTAACTATATTCACCATGCTGTACAATAGGTCTCCAGAACTATGTTACAACATGGCTGCACTTAAAAAAATTATATCTTATATAAGTCTTCTATTTTACATGTTGTTTTGTTTCATATCTGCCAAAAATTGCTGTTTGAGAAATAACCAGGTACGTAAAGGCACACACTTACAGTTTTATCTAACTTGGGAGTCAATTCCATCCTGTCCACTCCCTCTTCGCCACACCCTGTCCCACCCCCACCCTAGCCCTGCTCCTGCCCTGAGGGGAGCAAGGGAATGTAAGCTCTCATGCTCTTCTTCACAGCTGCTTAATTCGAGTTTGGATTAGTTCCAGCCACCAGCATCCCAGAGACTCCATGCTGGAGAATAGGACAGAAGCTGCCGTTCAAGGACATTGGTTCAGAGGTGTCAGTGTGGCTGAAGGAACAGAAAAACAATAAAGGATTTAAAAGATTAGATGTGAGAGGACTTCATGGAAGACAGTGGACTTCAGCCAAGCCGCATAGTGTGGAAAGGACAAGGGAAGGTCTGCAAGCCCTAAGTCCACAATATCACTTAGTACCATGGCCATTTAATGTGTATATGATAAATAACACATGGCATCACGTAATTTTGAACACAGATGTTGACTTCAGAATGACAGATAAAAAGTGTAAAAAATTATTATTTGGTCTTACGGAGAAACAATTCACTATATTTGAGAATTGTGGTCACATGAAGTATGTTACAGAATGTACTTGATTATAACAGCAATTGTTTATATATATTCAAGGGTCACGACATATTGTTTATGTGAAAAAGTCAGCTAATATAATGAAAGGGAGAAGTCTAGAGGAAACCTGGCTCTGTCGCCCAGCCTGGAGTGTAATGGCACAATCTTGGCTCACTGCAACCTCCGCCTCCTGGGTTCAAACGATTCTCCTGCCTCAGCCTCCCAAGTAGTTGGGCTACTCCCAAGTAGCCTACCTCCATGCCTGGCTACTTTTTGTATTTTTAGTAGAGATGAGATTTTGCCATGTTGGCCAGGCTAGTCTCAAACTCCTGACCTCGTTTAGCCACCGGCACCCAGCCCCAGTCATTGGGTTTTGAGCATGACTTTTATTCCCTTATATTTTAGCTTTGAGGATTTAAATACTAATCTATAGCAAATGCATAAATGCTGAAGCCTTGGACCCATTTTTGTTCAATTAGTTGTTGAATGATGAAGATTAGAGCAAGAGGATTCTGATAGGAAAAAAACATGACCCACATTTTCTATCAATTACACTAATAAATTGTGCACAACAATGAAGAGACGTGGCAAAAGAGACAGTTTACTGTTCATTTCAGACTGCACCTTTGCCACTCGAATATGTGGGGTCTTGTTTATGTTACCTAGTCTGTAGAAGAAGAGAGAAAATTGGACTGGAAGCTAGAAATCACTGGATAATCAATGCCATTCCTCTGTAATGTCATGCTATGAAGCAGTATTCCTGCAAACAAATATTTCTTACAATAGCTTCATAGTATTACCAATTGAACATTAGAGAAATGACTTTTCCATCAAATTCTTTGAATTATCAAAGTATTTTCTTATCTCCTTAAATATTACTCCCGTATTTCTGCCCTTTGAACTCACACCAACTACTATCACCACCACCACAAAAACTCCTAACAATGTAACAGCTGTTCAATTGTTAAGGAAGAAACAGAGGTTCAAGAGCTTTTTCCTGAGTGGATCTATTCCAGGACAGAGGTGTTTTAGAGTCAACATTTTGCAGCACAGTAGTATGTTAAAGTACTTCTGAAGCATCAGGGAGCTGTGAACCAGCAAAATTCCTACTGGGTACAACCACATCCATTCCCTTTGAGCCATGCTGTTTAATTCTTGGAGCCTGCTATTTGGGTAATGTCAGCACACTAGTGAAATGACTGAAAAGCTGAAATTGTTTTTTTAAATAGTATGCATGTATGGGTTGCGTATGGGCAGAATGGGCGGTTTTATTCAGAAATGTGTTCATTTTCAGTAATTCTGTGGCTTGGTCAATAATAAAGTGCTATGAAGAAATACATCAAAATACCTGCAATAACATATTTTAAAAATACGTAAAGTAGGCCGGGCACGGTGGCTCATGCCTGTAATCCCAGCACTTTGGGATGCTGAGGCAGGCGGATCATGAGGTCAGGAGACTGAGACCATCCTGGCTAACACGGAGAAACCCTGTCTCTACTAAAAATACGAAAAATTAGCCGGGCGTGGTGGCAGGTACCTGTATTCCCAGCTACTCGGGAGGCTGAGGCAGGAGAATGGCCAGAACCCGGGAGGCAGAGCTTGCAGTGAGCTGAGATAGCCCCAATGCACTCCAGCCTGAGGGACAGAGCGAGACTCTATCTCAAAACAACAACAACAACAACAACAAAGCAAACAAACAAAAGCATAAAGCAGCACAGAGAAGGTAATACAGGGACGTTGCAGTGTACTTCCCAGATAATTTTTTTTTTTTTGAGACGGAGTCTCGCTCTGTCGCCCAGGCTGGAGTGCAGTGGCCGGATCTCAGCTCACTGCAAGCTCCGCCTCCCGGGTTTACGCCATTCTCCTGCCTCAGCCTCCCGAGCAGCTGGGACTACAGGCGCCCACCACCTCGCCTGGCTAGTTTTTTGTATTTTTTGGTAGAGACGGGGTTTCACCGTGTTAGCCAGGATGGTCTCGATCTCCTGACCTCGTGATCCGCCCGTCTCGGCCTCCCAAAGTGCTGGGATTACAGGCTTGAGCCACCGCGCCCGGCCAGATAATTCTTTAGGATCAAGGCACTTCCTGCTCCATGTGACTGCAGTCTTAGCTCCTGATTGCTCCTAGCTGGGTCCCTCTCCTGTAGTCGGCATTGATTAAAGGAAAGTGCTTCATCCAATGCTCTACTCCTTTCCTGAGGACAACCTACACCCAATAATTTGTCAATGTGAGGATACAAAGGTATGGACCCCTTGTATCAGGTGGGAGAGGGAGTGATCCTGGCTCCAGAAATCCCCCATAGTGTTGGTGGAAGCCTCTGTTGTACTGCATTGCTGTTCAGCTTCACCCTCTGCCCAGTCCTGTATTCCTCTCTCTCATAGGTGTTGTTTCCAAGAGCTCTTCTAAAAGCTTTCATTAGTAATTTTCTGTCTTAGATTCTCTTTCTCAAAACACCTGACCTAAGAGCTATATGTATCTCTGGCTTGCTGGCACTGAGTCCCTCATTTCTAGTGGTAGGTGGGGCACTGATAGCCCCTGACATGTGGTTGCGGTGAAATTCTTAAAATTTCCATCAGTGTCGAAAATGTCCTTTCAGTGTAGGAAATTTTACAGGAAATATCACAGGTTTTTAAGAAGTTTGGAGAAATCCTAATTATAAAGATTTTGGAATCAGATAACTTGCTGGGAACCATCAATGCCTTGAAGAAAGACAGCAAAATGATAAAGGTGATTAATCATCAATACAAGGCACAGTTTGAGTGCCAGGAGAGCCTTCATGGCAACATGTAAACTCTCTACTCCTATAGCCAGAGGACAGAAAGAGCTGAGGATTGAACCTAAGGCTTAATTGTAAGAGCAGCAGAACTCCAGAGAAAGTTGATTTTCCAATGCTCACACGTTGGCTACCAAAATTAGGAGTGGGACTCTGGGACTGAGTGTGGGGACATCCGGTTAGACAAACTCAAAAATATTGAATCCCCAGGATCCCGTTAGCACTCTAGGCCTCCAGAAGAATCTCATCCTTACTTGTTAAAAACTTTGTGCTCATTTCTTCTTTGAAGATAATGCAGAAGCTATGCTATTGCAAGACAAGAAACCCTCTGAGAACCCACTTCTAAATATCAGACAAATAACTAGGATTAATCTTCAACATAACCCAGACAGGGGTGTACTGAGCAGGGGTGTTAAACAGGGATGTTAAAAGAAATACAGGGATGATAATCTGAAGGAGCTGCAGGGCCTACTAACAGGCTGAGAGGAGCTGAGTTTGTATATGTGGGCTTGGATCACATGAGATAGTACATATGCAAGTATATCCTGAAGGTCCTGACCAGTAATAATGGAATACCAAGTTGGATAAGGGAGATTTTATTCATATGAAAGCATCCCCCCATGGTACAGAATTTAACACTCTAGTAAGAACACTGAGAGACAATATTCCTAGGATAACTCTGGAAGCCTGGATAAAGTGATGATCCTTACAAATGAAGTAGAAATACTAACTCTTTCATGGTAAATGGTAGAAAGTCTCAAAGAAGTGGATAGTATAGTAGAGTGCATATATTACTTAAGGCCAGAATAGCATGAAATAGCATCACATGCTATTTCATGTGCTGCTATTTCATGGAAGGGACTGGAAAATTGTTCCTTTACTAAAGAAATATGGAATTTGCTGGTTTTTTAAACAAGCACCAGAATTAATAATCACAGTGGTGGAAATTCTGTGTAGGCCAGAGCTAATAGTCTGATATGATACTAAATAACTGGGCTTCTTGATAGCAAGAAAGATGGTTGCAAAGATGATTGTCAGGTACAAGCATTTAATCACCAGGAGCAAGATTGTATGTGCAATTATTGTAAAATGGTTAATAGAAATAATGCCTCCAAGAACAAGATAGATGGGCATCCAGCAAAGATATTGCTCAATCTATACAACAGTAACAACAAAAGAATCAAGGATAGATGATTTGGAGGCTGAGGGGGACTGCTCAAATAAAAAGCCCAGTGTCCCAAACCCAGTTTTCACACCTGAGCCATGTAGCTGACCTGGTTCGCCCTGACAGAAGGAGAAGCTGAATCCCCATCAGAATAAATGTTGCAAACATGGCTCTTATCTATGGCTTGTAGCCATTTACTCAAGTAATCATATGGTGGGGAAATGGGGATATCCATACTTTTCAAGGACTCTTGGACAAAGATCAAGATGACATTATTATCCACTGACCTTAAGCTTCATAATGGCCCTCATGCTAGAAAGGTGGCACACATGGTCCCAATATCAAATGGAGTACTGGCAAAGGTCAACTCACATTGAGCCAACTGTACATAGTTGAAATGAACATACTCAGTAGTTAACAAAACTTCTATATAGATTCCTTGATCTGAAGATAAGAGCTGTCATAGTAGGGAAGGCCATACAGAAGCCTCTTAAAGTGTCCCTGCCCTAGCCAAAATTAAAAATCATAAACAATATTGGATCTTGGGACTAATGACAGAATTAGTGTTACCATTCAATTATGCAAAGGTGGTGGTTCTCATCATATCTCCCCATTTATTCACCAGTTTGGTCCCTACAAAAAACAGAAAGATTCTTAAATGTGACAGTAAATCACCAAGACAATAAGAGATAGTCCCAACTGTAGCTGCTGAGCCAGATGTGTTATCTTTGTTAGAGCACAGTAACATGGTCTCAGGTATGTGATATGTAGCCAGTGATCAGCTAGACTGGTTCTTTTCTATCCCCATCAGTAAGGAGAGCCGGAAGTAGTTCACATTCATGTAGGAAAAATAAGAGTATTATAGTCTTGCCAGAGGCCTAGTTAAATTTTCCACCCTCTTTCATAATATATTTCAAAAGGATTTGGAGTGTTGAAACATTCCACAGATGGGATTTGTCCACTATTTTGAGACTGTTATTTAAAATGGACCCAACAAGTAAAAATTGTCAGAAGCCTTGGTAAAACATATGAGCTATGAAGACTCAAGGACATACCATACTAATAATGTTTTTAGGGATCCAGTTATCTTGGGTATGCCAGGACATCTCCTCCAAAGGAAAAGACACATTATAGCATCTTGCACCTCTTTTCACTAAGAAAGAAGCATTATGTCTGCTAAGCCTCTTTGGTTTCCGTCAGCAGAATATTTCACACTTAAAAAACACTACCCTGCCTCATTTACTGAGTGATCTGGAAAGCTGCCACGGAGGAGGAGGGCCGAGTGTAAGAAAGGGCTCTGCAGCAGCTGTAGGCTGCAATGCTTGCAACCCTGACACTTGAACAATATGATCCGTCAGACTTTAAGGTATTAGAAGTATCTGTCATGAGAAAAGACACTTACGAAGTTTAGGGCAAGCCCCAAAATAGGAGAAGCAAAGTCTAGACACCTGAAGTTCTAGAACAAGACCATGTTATCTGCAAGCAGAGATCTGCACACCATTTGAAAAACACTTCTGATCTATAGTAGAAACGGAGTGTCTGGTGGTGGAGAATCAAGTGACTGTGAGGTCAGAGCTGCCCATTATGAGCTGGGTTCTGTCAGAACCAATTCATAAGGTAGATGGATCCAGCAGTAATTCATCGCATGAGGAATCTGGGATCAGCATAAACGAGGCCAGAGAGTACAGATAAGCTACATGAACAGGTGGCCCAGAACCCATGTCACCCACTATGCTTCATCAGTCACTCTTCCTTAGTTTATACCTATGGATAAATATGTGTGTGGAGGTAGAAAGGAGTCTCTTATGACTAGCTGACAGAGGAGAAAAATGTCTGAGCTTGGCTCATGGATAGGACATCTCCATACGCTGAAGATGGACTGCTGCTGCATTATCCCAAGTCCCATTCAGGGGTGAACCTAAAAGAGAAGAGTTAGGCAAAACTCTTTCACCAGGTAGAGATCTGAGTGGTACACTTGACATTTTGTAAGAAAATAAAACTGTCCTGAGATAAAACACACACACACACACACACACACACACACACACACACACACACACATATATATATATGTGTGTGTGTGTATATATATATATATATATATATATATATAAAAATTCAAAGGAAGCACTGAATACCTTACCTAATTGGCCAGAGGCCTGCTGGGACACTGAAAGATAGGGCTCGAGAATATCTAGAGAAGAAGATGATGAATGGATTCTGGAATTCCATGAAGTGTGAAGAACTTTGAATTACATATTAACACATATTGGAGAGCAGTTAACAAGTAGGAGACTACTACTAAAACCAATTAGAGGAATTCAGCCAGTGACATTCAATGTCACTTGACATTAGCCATTCTCTGTCATCAGCCATCCCAAGCACTGACGCAGTGTACACATGAATTGAATAGACATGGTGGCAGAAAGGGAAGCTATGCATAAGACCAACACAATGGGGTCCCATTCACCAAGTCTGATCCAGCTATTCCTGCCACCAACTGTCTAAACTATCAGCCACAGAGACCAATGCTGACCTTCTGATATAGCACCGTATCTCAAAGAAAGTAACAAGTCACATGGTAGAAACTGGGTACAATGGGCCCCTACCACTCCTTTCCTCAACTCACACCAGCATGAAATGCTCCCAAATTACCTTTAGAATGGTCTGAGATCTTGAATGCAGCTACATAGCAGTTCTGCTTCTCCTTTTGCCCAACCTCACTTCCTTCACCACTCATGGGTATTGTTCTGAGAATGATCCCCAACAAATCTCCTGCAAGAAAAAATCTGTCTGATTGTTTCCCAGGTAGTCCAATCTAAGGCAGATGGCAAGGTTCAGGATTTCCCCAATGATCCAAAGTAATTACCTTCAGAAGACAACATGAATTAATATCAATGGTCATTTTTCCACATCTGCAAATTCAGCAAGATGGTATTATTTCTTAAAAATTTTCTTTCTGCTCAAGGGTGAGTTAGTAGCAGTAATTTGGAGAAAGAAATTACTGTATTTACATTCTATTGAAATTATTTAATGTCTCCCTGTCATGACATAGAAAGTCATAGAATTGGGTCTGAGAAAAGCCCCATAAATACGTACAGTCTACGAGAGGGCTTCAAGCAAGTAATGCTGTCTCCTTTTATATACTATGAATGGGAAGTTCAGAGACTAGTTGTCTCACATAAGCTTCACAGTTAATATTAAAGGAGAAATCAGAAAATAAATCTAGCAATATTTACTACTGTGTTTCATTCTGTTAATATGCCACTCTTCTAAGTCTTTGAAACCTATTAAAGTCTAAGTAAAATAAATTATTGTAATAAAGAAATTCCATCTTCTTCTAAAGAGCTACTTGCTAAAACATTGTGTGCATTTCTCGGAATATGATAATATAACGTTCATATTTCCACCTGGGAAGAGGAGATTTGTAACTTGGATAACTTTTGTTGGAGAGAGAAATGGAAGTATTTGTCTTCAAGAACTTTATAATAAAACTACTTCAAAAATAGGAGAGTCCATCTGGTCCTAAATTTCTGTGGAAAACAAAGATCTTTCAAACAATCAAGATTTCTTACTGACATTTCAAAAGAAAGAATTTTTTATTCTAAGAAAGTTTAATAGATACAACCTTCATAATCAGATAAGCATTCTAACATCTCTTGAGTTGCAGTTTATGCTCATTGCAACATTTTCCATTCTTACCAGCAATGATAAGTAAACCTAAGATCCACCAGTATGTTCTTTTAACTACAGTTAAGAAATGAAAATTCGATGTGACTTATGTATAATCAAATTATCCACCAATTATAAGCCATACTTTTTTATATTCCAATGAACTAACTAGATTAAGAAAATGCAATATACATAGTTGATAAATATCCCAGCTAGAATCCACTCTCGGAGTCCATCACATACTGGTTTTACCATGTTGAGAAAAATATCTAATGTATAAAAATGTACAGAATGTATAATCACAGCTTAGCACTAAAAAAAGTGGAAAAAAGAACAGAAAATAAGAAAAGGATTGGCCAAGAAATTAAAAATAAAAAAGGAAATGACATAATGAGAAAAATAAAAGTATCTTTGTGTAAGGGTAGAAACAAAGAAACTAAATTTTAAAATACAGAAGACAAAGCAGTGATATTTCAAGGGCAATGTTCTGTCTTCCTTTCTTAGAATAAGGGTTTTTTTTTTTTTGAATGGTTCAAGTATTTGATTAATTGTGAAAATAATAAAGGGTATAGTATACTCAAATGTACATTCACTGAGCCAGTGTGGTTGTGCTGGGAAAAACAAATCAACTCAGAGTCACAGGGACTACCTCAGAGAACTGGCTCTATTCCTGTCAAATGGATGTCATGAGAAAACTCACTTAGCTTCTCTGTGCGTTGGCACTTTATTTTAAAAATGAAGCCATGGGGATAATTGTTTGCAGTCCTTCTAGTCCTATAATTCCATAGCAATTCTTGTTTCTCCAGGCTTGTTATTTTAGGAGATATAAAATATTTAATATTTTTAGAAATATTTCTTGAGCACAGACTCTATTAATAACTGTTTCCATTTATACAGAATTTTATACTTTTAAAGGTTGTTTTCACATTTCTTTACCTCATTTAATACAATGAGTAAGATGTGAGACAAGTAATCATATCTCCATTCTACAAATGAGGGATTATACACTCAGAGAAGTTAAGTGACCTACCCAAGATTACAGAGGATTGAAGGGCAGGCAGAAAACTCAAAGCTGGATCCCCTCATTACAGGGCTGCTCCACTGTCTAAGCTATCCACAACTGCATATAAAGAGCTTCTTTGAAATGAGGTTTCACTGGATATAAGAAGTACTCGTTGCTCCCAACCTATTTCAGAATTCTCTTGACTCTATGCACTGGAAGACTTGAAAAGATGAAAACGTTGGAAGCCCAAATCTACTTATGTGTATATATAGATAATTCCATTTGTGTACATTTTCTCACACAGTTTCAGATTGTCACCATTTTTCCAAATGTAGTTTAGATTTAGAAAAATTGAAAACATTGTAGAAATCAATATTTGTTAAAGCACAGTTCCTCCTAATGCCTACGTATTGAAAGATTAAGATATCTTTTGTAATTCTTAACCTCCCACTGTCACCCCAGAAAAGATAATCTATGGTTCGAAAAGGTTAGGAAATGCTTCCCCAAGTTAATTAACACTAACCTTAATTAAAGTTATAGTTGATCAGGGTGTCTTTAATACAGGATGTTTCAGGGCTTTTAATATGCTACTATGCATTGTGAATTTCCTAAAGGAGGAGACAATACTCAACATTTCTCAGACTTATTTAAGAATTAACTTTTTAAAGGAAAAATCTAGTAATTTATTGAACTTCTATAGAAAACAGTTTGTGAGTTTTGTCTCCTACAGCTAGCAAGCACCTTAGAAATTATTGATTTCAACTTCTACATGTTACAGATGAACAAAATGAAACCCAGAGAGGTCAAATTGCTTGCTCAGAGTCACGCAGTTAGTGAAATGGCTCATGATTAGAACCAAGATCTTCTGACTTCCACTACAGTGTTGTTTTCATTTCACATAACAACTTTCTGTAAATAAATATGAATTGGAATTGTGAAAATAGTTTTGCCACCTTTTTCATATTTGGCAAAGCTAAAGTCAATTAACATTGATTTAAACAATGTGTAAGCAAAATGTCTTTCCAAATATAAGGTATGTAATTACTAGAGTATGCTTTACCTTAAGTTCAACATGTTTTTAAACACTTTGATTTTCTATATTCATCAGGGAAATTGAACTTTATAAAACAATATTTTGATTTCCTTTACAAATGTTAGAATCTTTATAAAACTAAAAGATATATCCTAATGGAGAAAAGATATCATGTTGATTATCTACAGTGTACCCAGCATTTTATCTACAATGTATTTAGTTCTCAAGATAAGTAACAATAAAAAGATATTAGCTCTGTTTTCAATACCAGATGAAAATTAGGCTCAGAATGTCACTTACAATGTCCTAGACCACATGATCACCAAGTAGAGGAGTAAAGACTTCAATAGAGGTGTGGCGTGCCCAAGATGGCCAAGGAGGAACAGCTCCAGCCTCCAGCTCCCAGCGTGAGTGACACAGAAGATGGGGGATTTCTGGATTTTCAACTGAGGTACTGGGTTCATCTCACTGGGGAGTACTGGACAATCAGTACTGGTCACCTGGTGCAGCCCGACCAGTGAGATATGAAGCAGGGTGACGCATCACCTCACCTGGGAAGTGCAAGGGGGAAGGGAATCTCTTTTCCTCGCCAAGGGAAACTGAGACACACAACACCTGGAAAATCGGGTAACTCCCACCCTAATACTGCACTTTACCAAGGGTCTTAGCAAATGGCACACCAGGAGATTATATCCCACACCTGGCCCAGAGGGTCCCACCACCACAGAGCCTCCTTCATTGCTAGCACAGCAGTCTGAGATCTAACTGCAAGGTGGCAGCCAGGCTGGGGGAAGGGCACCC
>NW_012115044.1:4054782-4056359 GCF_000951035.1 Colobus angolensis palliatus
GGAAGGGCACCCATCATTGCTGAGGCTTAAGTAGGTAAACAAAGCCACCTGGAAGCTCGAATTGGGTGGAGCCCACCACAGCTCAAGTAAGTAGGCCTGCCTCTGTAGACTCCTCCTCTGGGGACAGGGCATAGCTAAACAAAAAGCAGCAGAAACCTCGGCAGAGGTAAATGCCCCTGTCTGATAGCTTTGAAGAGAGCAGTGGATCTCCCAGCACGGAGGTTGAGATCTGAGAATGGACAGACTGCCTGCTCAAGTGGGCACCTGACCCCTGAGTAGCCTAACTGGGAGACATCCCCCACTAGATGCAGACCAATACCTCACACCTCACACAGTGGGGTACACCCTGGAGACAAGCTTCCAGAGCAAGAATCAGACAGCAACACTTACTGTTCAGCAATATTCTATCTTCTGCAGCCTCCGCTGCTGATGCCCAGGCAAACAGGGTCTGGAGTGGACCTCAAGGAAACTCCAACAGACCTACAGCTGAAGGCCCTGACTGTTAGAAGGAAAACTAACAAACATAAAGGACACCCACATCAAAACCCCATCAGTACATTAACATCATCAAAGACCAAAGGCAGATAAAACCATAAAGATGGGGAAAAAGCAGTGCAGAAAAGCTGGAAATTCAAAAAATCAGAGCGCATCTACCCCTCCAAAGGAATGCAGCTCATCACCAGCAAAGGAACAAAGCTGGACGGAGAATGACTTTGATGAGTTGAGCGAAGAAGGTTTCAGTTGATCAAACTTCTCAGAGATAAAGGAGTAACTACATAACCAGTGCAAAGAAACTAAAAACCTTGAATAAAGAGTGGATGAATGGATAACTAGAATCATCAATGCAGAGAAGACCTTAAAAGAACTGATAGAAATGAAAACCATAACAGGAGAACTACGTGACAAATGCACAAGCTTCAGTAACCGACTCGATCAACTGGAAGAAAGAGTATCAGTGATTGAAGATCAAATGAAGGAAATGAAGTGAGAAGAGAAATGTGGAGAAAAAAGAGTAAAAAGAAATGAACAAAGCCTCCAAGAAGTATGGGATTATGTGAAAAGACCAAATCTATGTCTGATTGGTGTGCCTGAAAGTGATGGGGAAAATGGAACCAAGTTGGAAAACAATGCAGGATATCATTCAGGAGAACGTCCCCAACCTAGTAAGGCAGGTCAACATTCAAATTCAGGAAATACAGAGAATGCCACAAAGATACTCCTTGAGAAGAGCAACTCCAAGACACATAATTGCCAGATTCACCAAAGTTAAAATGAAGGAAAAAATGTTAAGGGCAGCCAGAGAGAAAGGTCAGGTTACACACAAAGGGAGGCCCATCAGACTAATAGCAGATCTCTCAGTAAAATCTCTCCAAGCCAGAAGAGAGTGGAGGCCAATATTCAACATTCTTAAAGAAACGAATTTTCAACCCAGAATTTCATATCCAGCCAAACTAAGTTTCATAAGTGAAAGAGAAATAAAATCCTTTACAGACAAGCAAATGCTTAGAGATTTTGTCACCACCAGGCCTGCCCTACAAGAGATCCTGAAGGAAGCACTGAACATGGAAAGGAACAAC
>NW_012115044.1:4061039-4061735 GCF_000951035.1 Colobus angolensis palliatus
AGATTCATAAAGCAAGTCCTTAGAGACTTACAAAGAGACTTAGACTCCCATACGATAATAATGGGAGACTTTAACACCCCACTGTCAACATTAGACAGATTAATGAGACAGAAAGTTATCAAAGATATACAGGAATTGAACTCAACTCTGCACCAAGCAGACCTAATAGACATCTACAGAACTCTCCACCCCAGATCAACAGAATATACATTCTTCTCAGCACCACATCACACTTATTGCAAAATTTATCATATAGTTGGACGTAAAGCATTCCTCAGCAAATGTAAAAGAACAGAAATTATAACAAACTGTCTCTCAGACCACAGTGCAATTAAACTAGAACTCAGGACTAAGAAACTCAATCAAAAATGCTCAACTACATGGAAACTGAGCAACCTGCTCTTGAATGACTACTGGGTACATAACGAAATGAAGGCAGAAATAAAGATGTTCTTTGAAACCATGAGAACAAAGATATAACACACCAGAATCTCTGGAACACATTTAAAGCAGTGTGTAGAGGGAAATTTATAGCACTAAATGCCCACAAAAGAAAGCTGGAAATATCTAAAATTGACACCGTAACATCACAATTGAAAGAACTAGAGAAGCAAGAGCAAACACATTCAAAAGCTAGCAGAAGGCAAGAAGCTAGCAGAAGGCAAGAAACTAAGATCAGAGCAGAACTGAAGGAGA
>NW_012115044.1:4064895-4146071 GCF_000951035.1 Colobus angolensis palliatus
GCAAAGACTTGGAATCAACCCAAATGTCCATCAGTGACAGACTGGATTAAGAAAATGTGGCACATATACACCATGGAATATTATGCAGCTATAAAAAAGGATGAGTTCGTGTCCTTTGTAGGGACATGGATGCAGCTGGAAACCATCATTCTCAGCAAACTATTACAAGAACAGAAAACCATATACCACATGTTCTCACTCATAGGTGGGAACTGAACAATGAGATCACTTGGACACAGGAAGGGGAGTATCACACACCGGGTCCTATTGTGGGGAGGGGTAGGGGGAAGGGATAGCATTAGGAGATATACCTCATGTAAATGATGAGTTAATGGGTGCAGCACACCAACATGGCACATGTATATATATGTAACAAACCTGCACGTTGTGTACATGTACCCTAGAACTTAAAGTATAATATATATATTAAAAAAAAGACTACAATAGAGTTCTTTCTTGACAGTTATTTAATTATTCAATTCTTTAATTATCTTATGAAATGGGAATAATATCCAATTACATCAAATATAATATTAAAACCTTTAATGTATCATAAAGTACTTATGTAGATGCAAACTACAATTACTGTAAGTATATCATAATTTTTTAAAAGTTTTCATGTCTGCCATTAGCATACACCGGAAAACAAGTATCTCCATCAGAGAAAAAGTGTAAGAAAATTTCATGATTTATGTTTTCGTCGTTTTTGTTCTAAAGGTTCCATGTTACTTTTAAAGTTGCACTGTAGACCTTGATCATATTTGTTAATCAAGCATGTATAAAATGGAATACCTTTAATGAGAAAAGCAAGATTTATGGATTGCATAATGTCTTTGGGAAATAAAAACACAGTTTTATATATTAATAGTCACTAATAGCCTGTACTCATGACAGCAATGGCTAGGCAAATAATTAAATGATTTGCTGGTTTATTTGAAGTGTAAGTAGAGGATAATCTAACAATTTGTTCATTAATTTTATCTGCTGATGCCTTTACTTCTCAACTACATGATAGAAAAGCTGAATGCAAACTGAATATTTTTATGTTAAATTACATTTTAAATGGCCTAGGTCAGTTTGTGCTTTCCTTCTAGTTTACATTCTGTTTCTATCTACATTTTTATTCTGTGTTTCAAAAAAGTAGACACTAGGCAATTAAAATACAGTAACTCCCCACTTACCTAGAAGGTCCAGCTTGTCAGAAGTCTCTGATAAAGGCCTCAGAGAAGCCAGAAATATCTACACCAAAGCCCTGCATTAAGGCTCTTGGAGATTCAGGCAAACTTTATTGACTTTTTAAATATGCAATTCTTTTAAAGCTTACTTATCTGGCTTCTCAGCCTCTGATAGATTAGCAGAAGCACATCAGAAAAGGTCAGAAGCTGTCTGAGGCAGGTAAAGTACGAGCAGATGTGATGGCTGACAGCCTTTTACCACATTATCCAAAAAAAAAACAGGTCCATAATGATTGTCCTGCATCCCAAGAAAGGGCAAAATGATGTTAATGATGCTTGGAATTTTCTGGCTAAGTCACATATTTTAAAACAATTGCCCACAAATGTGGTTAAGTTGAGGTAGCTGTAAAATTGATTGATTTGTGATAGCACAAGTGTGTGTGTGATTGGCAATGGCTTCTCCAAGTAGGTAGGTACCATGTAAAATGGATCTTAGTAAAGAAGAAGAAATTCACTAGAAACAGAATAATAGGCATATATTTTGAGAAGAGGGAACATCATTACCTAGTTTTAGTGACTTGAAAGAGGGGCAAATGGTGAGTTTTCTGGTATGACTAGGGTACAAAATATAAGTAAAAAGGTAACCAAAAGCCTGCTTTCATCTTAAGTCTTTAATTATTGCTAAAGTCTCCTAGCGTAGACTCTATGGCTCTATCTCAAGGTGTTAAACTTCAATATTTTACACTGCTGCAATTAAAAGACCTGTGATACGGTTTGGTTAGCAGGATAAAGGAATAGAGTGTGGCATACATAGGTATGCAGGAAGGTAAAGAGGAAAAGTCACCAATCTATATGGAAAAGCTATCATAAGTTATATATTGCCCTATGTATTTTTTATGTCTCATCTCACCTAATTTTCGCAACAGGCATAAATTACCATCATTGTTGTTATTCTCATCTCAGATGAGAAAACTGAGGTTCATAGAAACTAAATATGTAACTCATAGACAATTTATAGAGCCGTTCAGTGGCAGAGCCAAATTCCATATTCCACATTTGAGTGTTTTTTACTATAACATATTACTGCTAGCTCTGCAGAAGGAAAAGGAGTACACAAAAGTGAACTCTGGCTTCTAGTAACAAACTTTACCTACTGCAAAATAATAATGGCTTGAATTCCTGAATAGATTTATACAAACAAATATATTACGTGCCAGTGATATTGATAATGGCCCAGTATTAATTGAGCACCTATTATATGGTAAGCAACATTTCTTACACACCTTGCTAGTTGGGGATGACTATTCTCAGATTAAAAAGAAGATATTGTGGCCATGAGAGTTTAATTTGCCTTTGGGGACATAATTCTAAGTAGTGAAGCTAGATGAGCTTTGCCCTACTTTGTTATGGTGCCTCTCTGATGTCCCCGAAATAATTAAGTTTAATGGAAGAAAATGGGAAGTTGCCTGAGACTGGGAAATGAGTAATTAATGTTAGTAGTGAACAACAGATTTCTCATTACTGTCTATAATCAGCTGTATATGTGTATATCTATCTTTGGGAGTAGGAAACCCATAATCCTTCATGTTTGTTCCTAGAGTTATGTAACTGGCTATAATCAGGCAGTGACTTTAAAGGTCTCTACATCACACAAACTTCTGCTATTGTTCTAAGTGTTATAATAGCCAACCTTCTATTTCACCCAAACCAAGTGAGATGTCGGGGGCAGTATATAACCTATTCAAGATTATCGGCAGTTAAAAAAAAAAAAGCTAACGGCCACAAAATCTTCTCAAGCTTTTGAAATGATATGGTTGAGAGAAAGGGTGTAATCTCCATTTAGAGACCTGATCTTAGTGTTGAGTCTTTCAATAATTCAGGTTGTGACTTTATATGAGTTCACCAACGTGATCATTTTCCCCTCATATGTTACAATAATAGTTCTAGTATTATCCATTTTCTTCGGTCTGAAAAAAATCTGTAGGTTCAAAAAAAAAAAAATTCCAAGATTTGAGCTTTGTTGCTTCTTAATTATGAGATATTGATCAATTACAATGCCTTGATTCTTAATTTTCTCATCTATAAAGTTTAGCTACGTGGCTGGACTACCTAATAGAATTGTTTTAAGGATCGAAATGAAATAATGAACTGGAAGCATACTAAATTGTATAAAATCCTGCAAGTTATTAAAAAAAATTCACACAAATGTCTTGTACATTGTAAACATATTAAGTATTTATGGAATGTATACCAGACAAGGGGCCAGTATTGAATACGATTTAGGAGTGCAGCCCCTGAGTCAGACTGCCTGAATTCAAAAACTGACTCCGCAGCTTACTAGGTGAATACATTTGGAAACGTTACTTAACCTCTTCATGCCTCTGTTTTTGGATGTATAAAACAAAGCAAGTAATATTTGTCTCTCGGCTACTGAAGAATTAAACAAGACATCCCATGGAGAGTGCATGGCACTGTGTTGAGCACTTGGACGACATTAAATAGCAAAAGACGTTAACATTGTTCTTTTCCTAAGCTTCACGTGAAAGCAATAAAGTGATGGAAGAGATTTAGAAGGATTCATCTTTTGAAAGCTTGTGAGTGAGTGTGTGGCGGTAGGGGTGGTTAATTTATATGGACACAGAGAGTTTGAATCAACAGCTTCTGTTTCATTCTATTATTTGTGAAAGGATAAGGAAACTAAACACTACCAGGGGATTTATCCAAGAATATAGCCACCTGTGTTAATTTTTCACTTCTTTCCCATTGGAGGAACTCATAAGGAGTACTAAAAGTAAAAGACTATAGAAGAGGCAAGAGGTTCAAAAACATTGGGTAGGATATGCTGGTCATTTAATAGACTTATTTGAAACAGACAATATAAGTGGAAAAGTGAACACATGCAAATGATGTTCTTTTCTGTCTGGAGTATGCTTCCGTTCTTTCTCTAGCTGATGAACCTCTCAATTCCTTCCAATACCCAAGAGTCCTTCCCTGCCATGCAGGTTGGTCCAAGGACCCCTTCTTCACTGTGCTAACGTGAATCCCCATGCACTCTTGCTGCATTTTATCCAACACTAAAATTATCTGCCTATTTGTTGGCTTCTCTTTCCAGAATATAAATTCCTCAAAGACAAGGACCATCCTCATCTTTACTTTCCTGGGACAGTGTCTATCAATCAATGTCTATTAAAGTAGACTAAATTGTTTTCTTCTTAATTATATTAATACATCTTAAGTATTAATATAACTTTATATTATATAACTTTTAAGGAAGTTCAAAATCTGGTCTATAATTTTCTTGGCCAAATGTATTACTCATAACACTTTTATAATTTCTAATGACATAAAATAAAATCTGCTAATCTTCATAGTTATCACTATATTCATTTTATAGATATGCTTGACAAAAGCTCTTGATTTCCTATCACTTTTTGTAAACAAGCTATCTGTTGTTGACTTAGATTTACAGCACAACTTGAAAGAATCAGCTTCTGTTGACTAACTTTCAGTATGTCTCTGATAGAAAGCCCATGTTTTTCTAACTGCCTGCTATTAACAACTGCCCTGAAGCTAAGTTCCTTAAGGCATACAACTGGAGTTATTTATTAACTAATTATATTCATAGCTCAGAATGGGCTCTTCTTAATAAAAAAAGAAAAGGATGTATATTCCCTTGGTACAACTACATTGAGTTGTAAAAATAGCTGTTTCTGTTTTTCTGCTTTGTTTACCTGACACTTCGGTTCAATCAAGAAGACTTTCAACCATGGTAGACAAAACCTCCACCTACTAAACTTCGTTTTCCAGAAATATGTGCAGGCTTTCCTAAGATTACATAGACTGCATGGTTACTTTTGCAAGATGATTGGCAATTTGACAATTTATAATAACACAATTTTTTATGCTCCACACATGAGAAATCATAAGCAACAGGTATAACGTTTTTCACCGAAACTGAACAGTTATAACGCACTTTTCCTGTAAATAAATGTAGGTACTGGGAATGAATTTCACAAGAAAAATGATCTCCTCCATGGATATTCATTTATTTATTAGAATTTCATTTTATAGAATGTATATGGATCTTTCTGCCCCAATCCTCATATGACATATAAGAATTATAGGCCAGGTGCAGTGGCTCATGCCTGTAATCCCAGCACTTTGGGAGGCCAAGGTGTATGGATCACCTGAGGTCAGGAGTTCAAGACCAGCCTGGCCAACATGTTGAAACCCCGTCTCTACTAAAAATACAAAAATTAGCCAGGCGTGGTGGCACATGCCTGTAGTCTCAGCTACTAGAGAGGCTGAGGTAGGAGGATCATGTGAACATGGGAAGTGGAGGTTGCAGTGAGCCAAGATCATGCCACTGCACTCTAGTCTGGGCAACAGAGCGAGACTCTGTCTCAAACATATATATATATGTATTATTTTCCTCATTGGCATCTGCCGAGTCCATGCATGAAACAATGATACGAGGTCAGTAGTTTACATATGTAATATTTTTGTATGTGTAATGCTTATGTGAGCCCACATTTTGGGATATAGAATGGAAAACATTTACAATTAAGAAGAAAATGTATCATATACTCAATGGAAATGGACGATCTTAATAAAAGATTAGAGACAGCAAGAAGCTATAATTCAAGAATGACAGAAAGAAAGTTACAATAAAAAGTATAGGATTATCTTCATCCCTGGTTGGGTAAGAATAATGGCAGAGTTGGGTGCATGTACCTCCCCTACCTCAAAGAATAATGGGCGCCTCTGAATCTGTTTAAATATTTGCACATTCATATTCCTGTGCACACTTAATCAGACATTGATGGCTACACAAAATAGAATACACATTCCCTTGCTAAATAATACAATAGTGATTTCATTAAACTTGTTATTATTGAAAATTGCATTGTAGGAAATCCACCAGCCAATCACCTTCAGAACAATTTGCTTATGTCCATCTAGAATGAAAGGCTTGCTGCACAGCTGTGTTTAAGACTGTGTAATGACTTTAAATCTAGGACACAGACTCTTTTTGCATGTCCAATCAATTTGTTAGGAATCTGATCCTGTGCTAATAGGGCTGTGTGCATTAAAATTCATTCTTTGAAAATTATATCTGAACTGGATTCTGCATACAGCTTTTGAAATATATCAACTTGGTTTTGCCTTTACTTCATTTTCTAGAAGAGGCTATTTCTTTTCTTTGAGGAGACTACTGTTTTCAGAGGCATAAATTGAAGACTAGATAATATTGACATACCGGTGCTGTGAATTTCTAAATTTGTATGTGTTGGTTGTAAACTAGCCAAATTCAAATACATGAAGGATATTCCCCAACTTTTAAGGAAGTCCATGTGGGCTTCAAACAATGCATTCTTAACTAATTTTAGAATTGAGACGACATGTGGTGAGTTCTAATAGCAATTCCACTTTCAATGCAAGAAGTGCTTGAAACAAGATTATCAGCCAAATCATAAACATAAACACCAGGAAATCAGGAATTCGTGGACACAAACGAAAAGTGAGATCATAAAGTTCTCTAGAATACCTAATCAGTTAAACAAACATTAAAATTTTTGTTTCCATTAGAAAACTCTTTCAAAACTTAAAGTTCAAACTAATTTATTAGATGTCAACCAATGCAATGAGTTTCTTGGCTTTGTAATCATTTTATGTTATAGTTACACAGTGTTTGTTTTGGATGTCATGGAAATAATCAATATATTACTGCAACAGTCCAAACTTTGCCTACAGTCATGTGACTCTAGCTTGTTTTTATAATATTGGAATGCAGCACTGAAACTCTACAAACCAGTGTTGGACATGATGCTGTTTGAATCATAACAGTGAATGAAGCATGAAATGCCATGACATGATTATCATTCCTCATGAAACAAGTGTTATAATTATCATGTCCTGATTATCCAAGCTAGTGAAGAAGCCAAAATACTGTATACAACTACATTGATAATATCAAAATCTCATCTGACACAGTTCAGTCAAATCCAGTTTCACTTGACCTTCACAGGAAGGCCTCCTGTGCTGAAGGAATAACCTTTCTTCCTTGTGCTGTGAAAGAGGCATAACATGTGGTTATAAGTTATGCAAATAAGTGATAACTCTGGTTATCAGTTAAGTGACTAAAGGTTAAACCACTAGACGATCAAGCAAAAGAAGCCAGTAAGGAGGCCTAAGCTGCAAAGTCCCTGAAGGCAGTAGCTATATTTTACAAATTTATCTTTCTACCCATCAAGCACATGGTTGTGCAGATCCTTGGATATATTTTTTTGAATTGATTTAGTTGATTGGATTATGTAACAGATCACCCTACTCGGGACAGAAGTTCCTCAAATCAACCAAAACCATGATATTGGTATGCTCAGTCTTTCAATCATAATGTGAAAAGGCAGGAGTGTTGTTTACTCTACCCTTTAAACCCCTTGAATCCTTTGGAAAATGAGAGAGTAGAAATGAATGCCTAAATAAATAAAATTAGGAAGTTAAGTATGCTTTTCATACTATTAACTGATTTCAGAATTCTAGGTTATCAAAGAATACTTGTGTATTTGTAATAGAAATATAGACACTAAGTGACTTTCATAGACTAAGGAAATGAGAGAAAAATCTTGAAGCATCTGTGGACTCTAAATAAGGTTTGGGAAATGGACAGATTTGTAATTGAGAGGGAGAACTTTTGATGAATTGAATGTTCTGACTCTGTTCTTCCTCCATGATTCTCTCTTCCTCCCCCTAATTCACAAAGTCTTCTAGAGTGACTGAGCTTTAGGAACAATCATGACAAAGATAGATCCTTAAGATTCATTCGCTGATGCTTCTGTCAGCTACTTTCTTTTTCTTTTAAAATGTAATGTAATTTTAAGTTCCAAGATACACACGCAGGACATGCAGGTTTGTTACATAGGTAAACGTGTGCCATGGTGGTTTGCTGCACCTATCAACCCACCACCTAGGTATTAAGCCCCCCATGCATTAGCTGTTTATCCTGATGCCCTCCCTCCCCCCACCTCCACAACAGGTCCCAGTGTGTGTTGCTCCCCTCCATGTGCCCACGTGTCCTCATTGTTCAGCTCCCACTTATAAGTGAGAACATGTAGGGTTTGGTTTTCTGTTCCTGTGTTAGATTGCAGAGGATAATGACTTCCAGACCCATCCCTGTCCTTGCAAAGGACATGATCTTGTTTCTTTTCATGGCTGCATAGTATTCCATGGTGTATATGTACATTTTCTTTATCCAGTCTATCACTGATGGACATTTGGGTTGATTCCATGTCTTTGCTATTGTGGCTAGTGCTGCTATGAACATACATGTGCATGTATCTTCGTAATAGAAGGATTTACATTCTTTTGGATATATATCCAGTAATGAGATTGCTGGGTCGAATGGTATATAAGTTACCAGACACTCCTTAAGACAGTGGGAGTCAAGCATACAAGATGAGTGTGTGTATTTCACACAGAAAAATCTGCTTTGCTCTGTTCACTCCATACCACAGAACGAGCTACTTTTGTCACTGTAATTCATGTTACCTGATTTTCCACACATTAACAAAACAATCTGCTGAATTATACATTCTTTAGTATCCAATATAATTTATATATTTAAATATTCTGTAATTGAGTTTCTTTCTCTTCCTCAAAGGGCAATCACCATCTGATTTAACAAGTGGGAAAATTTCTCTTATTTTTCCCCTATTTATTTGTATTTTAAACCTAAACTTAAAGCATTTTCTCGTGGAGAAAGATGTAACAATACTTTCTATAGCAAGCAAATAAGCAAATAAATGAAAATAACTAGAAAACAGAAAATAACCACTGCATACTTTCTCAAATTTGAATGATAGTTTAGGCCATTAGATTTCTGTATATATTTCTTATATTAAAAGCATAACAATACTTTTACTTTTTTCAATTAAAATTCTGCTATTCAGTATAGCCTCTGTCTTACCTCTTTCTAAAGTGCTGAACTCTTGAGTGAACGATACATTTCTGATTATGAATAGCTTTGAATTATCTTTACTTTTTATTAATACTCGGTATATACACTTTTGATATTAGGTGACTTAAACTTCATTGCACATATTTATGTCATGACCAGCATTTTAAAACTTGACCATGTGTGTGAATATTAAAAAGTACTGAGCATTGTATAGCTAATTCTGCAGGAAGCTACATGACATATTTTAGTGTTTTCTAAGTCAACTATATATACTTTCTTAGCAAATGAGTGATTTATTTTAGATATAAAGGAAAAGTTATTTAAAAAGAAAATTCTGGTAGGAATTCCCAAATAGTAACAACTCATTGAAACCAATTTCACTTTTGCAAATAGAAAACATGCCTTAGTTTTGGGGTGTAAAATTTGTCATTGAACCAATTGAGTGCATTTAGCAAATTATGTTTTTAAAATCTGCTGCAATAATATAATCTCACAAACCTTTCATTTAATATTTATGTGTATCTACTTCCTTTGCTTCTGTCCTCATGTGAAGTGTTTGCAGACCTTATACTGTAAACTGGAATTCCATATGCACTGAAGGTTTGTAAATCAAATTTTTTTGTCAGTCATTGATTCTCAGGGAGCTAGTTTGCTAAACTAGGTTGTATAGCTACTAAAATCTGTAGCATGTTTCAGCTGGCTTGTCAGTTAGACTGAAAGTCTACAGGCTACAAATACATTTTAAACAGATAACACTGCCATAAACAGGAAAAGTAAGGCACTTCGTATTCAAGAGGAAACAGTTATGAAAGAAAACAGGGTTACAAATATATATATTTACATATATGTGCATGTATATATCTATATATACATATAGTACTATATAGTCTAAATTGTATATGTCTGTTCTTATAGGATCTGTTTAGAATGACATTTCAATTTTAAACAATTCATGAATAATGAGCTTTTCACTGAGGGTGGGCTGCAGAAACTTTGGATTAGGGTATGAGTGGCTCTCATGCAGATACACAAAAACAAACAATTCTCACAGACCTTGAGGTTTAAGCCATATCAAGTTATAATGAAGTACACAGGTATAAGCACATAAGAGAAAACAATAGCCTTGCTGGTCATGTGAGATGCTTCTATGTATATGAAATAGCTGAAATATTACCATTTCAAGGATCCCTGCCTTTCTTTTTCTTCTAAGAGAATCACCACCTGCACAGTTTCTGCAGTACACTTCAGAAGATATCTTTCCACTTACCTGAAATAAAGAACAGCAACAGAAGCATTTAAACATCATTTCATGGTAAATTTGTTTTTGGAAACTTAATTAAAGAAAAAAATACTTGTTTTATATAATAAACATGTTTCTAAAATGCTGTATATGCATTGAAGTTTATAAATCAAATCTTGCTTTCCCCTTCTCCTGACATTACAGCTTTAGCTTATTTTTAAAATCTGATAGTTCATTGCTCCTCCCACCTCATAAAATTATTTAAATATCTTGCACAAACCAGATTTTCCCATATTACATGTGCTCATTCTACCAGGACAAGGTCTCAGTGTAATTCAGAAGGTGAAAATAACCTGGTCTCTTCATGATTTAATCATTTAGTCAGTCTTTCATTCTTTTATTTATTCACCAAATATCTATTGACCCTTAATATGTGTCAGCCTCTTTGCTAGGCCTGGCAGTTTAACTGGAACCAAGACACTCTCTCTGATGTTAAAGATCTCATATTGCACATAATCATTCTTGTAGGTAATCTGTACATCTATCAAACAGGACTACTCCTTGGTCTAGGGCAGGCTCAACAGTCTAACACAGAAAAGTTTTTCTTTGGCCTTCAGTTTTATTCTCAGTTCACAACATTAGTGCAAAGACATGTCTCCTAGCCATGGTCCCGTACAGAACAGGGAAAGTTCGGGACACAGAGGTAAACTGCATTTGAGCAGGCTGCCAAATCATCTGCAGGGACTTCACTGCTGAGATAATAGATGCCCACACCCAGCTCCTAGCAGTTTTCCTGCATCAGTACCACTGTAGATGGCATTTCCCTATGGCACCTCTCAGTGGTGCAGTCAGACCTTTAAAATACCTCAACTGAACTTTGACTCCCCCTGCCTTCCATAAGAACTCCCATCTCTCTTCATTGTTGACCTCCAATTACCACCCACACATCATGCCTTTTATGCTGCAAACCAAATGATCCAAACAGGGTAGTCTCAGTCACCAGAGCAAAAAAGAAAATTACTTTCTGCTTTGGATGAAAGCTGTATTGGTCCCTTGGGGATTTATACCCTGGCATTTCTTATCTGCTATTGGAGGTTAAGAGTGTATATTCTATCTTAGCATCCACAGTGAGCACTGGAAGCTCTTGGCTTTCATCCCACCCAATCTGAGAACAGGAACTGAGTTCTTTTCAGTGGGCATGTGACAAATGAAGCTGTTATCAATGTACAATAGAAGTTACTAAAGCTATCACAGAGGGTTGTGAGATGAGCAAAACCACATTATAGCACTGCATGTAGCTGCTGTGTTGGTGGAGACTGAGCCAATGCACTCTAGTAAATGAAAACGATTAGATGGGAATTGGCGAGTGAAGTGACTGCTAGAATGATTGCATTTAGAAGGGCAGCTAAGAGAGCAAAGAACAGCTTTCTAGCATTCTTAGATAGGGTTTACTTGGTTTGGGCAGAAGAAATGTGCGTTCTTCAGTTAGATATTTTGGGATGTTTATTTCACTTATTTGATTTCCAAGTGAGTTAAGAGTTTTAAAAATGCAAGTTTCAGAAAGGTATTGAAAGTATATCTTAAGAGAGTTCTAAATGACTATGGAAATATAAAGTGCTTTTCCGCATACTCCTACCCTTGTCCTCATGTTACCAAGAGACAATGATGAACTTCAACGAATTGCTATGTAAAATAGGTGAGCATAGGTAACCCTATGTACTGGTAGTAAGACAAACTAGATTATACTGTATTAAAAATTTTCACTGACTTGCGAGAAAGAAAAATGTGGTGTCTCATGCTTATGTGGCTACTCCTGTCTTTAAATACTGGCTTTTCTTAGTCAAATATCTTTAGATGAAGTAATCGGACATACTCTGTGATACCAATGCTTGACCTATCACAATTGTGTTTCCTGGCCAAATTATTGACCATCTGATGGGAGGTGAGCTAAAGGCTAGTATGTTTCAATATAGTTTCAAAGGGACCATGGTGGGACTAGGAAAATAATAATAATGAAGCATGATGATTACTTTCACATTTACAAGGCTTCAAATTCTCTGGGAACTAGCAATAGCTTTTAAAAACTAACAGGCAGAGGCTGCTGGAGATGATTTTTGGTGGAATCAGGAGGAGAAACAACCTGGTATTCTGCAGGCAACATTGTTGACTGATTAAGTGCTCCAGAGCCAGAATACCTGGATTTGAAACCCTCTCTGAATCTTACCAGCTTGGGAAAGTTACTTAAACTATATGGACCTCAGTTTCTCCATCTATAATGTGATAATAATACCTGTACCTATATCAAAAAAGTGTTTAGACTACGTCTGTTCATGATAAAAGCACAGTACATGTTAGCTATTATTATTATTATTTCTTGGGTAATCTCAGTTGCATCTTCTTTGCTTCATCATAGGGAAGATAGACTTGAGATCAAAGTGAAAGTGTACTACACTTACAAAAGTTGTATTCTATAGTTGAGCCCAGAATAGGCCGATTGAACTTCTCTTAGGCAATAATAACTCGAGGAACTCACCGAAGGAGGGAGGTGGTGGTGAGAGATGAGAATAACATTGATGCATTACAATTGTGTGGCTTTTACTGTTTCCTGAACGTTTTGTGGATATGCTCTCAATTAGTTCATATGAAGAGCTTGGGAAAGAGATATCATGAGAACATAAAGGAAATTATGGGTAGACACTTGTGTAGATTCAAGTAGAATTTCTCAACTCACAGGACAGAAACAACATTCTGAGTCTTAATATCCCTGGGGAGCATTAGTAAAACTTTGCTACTTAGGCCAGGAAATGAACTGAACAACATTTTCTTTTCAGGTTGTCACTGGCGTGAAATGATAAAGTTTTAATAGTGTTGCAGTGTATAGATTATTTTCAATGGGAATAGAATATGTGTTAGGAGACAATGGGACCACGTGGCAGGTGAGCCTTTGTTTCTAGTACCTGGGGCAGGAATATAAAGGGAGGCCTATTGTCATATATCTAAATGTTTGAATGTTATAAATCAAGGTAATAAAGTGATAATAAAATATATTCTATCTTCCAACCTTGGCAATTTATCTTTACATTGACTTGCAAGGCCAGCTTAACATTTAGAATTCTTAGGCCACTTGGAGTTCTAGATCAGAATATGTTGCAAGAAGACCTGGCCCCAGCTCAAACCCCTGACCCATGGGCTTCCTCGTGTTTCTTCCCACCCCTGGCTCAGTCAACACAATGAGGAAATGCATCCATGTGGACACTCCAAGGCTCCACATCCAAGCTTTGCCTACTCTCCATGCAAACAACTTCCCCTTGGCCATTCCTTCTGGCCTAGAGATGTGCACACTAGTTGTTATGGTGAGCACTTAGAAAAACAAGCCTAGGAAAGAGGTTCATACAGATTCTGGAAGTGAGCTCAGGGATACTTGGGCAAGTAATTTTAAATTCATCTGAAGCAGGATCATAGTCTAGAAGGGCTGCGGTAGGCCCAGGGTGGCCTTATCTCTTTGACCCCCAAGGATTTCTGACTCCCTCAGTGTAGGTATAACCGGTGGGGAAGATATCCTAAAGCATGAGACTCACAGAGGGATCCCTCTTACTCAGGGATAATTGTCATACTGCTCCATGGTGTCTTGACTAACATTCACAGCAGAGAAGAGAATAAGATTTTCTAAAAATAACCAAGGTCATTATTGACTTTCAAGTGTATATTGAACATTAGCCATAAGAAACTCACTACCACACATTCTAATTGCATCCCCACTGCCTCTCTCATTGTTGCTATTGTTTTGCTTTTTTGCCCCCTTCTGACGTTGCAATTCTCTTTCAGTTTTCAATAGAAATGTTGCCACGTGGAGAGCATAATGAAGCAGCTGCTTAACACTTGCAACTAAAATACAAGACAGTTTAAACCAAAAAGTCTCCTCCAAAGAACCTTGGGATATGAAGAAGAATATACCTAAATGGGGAAATGGCCAGGCACGGAAGCTAATCCTGATGGTTTCTCAGAAGTGTCATGAGATCCTCAACCATTGCCCATGATCAAGCTTTGAGTTTTCAGTCTTCACTGAAAGATGTAGCTATAAGAACCCAAGACCACAGTCTATAAAAGCAAACAGTTCAGTGCTGATTCATAAATGCTATCCCTGAAAGGGTGGTTTTCACAAAAGAGCTCCCACTGCAAGTTCCACATAAATCAAAATCATAAATAAATAATATTATGTAAGTACAAAATAGACCTAGCATCCCTAAGATAGTTTAATCAAAGCTTCAGGTATTCTGAGATCAGATTTGTTTTGATTTTCTTCAGGCTCCATTTTTTTTACTTCATGATAATGAAACAAAAGCTTTTTTAAAAACAGACAAAAATTAATCACAGCTATCTAGGGTAAATGCCATTCACATTTCCTCAGAAAGTCACCTTGTGAACCTAATGTAATCAAAACAATGGCAGGAAAATGCTAAACTCTTGTTAAGTAACCATTAATTATTTATGAAAAGAGTTTATCACTTATAACTAGATTTAACTCAGGCTGGATGGGGAGGAAAACACTGAAGATTTTATTTACTGGGGCTGTTGAAGTACAATTGTACATTTTTATCAAAGGAAGCTTCCTACTCCTATGGAAATGCTGTGAATGGGCAGAATTTAATCTGGCCTATATCTTCTACATGAATGAACCTGAGTAATAATATATAGCATATATATAGTATAGTATGTATATATAAAAATGTGTGTGTGTGTGTGTGTGTGTGTGTGTCTATACATGTATATAGCATAGGATAGCACAGAAACTCTAATCTCTGCCAGTGTCCACGTTGGCAAATTAGGAATGATTTGTGTAGCTGATACTCTAAGAATAAAATACTATTACTAAAATCATTAAATGCTATAAGAGACTATAAGAATACTCTTATATTTAAATGATATTTTATAATTTTAAAACATTTTAATTGATCTCATCTGATCCACAAGACAAGTTTGTGAGACACTGTGTCTAGGAAACATTCTCATGCCTCCCCATCTGTTTTCTGCAGTTTCCCTTTATTCCACCTATGAACTACAAATGGGAAATTAGCTCCACTGATAAAGAAGGAAATAGACAGGACAAGGACTTGATTTTTCCACCTATGCTCTTTCCACTAAGACATGTTTTCTCTAATAGTAGTCTGTGGAATTTACACATGGAGGTGAATACTTTGTGTGGCTTAAATTACATTTCTACACCGGGAACCCTCTTCTCACCATTTTCTACAAAACTAAAGAAAAGGACTGTGGGGAAGAAGCATTTGCTTGGCCAATTATGGAAAGAAACTGGCTCAGGAATCTTCCCCTTCCCTTTATTTCACCTTCTGTGTTTGTGTTATCTTCATTTTTACCCCTTTTCTCAAGTTCTTCTAATTGACTTAATGGTATTATTCATTTGTTCCAGTTCCCTAATCTTATTTATGTAGGTATTTGTTTATTTTTACTCATTAGGTCTCTCACAGTGTCAAATGAACTCCTTATCTTTGACTACTGCCTTATATATATTTCTATTTTTGGTTCTTTGGTACTTGGGAGCAAAACAAAATAAGCACAATGTTAGTGTCAGGGATATTAAAACTATATTAGCAATAGTATTTAGTAAACCTCTTGTCATTTTTTGCATGCATATCATACCTTACTAATCATCCTCTCCTCAACAAAGGAACATCAAACTATTTAGTCTATTTAGTCAGTTTCTTTGATATTTATCCCATTAGTGGCAATTGATCTTGCTTCTGTACTTTTCCTGTCATCATTTACAACATTTCTGTTCTACAGATGAAGTTAAAGGAAATTAAGAAACTTTCATACAGCTAGTAAAAGACTGAGCCCAGAATTAATTCAGTTGCCGGATGAGAAAGACCTGCCTCTTAGCCACTCTGCAATACTGTCTCTACGAAACACCCTCAGTCTTGCCATCTGCCTTCTACATTTTACTTCATTCCATCTATAACCCACAAATGGGGAAAAGGCGATGAAGCATAAAGCAGAGGAAGGAATAGGGATGTATGAATATTTTCTTCAATATTATAGCAATCGGTATGTGTGTAACAGAGTGAAGGCAATTCACATGCCCGTCCCTGGTGTTCTTCGCCGGCAATTCTGATTTTGTACATGGCACAGAGCAGGCCCTGTGATCGAGGTCTTTTCTCACACATTCATGTATCTATTATCTAGGAACTATCCCAAGTTTAATTTCATTGAAATGTTATTCTGATCACACCCAGATTTTACAGGTAACGAACCTGGCTTCGCCTAGGCCACCCCTGAGAGCCGAAGGTAGTGTGGGAGTCGCCTGTTAGCAGCTACATCATCTCGGTAACTATGTGCTCCACCACTCGCATCTCTTGCTCCCCCGTACCCCACCCCTTCTCGTTCCAGCAGGGATGGAGGAGAAAATTGCATCATATTTCTCGGCTCCATAAACTATGTCAATTTCTCTGGAAACAATATTAAATATGGTAATTTTCCCTCTCTTTTTCTTAATCTATTACATTCTCCAACCTCAGTCACAACGACCTTTGAAAGAAAACAACAGCAAAGGCGTCTGGGTAATGTCATTATGCTAATTTGCTGGCACTAATCTGTAGAAATCAAAAAGTAGATATTAGAGTGGGGATCACTGTAAAAGAAAACACTGCAAACCTTCCTCCTGGCTCTCCTCTGCACCTGCAGTTCACTTCACAGAGCTTTTTCTTTGCAGATTGGAAACTGACCATGACTTTACACTCATGTCCGGCCTGCACCTCTCTCACCTTAAGAAGTAATTGGCAGGGTTGGAGTTGATCTTCCGAACTCTGCCGAGAATACAGAAGAAAGAGAACTCTGGCTGCCTTTCTGGGAGGGGGACTCACAAGGTGATCTGAGAGTAATTACTGTGACTATGCTTTGCAAAATCGGCAAAAATACAGCACTTTGCTAACCCTAATAGTAATACAGCAAGAATCTTTAGAGAATTTGAAGGTTGATACAACAATGAAAACAAAACAAAACAAAATAAACAAACAAACAAACAACAAACAGGTAATAATGCCACCATTTGTATTTCTCACACTCCTCAACTCCCACCTCTCCTCCTAGGCTTTCCGGTGTGCCTGCTTTTCTTGCTATCAACAGAGATCTTTCACCTGCCCTCAGAGGTCTATCAGTGTTCTCAGTCTGGGATCCTCTAGGAGCTGCCAAAAGCTGCAGAATCACAGAGCAGAAAGCGGCTCTAGAAAGCATTAAGTCTTTGTGTATGGGATCTGCCCTCACTCTCTGCATTTTATGAAATGAAAGAGGAGAGAGCTGGTGAAGTGGAGCAGCTCTCCCAGTCTTGCTGGTGGTAGATCTGACCTTGCTGCTTAGGAAAGTAAGGGATGCAAGCAAATTCCAATACCCAAATATTATCTTTGGACCCTTAAACTTGTTTTCACTTACTGCATTGTTTAAAAGTGTCTGAAACAAATAATTTTGTACAATTTCTAAAGTATGGTAATGTTCACACTGAATCATATTTCTTTTAGAAATGACAATCCTATATATTCTAATTGGAATTAGGTATAAATAAATAGTCCTAATCTGTCTCATACTCAGACAGACAGCCAAGTTTGAAATTTGTCTAATAATTAGAGAAAAAATAAAATGGTAAACTATGCACAGCGATATTTTATTTTGACATAGCTGCTCAATTTTCCTAGAGATATAAATGTGTTTAATCCATCTACATTCTCCCACATACATTCTGGCACAATTGCTGCATTATGACAGCACAAATGCATTAATTACTTAAATGTTGCTTAACTATAGCACTAAAGTACTTTACACAATGTGAAAGGACAGAAGGGGTTTTTACATATTGCCAATTCATGGGTGACATTAGTAGGCTGAAAATAACAGGAGGCAAATGTGGCTGGGGGTTAAGTGCTGTGTCTCAGAACACCTGTGTTTATTGTTTTAAATACTGCCAGTCATTGCTGGAAATATATTCCATAGTGAGGATTTTTTTTTTGGGGGGGGCGGTGTTGATCATTTTTGTTTTAACATTTCTGAATCTAGAAAATGAGATTTTGTTGTGGGTTACCATGTATGAGCATAAAACATTTCTGTTAATAGAGGATTAGGAGTAGAAACTAATAGAAAACTGGTTTGATGTGCTTTCAGTTAAAAAAAAAAAAAGTATAAAACCAGAGAAGAATACAGCTGTCAGCTATTAAATACAACACAGCACAGTGAGAGTAAAACCCACTTCTGGGGCAGCCCCAGATCTCCTCTGAGACAGCCCCAAGATAATCCAGACTGTCAGAGCACCGCGAAGCTGAATCGTACTATCCACTCCCTTACAGTTCCCAGCACCTCGCTCTCTCGGGATGGACTGCTGCATCATCCACCCTCCTTAACTTATCCAGTACACCCTTCTCTCATCCAGTACCCACAGGCTTTGCAGTTTCTCTTACAACACCAATCTGATATAGCCAGCTCCTCACTCAAAAAGGCTTATGTGGTCCCCAATGCCTTCATAACAAATGGAAACTCACTGCCACAGTTAAGCCCTTTCACAATCAGGCCCCACCTTGCCTGCCAGTCTTTTATGCATCTCCTCATCCCTACCATTCTCACTGGAGCCATGGAATACCACTGCAGTGCTCCATTAACATTCTCACCTCCACTTCTCTCTTTGCAATGTTCCTTCTTCCCAGAATGCCCTATGATCCCTTTTCTGGCCCCTCAAAACCCTGTCTATTCTGTCTGTTTTTCTTCAAATGTTCTTCATCCTGTGAAGTTGCCCCTGGTGCCTCTCTCCTGACCCAATCTCCATCACAGGCAACAGGTTTGTTCCTCACCCACGGCCTCATGAAACCCTGTTTCTATTACCTGCCAAGTCCCACCCTGCCTGGCCATGCCCTCACTTGTGTAGGAGCTCGCCCTCCTCCAATAGATGGTGAGGTCCTTGCCTGCAGAGCTGGCATCTGAATGATTTCCAATGTTCTGGTTCCCAAAACTATGCCTTGAACCTACCAAGTACTGAATTAATACTTGTAGACTCAAAGACTTCATTTAATCCAATTGAAAGAGACAATGGGTGGCTCCATTCTACCTAGGCAGCAGTGCTCCATGGATAACAATATGGATCACTTTAACTAATACATTATGCGACATCTGTTTCGTGCTTTATAATTCCCCAAGTGCAATGATAGTATATAAGAGACAAAAAACAAAAAACAAAACAAAACAAAAAAACTCTGAAATGTCAGAGCCCCTAAGGCAGAGCTTTGGGGATGCTGGAAGCCGGTTGGGGATGTCTTCTGTTGTCTTTCAGTAGGAACAGTAACAGCAGGCTTTGGAAAGGCAGACAAAAGCTAAAACATCTCTAATTTTCTCATTCCTAAAGCTCCTCTTGCTTGGCAGTAGCTCTGGACGTGTGGGAAGGCCTTTGGGACATCTCTCTCCATGGCTGCCAGGTAGCTGCTTTTGCCATGGATGATGTGGCTCTTCCTGTCAAACTCCCTCCACTCAGTCTCACTCCTTACATAAGGATGAATTGACGTTACATGTAAAAACAGTGGAGGTTATACATGAGACCGAGGTGGTTTAATAAGTGAACACATTCACCCCGCTCCCTTTGGGGGAACAAAACCAATAAAGGTATTGACAAGGGAAATTGATGTTATCTTTGTAGACATTCATAAAGCATCGCTAAAACAATCTCCAAAATAACATTTGTCTTTTCATTCTCTGACTTGAGTTCCCTCTTCTGACCAGGACTACTTAATATGCTCTCTGGTCTCTGCAACTGAATGCAATAACAACAGTGGATTCAGAAAAGTAAACCAGGGAGACAGAGGAGATAAAATCTTTGCTCTGTTACGCACAGCCTTTTGAGCTTAAGCATTCAGCTGAACTGCTTAAGCAATAAGAATCTGCTTCCATGCAGCTAGGGGGAGCCCAAACACAGTTCAATATGCTCTGCTAAGTGAAATTCATTTAAATTTTCTATCCCTCAGCTTTCAGAGTGTCTTTTGAAAGTATCCCCTTTATTGGCCCAGGGTAGAGGCTAGGCATCTCTGATTGAAGGTTGGAAAAATAGATGGAGTAGAATCCCCCAGATACGTTCTAGAGGTTTATATGATTTGTGTTTCTGAGATAAGACCCTATATCCTGCAGTTGTACATAGCCACGGCAAGTGTATCTAGAAAGATCATTTCATGGCTAGAAAAATTATAAAATTTAAGATGGTGATATGTTGCAATCTGCTTGTTTTCTCTACATAACCCACTTCTGAGTTTAATTCAATGGCTTCTGTTGTAGCATTTTTCCTTTCTTTCAATATGGGGTTGTAATTAGTCTTATACTAAAAAAGAGTGTGTGTGTGTGTCTGTGTGTGTTTGGATTTCAAATACAATATTTAGATAAGAAGGAGTTTATAACTTGTAAATGAATAACAATAACCCTAAAACAAGCAGGCTAGAAATGCTTCCTAATTTACCAACAGGCAGATTGTATATTGGTTGTTCGAAAGTCTATCCACCCTGTTAGAAATAAGAAATAATTTGTTCAGTTTCCCCAAACAAATAATAAAAGTTTCCTTAAAGCACAATGTGCTTGATAATAACCTGAGAAGCACAAGAATGTAGTAGAGTCAATTTATCAATTGTGTGAACTGAAGCAAGCTGTTAACTTGACTGACCACAGATCCTTATTTTAAAATGGGGGTTATCATACCTACTTCCTTGGGTAATTTTGAAGGTTGAATGTGCTTCGCACATAGCTTGGCACACATGTCTGATACTCTTATTCAGAGTGTGATACAGTGCTTGGGGTAAAATAAGTACTCAAAAAACATTTGCTGAAAAAAATGAGTGAATAAATGAAAGGAATTTCACATTAAGTAATATCTCCATGGGATATATACAGGATCACATTTTCCTGACTGCTTCTCTCATCCTCCTCTGTGATTTTGAAACTTGGGTGGGTGATTCCTCTCTTTCTTACTCCTTGATAGGAATGAGGACATCCTGAGATTTACTTTATTTAGACAGCTCCAAGTCCCAGAAGGATGAGGATTATGGGTAGAAATGAGAGAGGTGAGTATCACCATTGTTGGGAAGGGGGGTATCAATGGTTAAGGCTCAGGATGTAATAAAAAATATAAATACTAGTTTTGATTCCCCCTAGGAAGGAAAGAGGCTCAGATTAGGGATATAGAGATAGCAACATTGAAAGGGAAGAAATACCAGTGTGATGGAGTCTAGGAGGCTGTAGGGGGGAAAAGCATATATCAAATAAGAAAAAGGGCAGGAGTTCTGCGAAAGGACTGATGACATGGGTGAGAGAAGGAAGAATATGCTGAAATATGTCAATGCAGCAAACTAGGGTTTTAAAAAGGATCAGAGAAAGAAAGTGTGGTCTGGACTAGGAACTGTTCAATTTCACAAGCAGGATGACATCTATTCAGCCAGAAGAAGAGAAAAAGACACCAGGTCAGGGACAAAGCTGGAGAGCAGCTGTACCAGAAGCAATTGCAGAGCAACAGAAGACAGAATCTCACTTGGAGGGTGGCACTGTCAACAAAGATTAGTGACACAGGCAGCTCAACCACTAAACTAGGGTAAAATCTTTTCAACTAAAAGGCCCTTCCCAGACCTACCCAACTCATTCCCTCTTTTAGTCCCTGAAGATCAGTTCCAGTATTTCTGGCCTGGTTTTCAAACTAGAAGGGTTCTTTACACTGTTGTTGCTGTACTCAGAGAAGTATCTAAGGACAGGTTTAGTTTCATATTCAGGTTTAGGGGATCATATTCTCCCTCAGTCCTGTGTGTAATCCTTCCCTAGAATCTATTTTTTCCCTTTGTCTTCTCCCATAGATAGATATTCTCCTGAAATAGGAACTAGATTTCAGCAGGAAGCCTGTTTCCAGCCTTGGTGTTCCCCAGTGTCAGCCTGTGTGAAAAGGCAGGAAGGCCCTGTGACTGGACCCACCTATTGCAGAGACAAAGGGCTCTCCTAAATAGGGACGCATGCTCAGTGAAGATTTTCCACTTAGTAAGAGTTTACATTTCTCAGCGTCTTAATTGTAAGTTTAATAATTTAACAGAATGTATAGAAAAATGTTACTAGCACTTCTGTACTTAAAATTGTAGAAGATAATTGGACATTATTTGTTTAACACAAAGAAAAACTTTTCTAAATCTAGTTCACATACATTTGTAAATCAGTAGAGTGTGGTTTGAGTTTGTGGAATCTGATGTTTTCCTAAAGGTAGTGTATGCACTGGCACCTGGAACAGTGCCTGCACAAAGGCGATAGTGGATGCTCATAGTTTGTATACAGTGTGTAGCTCAAGCTGCCATCTCGAAACAAAACACCAGCAAATAAATCTTATAAACACTTTCATTGTTGTGACTTTTATAAAGCTGAGACAAAATGACTGAGATATGTGATTTCTCTGAGGGTGGTTACTAGCTCCAGAATTACATGCTTAAATAATGTGTCCTTAGTATTCTGAAATTTTTTCCAAGATAGAGAAATATTCAGCTCACTGAACACCTCACTGTGTTTCAGTTTTTCTACTTACAAAATGAAAACTGCTATTCAAACTCACAAAAATGCTGAGAGAACTAATAAAATGCCAAGGACAGGCGGGGAAAAAAAAAAACATGCTTACATGACTACCTGTGTGTGATAACATATTTAGTAATACATAATTACATGTATATTTCATATCTATATAATCAACTCATTATTTTTTCTTTGACTTATCAGATATGTCAAATGGGTTTATACATTGAAATGGAACTAGCTAACCCAGATTTGATTTGATTTATTTATTTATTTATTTGTTTGTTTATTTTGGTGGGGACACGGTCTCACTCTGTCAACCAGGCTACAGCGCAGGGGCACTCTCATGATCCACTGCAGCCTCCATCTCCCAGGCTCAAGTGATCCTCTCACCTCAGGCTCCCCAGCAGCTGGGACTATAGGCATACGCCACCATGCTTAATTTTGTTTTTTTTTTTTTTCCATAGAGACACAGATCTTACTTTGTTGCCCAGGCTGGTCTTGAACTCCTGGGCTCAAGCAATTCTCTGGTCTCAGCCTCCCCAAATGTTGGGATTTGAGGTGTGAGCCACTGCACCAGCCCTAACCTAGGTTTTAGTTCAACAGCTCACTAGTTGTGTGACTTTGGCCAAACCACTAACCCTTTCTGATTCTTAATTTCCATAATATGGAAATTTTTAATTTCCATATTAAAATTTATATAAAAATACTGTGTAAACAGCAAAGTATTTTATGAATGTGTGCTTTGCTGGACCTAAATGGATGCAGGAGTATAAATTCATACAGTTGAAAGACATTAAGCCACAGGGGAACTTCTTTGTAGCAGACAGGTGCCTAAACTTAGATTCCAAAGATTAGAACACAGAGGCATTAAAAGTAAATAGCATAGGGCCTTATGTAGTAAATAAGAACATGAATTATATGTGTTAGAAAAATGTTAAGTATTTCTTCCTTCTACCCAAAGAACAAGCAAGGGCTTTTAAATACAAAGAGTGAAAGAACAGAGTAGAAAGAAAAGGCTACCAATACTACCTGATATGAAGCATATTCTTATACAGATACATTTCCTGGAGACATTTAGGATTATGTTAACAAAACTAGAGCAGGCAGCAGAGACGATATGGACTGGAGACACCAGTATTTGCTTTTCATTTGCTTCCTTTAATAGAGTTGCTGGACTCTGACTCTATCATGCACCCACTCCCTTCCTCTAATATGCTACCATCTCTTTATTTTCTCTACTTCTTCCCTTTGACATCTCCCATCCCTTTGGCTCTAGCTCTTTCTACTACCATCGTAAAGTACAAACATGTAGAGCTGATATATTCACATGAGAAGGTGAATATATTACTTCTCTAGTAACATACCCATTAGACTCACGTGCAGCTGCTCCAAGAATCCTAATAATCCTAAGAGACTAAAAGAAGTTAAGAGCTTTGTTCAAGGTGACACAGCCCATGATAGAGCCAGGGTTGAAATTCAAACCTGGATGGCTTCAGTGACTATATATTCCTTTCCAAAAACTGAAAGAAAGCATTTCGAGGGCATGTGATTTGAAGTTTGGCAGGAAGTTGTGAAGAAGACAACCAAGGAAATGTTTCTTGGCAGCAACTCCTTTCTTCACCTTAATTGTTTTTCTGGGATGCAAGCTCAGACAAGTACAAGGATAATGGCAGCCTAACAAAAGACCTCATTAGGCTGATGAACACGACTATTGAGAAACAGATGAAAGCTACTGTACGGTAGGAGGGTCTTTCTCAAAAGTTTGCTTTGGAGTAGACCAAATCTGATCTGCAACTGGAATCAAGATGGAAGGAGTGAGTCCCATCCCTCATCCTTTAAAGCTGCAGCAGGCATAACACTTGTTAATGTAGTGACGCTGAGTTCAGGGCTAGATTTGTATACATCGGCCTGCTGTGTTCAGGAAACCTTTTTTTCTTTTCTTCAGTGTGTTCTTCCAACATATTCATAAGGAAATACAATCCATGCCTGGGTCACTTATAGAGGATGCTATTGTAGTCACCTCCTGTCTGTTTATTACACATACCCTACCTGCAAATCATCTCTTTTCCCCTTCCCCTTCCCTTCCGTGCCTTTCCCAACTGACTTCTTTCCTTCCCTCCATTCTTCTCCTTCCCTCCTTTCCCTCTTTCCTTGCTTCCGTCCTTTCCTGCTTCCTCTTTCCTTCTTTCCTTCATTTCTTTCTTCTCTCCTTATTTCTTCCTTTACTTCCTTCCTTCCTTTCTCAAATATATATTGAGCCTCTTCTATATGCACTGTGGTAGGCATTGGTGAAGAGGTTCTGCTTAACTGTGGTTCCCATGGGCCTTTTTTCTCCAATGTTTTTCTTTATTATTCTTTTACACATGATTTTTAAAATGAATCATTCCAGTCAAATACTACATTCAGATTCTCTCTCCTCATTGTCTTTTAAAAGGACCATCCATATACTCTTTTAAATAATAGCTTTTCCTACATGTCAAACAAGAATGTGTATGTAATAAAAGTTTTGTCCTTAACCTGGACATGGATCATTAAGGAATTTAAAGATGTACTTCATTTATTTTATCATCTCCCTAAAACTGTAAGTAAAATTTTGTTCCGGGGTGTATAGATACATTTTTTTTTTTTTCTGGAAATAGATCCATAGTTCACGTCAGATTTGCAAAGGAGTCTATAACCTAAAAAGAGTTAGAGCCTCTGAGCTGTTTGAATGCAATGGTGATAAAATTTATAAAGTTTGTTCTTTGTATAGTCTTAACATAAGGGCTCTTTCTCATATATTATCTGATTTCCTGATTATCACAATTGTGATGAACACAAATGAAGGCTATTATCACTGAGTATATCTTGATGGTACATTTTTAAAGTTTGGCCTGTCTCAACATGATATAAAAATAATTTGGATTACTTAGAAAAAGGGACTTGTGTAAGATTTAATTTACAATGTATATCTTACTTCAAATTAACATGGTGTAGACCCTATTCAATGAAAGTCTTTTGATGCACTCACAAAGCATTAAAACACATCTTTATGGGACTGCTTGCTGAAAAAAAAAAGTGCTTCAAAGGAACAAAAATTAGCAATTATTTTAGCCATCTTTGCTTGCTACAGCCCCATATATGTGATCAATAAGGGAATGGATTTGTGGACATTGGTTTCTTATTTAGAGCTGATGACACTTTACATAGTAATAGTGATATCCTTGGGGGTAATGTACCCAAATTATCCCTCTTTCCACATTTACAAAAGAGGCAGAACATTCATCATCTATTCTTGCCCTGTTGATTTAGTGGGGGCCTAAGAAGGAACCAGTGCTTATAATCTTAGAGAATTAGCCAGCCTCAACCTAGGAAGAAACTCAGGAGTCAAATTATCTCCTGGAGGCTAAGATGCACATGAGCCAGGCAGCTTGTCCTTTAACCATAGGGAGATCAGACCCACTCAGCCCAAAAAAGGAGAACTGGGAATAGCTCTATGCCCTTGAATTCTGTAAATAAAAATTGAACCCCTCCTCACATCATTTTAACATCTGAAGTGAAGTTTTAGTGGAAATACAAGGTTAATGATCCCAGAAACTAGATTTCAGTGTGAAATAGTCACTGGCACAGACTTGTTACATTAGTGGCATATTGAGAAAAGAAACTGAGAACAGCTTATAGAGGAAAATAAAAAACACTGCATACTAGTCAATTCATTCATTAATTCACTAAACAAAAATTTATGTGGCCCACTCCAAGATATGTATCCAAATGAAATGAAAACCTACGTTCACACCAAAACCTTTACTCTGATGTATAGAGCAGCTTTATTTATAACTGCCCCAAACTGAACATGTCTGAGGCATGTGAGCCAGAGCAACTCCATGTTAAATAGGAGCTGGGTAAAATGAGGCTGAAACCTACTGGGCTGCATTCCCAGATGGTTAAGGCATTCTAAGTCACAGGATGAGATAGGAGGTCAGCACAACGTACAGGTCATAAAGACTTTGCTGATAAAACAGGTTGCAGTGAAGGAGACAGCCAAAACCAAATGACCACAAAAGTGACCTCTGATCATCCTCACTGCTACACTCCCACCAGCGCCATGACAGTTTACAAATGCCATGGCAACATCAGAAAGTTACCTTATATGGTCTAAAAAGGAGAGGCATGAATCACCTACCCCTTGTTTAGCACATCATCAAGAAATAATCATAAAAATGGGCAACCAGGTCAGGTGCAGTGGCTCAATGCCTGTAATCCCAGCACTTTGGGAGGCCGAGTCATGTGGATCACCTGAGATCAGGAGTTTGAGACCAGCCTGGCCAACATGATGAAACCCCATCTCTAATAAAAACACAAAAAAATTAGACAGGTGTGGTGGCATGTGCCTGTAATCTCAGCTACTCGGGAAGCTGAGACAGGAGAATCACTTGAACCCAGAGGCAGAGGTTGCAGTGAATCAAGACTGTGCCACCACACTCCAGCCTAGACAACAAGAGCAAAACTCTGCCTCAAAAAAAAAAAAAAAAAAAGACAACCAGCAGCCCTCTGGGCTGCCCTGTCTACAGAGTAGCCATTCTTTTATTCCTTTACTTTCGTAATAAACTTGCTTTAACTTTGCACTGCAGATTTGCCCTGAATTCTTTCTTGCACGAGGTCCAAGAACCCTCTCTTAGGGTCTGGATCAGGACCCCTTTCCTGTAACATATTTCTGGTGACCATGAAGGGACTCTAGTCCAGAAACCCTGACCCAACAGCTTCCTATGGGTAAGTGTTGGGGTCCTGTAACATCTTTCTGGTGACCACAGAAGCAACTAGACTGCAGAAACCCCCAAACCAAAGGCTAACTTTGGGTAAGTGGTGGGGTCCTGTAACATTTTTCTCATAAAGCACAAAAGGGACAATACTGAGGACTGAGGAGCCTCCCCTCCCCCACCACAGACCCAAAAGAAATACACTGCAGCACTGATTGAACAATTTTGGGTAAGTGGGGAGGGTACCCAGGTAAAGAATGAGATTAGGTTAAAGGTCTAACTTAGGGGAGTTAGAGTCTCTCCTAAGACAAAGTAGGTTAGAGGCCCCTCTTAATAAAAGGCAAGAACACTTGACCCACCTCGGGTTAGAGGCTCGACTTAGGAAGGTTAGAGTCCCTTGTAAGATTTAGGGGTTAGAGGCCCCACTCGGTAAAGTCCCCCTTGAGTAAGAACAGGTTATTGCTAATTAATCTGCCTTGCACTCTGCTGATGACTGTGGGTGACAGGGTTAGGCATGTATAGGATCATGGAACATGGGGAGCTTTTTCCTTCATAAGGGGGAACTTGAGAGCTAATGAGACTGCTGGAAAAGATCCCTTTGCTACTGAGAAGCAGCCACCTGAATTTTCAGTGTTGCTGTAATGGGTGGGTCTTTTCTCTGGCCCCCTTATGCCCTTCACCTTCCCCACCCTGCCACAGGTAATACATTCCTTCTCTACTCTCCTTTTTTTTATCTTTTCTGTTACTCAGGGTGACCATCTTGCCTAGAGACCACGTGTTGAAACTCCTAGTTGGAGGTTAGATTAAAGATGACAGGGCCCATCTGAGGGCAAATTTAAGCCTTGCCAGTTTGATACTGGGTGCTAAGCAGAGTGACTAATGTCTATGTTTTATCACATGTATTTTGCTATAGCCAGAACAAATAATAATAATAATAATAATAATAATAATTCTCCTTTATGATGTGGCTTGAACCCCAGGGTGATGGTGCCAAAAGCTGGATCACTAGGGCCACTCAGGCAAAGGGAGCCCAGAAGCCTGGCATGCGGGCAAAAGGGTAAGAATTTCTTAGCAGTTAGATTTCTGTCTTCTCTCTCTCTCTGTGCAAATGGGTGAATGAATGGAAATATATATACTGTATGTTAAATATATATACTGTATGTTATACACACACACACACACACACACACACACACATACACACACACATATCTGTTTATCTCCTCTGTAACATTTTGTTTAATGGGAAAAAGAATTCTAAGGCTAGCCTTAAGCTGCTATATTTTGTGCTATGAATTCGTTTTTCTGTAGAATAAAACATGGGCTTAGAACACTTGTAAGCTCGCTCTTCAAGATGACCCAGCAAGCTGATCAGTAACAAACTTGGCTGCAGGTCCCTGAAACAAACAAAACACTGGATAAAGTCTCCACGTTGTTTTATGTCTTTGGGAGCTTGACCTTTCAACCATGTGGCAGTACTTTCTCTTAGTCTCCACCTTCCAGGGAACAGCAATTTTAGGCTTCATGTCATAGTTAGCTCTAAAAATCATATTAAATAGTTAAAAGGCTCTGCAAGCTCAAAATTAACTACTCTAGACTTCTTCTAGGAAAGAAAGTGGGAATTGCCCCATCCTGTAGCTCAATAGTTAAGATTTTTGCACTTTCACAGTAGCTGCCTGGGTTCAATTTCCCACCTAGGAAGTAAGTTGTTTCTGGTTTAATATCTGCGTGACCTTGTCTTCTTCATGGACTGCCTTAAATTTTCCTAGGAGGTTACCTTTGGTAATGTTCAGAAGCTAGAAATATTGGCCACTTGGCATGGCTAAAGTTGGTTAATAAGAGATGTAAGAGGATTTCTTTTTTAAAGAGCACTATGGTTAAAAGTCTGCTTATTTAAAAGTGGATAAACAAGCTATAGATATATTTAAAAGGCTTGTGTTTTTTTCTCTTCTTGAAACTTGTTTTTCTGGAAAGAGACTTTCTTCTCAGTTGACTGAATGATTTTTCTTCATTTTTTCTTTTTGTCTTGCCACTCTTAATGCACACAAGAGAGTCCCTAAGATAACTTCTGGTAGCCTGCGACTCCTTGGGAAAAACAGAGGAGGCACCACAGACCCTGTTTTAGGAAAACAACAACAACAACAACAACAACAACAAACCTTTGTTTTCCTCATGAAATCCCAGGAATTAAAAGCAAATAGATCCCTCTCAAAATCAAAGGCTCTGTTGTGTTTTGCATCGTGTTATCTGATGGCTTTGAGTTTTGGGGGTATCAGAAATTACTTCACATTATGAGAGTGCTTTGGTTTGTAATAACTAAGCAGGAAATATACTTTAAGTGATGGCTAATAGTAGTTATGGAGGGATACTTGACTCTTTGCACCCTTGGATCAGAGAAGCTTGTTCTTGGCCACCTGGAAGATAAGGAACCATCCCCACCCCACACTGAGAGATAAGACTCCTATGAGGGATGGGCTGACTACTAAATGGGCTGATTGACTTTGGCTTGCCTTACAATGAAATGCAAAGTAAAAGCACTATACTGTCTTCTCCCATAGGGTTTCCCTCCTTTTGGGGATCCAGGATCCAGTATAAAATTGCGCTCTTAATTTTGGGGATTTTTGCCTTTAGCTGCTTATTTGCTGCTTATTTTGCCCTAGAAAAACATGCTTTTCTGGCTCTGTTCTTGCAAGGGCTTCACCCTGAAGCCAGTAATGCAATTAAGAAGCTGGCAAGTAAAAAATTGTACCAATGCTGAATCTTCTGTCTGTGTATTTATATGTTGTTGTATGTTTATATATAAAAGAGCTCTAGCTAATTGACTTAGAAAAATAAGTGCTTAAATCTAATATTTTGCCAGAAAAATAGAAAACTGAATGCCTTTTTGTTCATGTGACTTTAGTAATCTTTTGGAAATAAAGACAGTTTTAAAGACTGTTTGTAAAATAAAATGTCCTGATAATGTAGACATTTGGTCTAAATTAAGGTCAGATATAAGATTTGCAGAATGCTTTCAGGTCAAATTGCTTCTTTGACTTTCAAGAATTGTTCAGTGTACCTACCTTTAAGCCATTAGATTCTAGATAAGGCCTGGGGACATGTGAAATTAGCCATGTCCCCTACTATACAAAAAAAAAATGAAGAAATAATTTGTATAAGAAAGGATCTTGCATGGTAAATTCTTGTCCTAAAGTAAAATGACTGTTTGTTTAAAAGGAGGGATGTTTAAGGCAAGTCAGGAAGTACAAGAATGTCTCAGATGGTCTGTGTAAGTCGTGAAAGGGAATTTCTGCAATAAATATTGTACAATTCAAAGTTTGTTAGGCCTCCTAAATGCTTTATGAAATGCCACTATAACTCTTACTGTACAACTTGCTTGCTTAAGTAAGGTAAGGCTAGGGGACATGTGGAGTTAGCCACACCCCTTAGCTATGCTGTAGAGTCAGCTTTAATCTGCACTTCTGCCTGGTGTATCCTAGGCTAGGCTCCACAACTAGTACACAATTAAAATTACTTACTAACCAGGGTTTTCAACACAAGTAAAAGTCACTAAAAGTAAACATGTAATATGTAATTGAGACTACTGAAGAAACAATTTTACATGTAAGGTGTGTAAGAAAAATAAAATGTACTTCTAGTAAAAAAATTATAAAAAGACATGGGAATGTGGGACTTTTTTTGCTTAAATGGCTAAAGAATTGTTTTAAGTTAGATGGAATAAAATTAAAAGTTTGAACTGTTGTGAAAGGTTTATAAAAATTAATTGTAGGAGATTCTGTGTGTGAACATACTGGTTAAAGTTAGAGGGGTATTATTCAGTTTTTCCATAAAATAAACATTGGAATAAAAGTACAACAGATTTTTTCTTAGAGAACTCATCTGCTCTTTCACACACACAAAATAAATGTAAAGGGTTATAAAAATTTTATAAGAATCTTACCTTATGGTTAAACATTGAAATGGTTAAATATGTGTATAAGATTTTATTAAAAATTGGGTTTGACATCAATAAGGCATTAGTGCAACAGTGACATTTGGCTTATTTGGTACAAAAATCATACAGGAAGCATTATCAAATATGAAATTTTGTTTGGTTTTCATTAAGCTGTATTTGTATAAATATGTTATTGGTATGTGTTCTAAAATAATGAGAAATTCCTATAATTCTAATGACTTAGTGTAGGTTTTTAATAATTATAATTGTTTCATAAAATCATTCTATGCCACAAAGTTAACCACATTCCTTTGTCAATCGTGTTTTTGACTGTGGTTGTCCTAAGACAATTGTTGTCTTGTTTTAATCCTCTTCAAAAGGTGGTTCGTAATCAACTACAGAACTCTAACAGGTGTTCTTAAATGAAAATTTCTAATAACTTTGGAACTTGTAACCTTAGAACAGAAAAAACAACTTTCAGAACTCTCATGAAAAGCTGGAATGTTCATGAATATCAAATAGACAGGAGTTAACTGAATTAACTGAACCAATAGAAAACTGAAGTAATCTTTTTAGCTTTGCTTAAAATGCTGCTGATCCTTTGTTTTGTTTTTCAGAGACAAGGAAACTTTTCTTCTGAGCTATTTACAGCTTGTAACAATTAAGTATACTCCTGTGAACAAAATTTGGAGCATATTTGTTTCTCTCTACCTGATTTCTCCAGAATTTGGAAACTAGTTGTGAGTTTTCTTATGGCAATATAGTTATTTGCATAAGTTCAGTAACAGTCTGTTTTATTTTGTAATGAACACAATTACAGAAATTAGTTATTTTAACAAGGCTTTGACTGGAATGGTATGATTTCCTTTAAGGAATTAAACTTGACTTATTAAGCCAATAAAAGCCCCTTGGGGAACTGGCCTCATACCTTGCCTACACAGTCCCGGTACAGGGTTTCTGATCTTTGGTGAGTCAAGAATGTAACTTTCTGACAGATCCAGGAGCCCCAAGTGATCTTGGGACCTCAAGAGGAAAAAATTTACCCAAGTCATAGATATTTGAGGGTTAAACACCCATGGCTGGGCTTGGCTTTAAAAAAAGTCTTATCTGAAATTCCTTCTACGGAACAGAGTTCCATCAAAGCCAATTTAAAAAGAGCTTATGTGGAAAATAATTATTTTTGCTGCACTTTATACAAATTATCAGGCCAAATATAATGAAGCAAATTGGTCTTACTGTGATTTGTCTTTAGTAAAAATGGGAAAGTGGAGTGAGAAATATTATATTTCAAGAACCATGGTACACTTATTAAATTCTAGTCTCATCAGTTGTTTTAACATTTGTTTCTGCAATTTAGGCTAACCCTGCATATTCCTGTAAACCAAATAGTGATCTCTGACTATTGCTCAGAAGAAACAAGAGGGATGGGTAATATAAAAATCTGGATCAGTATTCTAATTCTGGGCACATTACAATAGCTAAAAACCCCATATCAGCTTAGTTCTAACAGATGCCCAGTTCATGAAAATCTTTCTAACTCAGTTTACTTGGAATAACTTTACTTATTTTGCTTTACTCTTGTGAACATATTGCTGTTGTATTCTTTGTATAGGAATACAGAACAAGCTTCCTGAATGTTTTCGTAAACTAAACACTTATTAATCTTCCAGGTATCATCTCTTGTCAAAACTTGAGAGTCATGGATGGCCCTTGCCATACTGATGTTTTCTGACTGAGCTCCTCTCTACCCTGAACACAAGAGATCCTGATAGGAAGAAATATCATCTCCCCATTCAGCCTGAAGAAGTTACAGAAGATGGATTTTTCATCCCTCTGCAACCCTTAGCATTAAGGATTCTCTTATAAAAGGGAGGGGTATATGTCAGAGACATGTGAACCAGAGCAACTCCATCTTGTTTTTTGTTTTTGTTTGTTTTTTGAAATGGAGTCTTGCTCTGTCATCCAGGCTAGAGTGCAGTGGTGCAATTTTGGCTCACTACAACCTCCACCTCCTGGGTTCAAGTGATTCTCTCACCTCAGCCTATGGAGTAGCTGGGATTACAGATGTATGCTACCACGCTAGGCTACTTTTTTGTTTGTATTTTTAGTAGAGATGTGGTTTTACCACATTGACCCGGTTGGTCTCGAACTTCTGACCTCAGGTGATCCGCCTGCCTGGCCTCCCAGAGTGATGGGATTACAGACGTGAGCCACTGCACCCAGCCACAACTCCATCTTAAATAACAGCTGGATAAAATGAGGCTGAAACCTACTGGACTGCATTCCCAGATGGTTAAGGCATTCTAAGTCACAGGATGAGATATGAGGTTACCACAAAATACCAGTCATAAAGACATTACTGATAATACAGGTTACAGTGAAGGAAATGGCCGAAACCCATCAAAACCAAAATGGCTATGAGAGTGACCTCTGGTAATCCTCACTGCTACACTCCCACCAGCACCATGACAGTTTACAAATGCCATGGCAACATCAAGAAGTTACCCTATATTGTCTAAAATGGTGAGGCATGAAGAATCCACCACTTGTTTAGCATATCATCACAAATAACCATAAAAATGGGCAACCAGCAGCCCTCAGGGCTGCTCTATGGAATAGCCATTCTTTTATTCCTTTACTTTCTTAACAAACTTGCTTTCACTTTGCACTGTGGACTTGCCCTGAATTCTTTCTTGCATGAGATCCAAGAACCCTCTCCCAGGGTTGGGACCGGGTCTCCTTTCCTGTAAAAAATATACTTCTGAATGTCCTCTACTGGGGGATGAATAAATACATTGCAGTATATCTGTAAAATGGGATATTACTTGGTAATAAAAATGAACAAAGTACTGATACATGCTACAACATGGATGGATCTCAAATGCATTATACTAATTGAATAAGCCAGACACGAAGCTCTAATATTGTATTACTCCATTGACATAACATTCTGGCAAAGGAAAACTATAGGGACAGAGAACAAATTAGTAATTGTCAGAGGTAAAGGCTTAACTGAAAAAGGCTAACACCCGTGTGTGTGTGGTGTATGTGTGTATGTTGTATATGTGTGTGCGTATGGGTTGACATAAATACTCTGTATTTTGATTGTAGTGGTGTTATACTACTCTGCATTTATCAAAACACATGGAACTCTATACCAAAAACAGCCATTTTATTTCATCCATATCAAAAAATAAATTTGAAGAAGGTGGCAATAAAATATTCTGAGTTCAAAAACAATTTTGGTTGTTATTTTGTATTTCTTGGACTCCTTGAGAAGTTTGGAGATGAAAAAGCAAACAAAACAAAAGTAAAATACAAAAGTCTTTTTCCTGGACCTTAAATTTCACAATCTAATGAACATAACAAACTTGTAAGGAAAAATATAAAAAGCTTTATGTTGAGATTGTACATACCTCTAGTTACCCTATATTGTGCATATCCTGTAGTAGAGGTATGCACAATCTCAGCATAAAGGTATACACAATCTAAAGTACATGAAAGATCAATTATTACTGAAATACATGTTCCCTTCCAGGTCAATTTTAACTAACATATATTCTTATAGTGGTTAACTTTTGCTGCTAGAACAAAACCAGCTCCCCCAAAGTACAAGCAGCTGGGGCTCCCATGGCTGCCTCAATGGCTCTCCATCCCAACGTACAGAGTGAGGCTGGCGCACTGTAGCCCCTCTCCTCTTCCACTTCATTATCTGAACCGCTGTTATTCAGCAAGATGTGGCCTCTACCCCTGCCATTCTGTCTCTCTTCCCTACAGCTGTACTGATTCCACAGTGGATAAGACATTCTCCTCTCAAGAACTCATGGTTTGGGGGTGTGTCAGTGGGATATCAAGTGAAGTGAACAGTTTTTGGAGACAACAAAAGGGGCCAAGTTTATTTCTTTAGTTATGATGGATATATGGATTTGATAGTTTTAAAAAATGGCTAAACTGCACTTCTGGTGAGCTTTTTTTTTTCCATTTTTCCCATCCCCTGGGAGCCCACTGAGCAGCTCCCTCCCTGCCTTATCTCACCAACTATAGTAATGAGCTCCAGGGGGACCTCGCTACTGCCTTTGAAGTAACACGTTTCTCTGAATGTCTTTGAAATTTCTCTTCATACATTGTTTGTTTCTGGTTTACTCTGTCTCCTTGTAGAGGGGGGTCTGACAGTTGTTGGAGGGAGGGGAGGTCCAGGATGACAGCTCCGGAATGTGTAAATTGAACAAAACAAAAACACAAACAAAATAAAATAAGAAAGAGAGGAAGAAAAAAAAGACCTCCCCACCCACTGTCAGAACAGGAATGTAAGCCCTTTCACTGGAGTTGCTGAAGCATCTTGCAGGCTGCAGGCAGAGGATGACAGCCAAGGACAGATGCAGCTGGGATGCCTGAAGCTGTCATAGAGGAAGTGGCCTGCTGGAGACAGGTTCTAGGGAGAGCAGAGGGACAAGCCCAGGGGAGGAGCAGAGAGGCAGAGTGGGAGAGGGACTCCGCCCTCTATTCCACTCCCCAGGATTTTAAAAGCATAACGATCCAGTGGCTGAAATAGTTTAGGCTCCCCACATGCCAAGCAGAGAATACACAGCACATCTGTTTTAATGTTTATACTTTCTACATGGAAAGACCTAAAAAAATTTTTTGAAAATTCAGGAGAGGGGAGATTAGATTTACCATTCAGGAGACCCAAAGAAGGTTATAAAATGCAGGAGGAAACCTGGTAGAACCTTGATTTAGCCATCTACCAGCACTCAGGATGAAAGAATTAAATTTCAGTCTACAGAGAATTAATCAGCCACTATCTCCAATTGATTAGATTGCAACTTGATGGTGTAGTAGTGGGAATATAAAGAAAACCAGATTGCACTGGCCCTTGAAACATGAAGAGGGCAATCCCCTCCCCAGAAATCCAGTGTGGAATAAAAAAGCAGACTGACAAAGTCAGCGCAATGTTATTTGGCTTTATTTTCATAAAAATACTTGTCTGAGAAGAACATTAGATTTGGAAATGAGGGTTAGAGGTCAGGGACCTTCAGGGAAGCTTGTGATGCTCTAGCAGAGTAGCAGAAGGCAGCCTGCAACTTTCCCAGTTGAGAGGACGCTGGGAATTTCTACTTCTGCTTTTCTGAGCTCTTTCAGAACATTTGCCGGTGCTTTTAAATCACATCTCAGACTTATACCTGAACATGGCTTCCTAACTTCCTTAACCCTAATCCTTGCCCTACACACTTAAGTAAATATTATAATCATCCTTGACTCTTCTAACGTCTCTTTCTTGCCCTCCTGACCCAGTTAGTCTCCAAGTCTTGATTTTTCTGTGAGTTTTTTTTTGTTTTTTTTTTTTTTGCTATCACTTCAAGTCCCTATCACCACCTGTTTAAATTCTGTCAACACCCTTTAAATGTTCTCTCCCTAGCTCACTCCTATAGTTTACCCCTTCTCAATTTAGCTGAGGGAGCATTTTCAGTTGTGTTCTTTTGCCTCCCCCTCCCCATATAAAGGTCAAGTCCATGTTTACACCCTTCTCTTTATTGGGCCAAGGATCATGGCTTACAGCTGAGAGTTTCTAAAGTCTCATTAGGGTGGAGAGCAGAGAACAAAAACAGCTCACATGGAATACTCACAAAAATTAAATTTGTAACAATTATAGAGAAAGGCTCAAACAATTCCAATGAATAAATATCAGAATATGTTCCCTAACTCTACTGAAATAATGTTAGAAAAGCAATAATTTTAAAACCAGCCAAAAATATTACCTAGTCCTGAAACTAAAAAGGCAGCTATTAAATTACCCTTGGGCTTAAGCAGAAATCATAAGATAAATTATAAGATACTTAGAATTGAATGACAACTATCACTGCATATAAAATCATGCAGGGCACTGTTGAAGCAGAAATCAGAGGAAAATGTGTAACTTTAAATACCTTGATCAGAAAGTATAAAGACATTGAAATAAAATGAGCCACAAATTCTACTTGATTCATTGAAAAAGAACAGACCAATCTGAAATAAAGAGATACTTATTAATAAAGTAGGCAGAAATCAAGAAACATTGAACACAAAAACAGTAATGAGTATGACTAAAAGCTAAAGCTACTTTGTTTAGGACTAAACAAATATCCAGTAAGAGTGAGGAAAGAAAAAAGACAATTTTTTTTTTTTTTGAGACAAGGTCTTTTCTTTTATTTTTTCAGACAAGGTCTCACTTTGTTGCCCAGGCTGAAGTGCAATGGCATGATCTTAGCTCACTGCAACCTCTGTCTCCTGAGTTGGAGCAATTCTTGTGTTTCTGCTTCCTGAGCAGCTGGGATTACAGGTGCATACCACAACGTCTGGTTAATTTTTGTATTTTTTGGTAGAGACAGGGGGCTTCACCATGTTGACCAGGCTGGTCTTGAACTCCTGACCTCAAGTGATCTCCCCACTTTAGCCTCCCAAAGTCCTGGGATAACAGGCCTGAGCCACTGTACCTGGCCCCAACAATATTTTCAGTTATACAAAATACAAAATGAAAATTTAGACACAGTCAGAAATAACACAGCAATTAAGAAAAAAAAATACTACAATCAACTATTCACTAACGTGTGAAAACACAGATGAGCTATCTATCTGAAAAAATATGTAAATTACTGTGGCTGAATATCCCTTCTATAAACATTCACAAGTGCTTCCAGAATCTTGCCACTCCTCCATGGAAGCGAAGTATGTTTCCACTCCTTTGAACCTGGGCAGGTATGTGCCTGCTCTGAAGAGTAGAATGTGGCTATAGATAGCTATGGGAATTCCCATGCTGAGTCTTTCCCTTGCACTGAGAAAGCCACCATCATGTTGAAAGTCAAACAAGCTGATTTAGGAAGAATACATGGAAATACCAGATGGAGAGGCCCACAGGGAAAAGAACAGAGGCCTTAGCTGAAAGCTGGCATCTACAGTCAGATATGTGAATAAATGAGCCTTTGGCTAATTTCAGCCCCTATTCTTCAGTTCTTACAGCTAAGGAGCGTCATCATTCAGGGACAAGCCATCCCACCATAATCCTGCCTGAATTCTTAACCCACGGAATCTGTGAGGGAAAAAATAATTATTTTTCACCCGTTTTGAGATAATTTGTTACATGGCTACAGTAATTGAAACAATTGCCAAACCTGGCACAAAATTAGAAAATTGAGTTGTTCAATAACCATTCAAAAACTTCAAGTGACAATTGAAAGCACCTTACTACCTCCAAGCAAATCCTAGAGCCAGAGAATTTTATAAGAAAACAAAAATTTGGAACAAAACCTTCTTCTTGTCCTACACAATTGTCCAAAGAAATAGAAAACAAAACAAAACTCTGGCTCTAAAGATTCTAAAACTAGGGCAAGGCGTGGTTGCTCACACCTAATCCCAGCACTTGGGAGGCGGGGGTGGGCAGATCACTTGATGTCAGGAGTTCGAGACCTGCCTGGCCAGCATGGCAACAAACCTGTCTCTATTAAAAATAAAAAAATTAGCTGGGCATAGCGGCGCATGCCTGTAATCCCAGCTACTCAGGAGGCTGAGGCAGGAGAATCGCTTGAACCTGGGAGGCAGAGGTTGCAGTGAGCCAAGGTCATACCTCTGTGCCACTGCACTCCAGCCTGGGCATCAAAGCAAGACTCTATCTCAGGAAAAAAAAAAAAAAGTAAGGGCAGTACAAAATATTAATAATTTCACTTAAAAGCATGGATGAGCAAATCCTAAATAATAATTATGTGACAAAATTGGAGTGACTACTAAGAAAATAAATTCATCAACCAATATTTATCCTGAGAGAAAAATAGTTGCTTAACATCAGAACATCTATCAACATGAGGCATCCTATTGGTGGCCTAAAGGAGAAAAAAAGAGTCAGTTTTTTTTTAAAATAAATGTAGAAAAATGACTTTTGATTTAGTTTAATACATACTTAAAAGCACAACAAAGCAAACCAAAAATCTCTCAAATATTTAGACTACTAAGGCAGTTCTAGAACTTGAGTATATGCCAAATCTATAGTAAATATTCTGCTAAAAGAAAATTCATTGTATGCATTTTCTTAGAGATCTGGAAAAAAAGATAAGTATGCCCATTAACCCTGTCTGTGTTGGATACAGTACTGGAACTACTAGCAAACACAAAAGCACATGAAAAAAAAAAACAGTGAGACAAGGATTGAAAAAAATTAGCACAAACCTATAACTATTTGCAAATGTACAATCATTTACATAGGACAATCAACAGATTTTTTGCATAAACCAGTAGAACTCAAACTTCTGAAATACGGATGAGCCAGATCAACTTGCTCACACCAATAGTATTCATCTAAACTAGTAATAGCAAATTTAGAAATATAATAGAAATTAAGAACCACTCAGAACTATAAAAGAAAATATCTAAAAATTATCTTGACCAAAAGTGCACAAAGTATTCACAAAGAGAAATTTTAAACTCTGTTATATCTCATAAGCATAAACTTAAATACCAGTTGATACCTTGTTCATGAATTAGCTACCTCAATATTGCAAATGTGTGTACTATCAATAAACTAATTTCAAACTTAAACATAATTCTCAATAAAAATATTGGGGGAATCAGCAGAAGTATTTTAAAGAAATTCAAAAATTTATTCAAGAATGTATACAAAAATTAAAATCAGAGATTACTAAGTTCATTTTCAAAAAGTAGACCAAAGAAAACCTGACAGTATTAAGACACATTATAAAACCATAATAATAAAAACAACGTGAAACTGCCACAGAAATAAACAAATAGACCAAATGAGATAGAATAAAGTATTTGTAAAGAGTTCTATAATCCATAGAGAAACTATAGACATAATAAAACAGTAATAAAAATCTATGAAGGAATAATTGTGTAAAAGATATTTGGGAGAGATAGATTCATTTATGGAGAACAGCAAGGTTGAACCCCCTAGCATATACTATACACAAAGGTGAATTTCAGACATGCTCAAACCAAAAGAGTAATGCTAATACAATAAACTAAGGAAATACATTGGTTACCTTGGAGTGAGTACATATTGGTTAAACAAGACTCCGAAAGCACAAACTATAAAGCAAATCATAAAATAATTGCTGGCTTTGATGATACTGTAAATTAAGTATTTATGTTCACCATATGTTACTATTTGTAAAATTGAAAGATGATACACTTTGAGAACATAGTTCTGATATTTAAAATTGTGAAAAGATTAAAGAACATTCAAGAAATTCCAGAAAATCAGCTAACCAAAGGAAAGAAAATAAAAAATGGACAGATAATTCACAAATAAGGTTCACAGAATGAGAAAATTTGAAGTATAACAGGAATACAATTAATCAGGAAAATACAAATTAATACTACCTCGAGATACCAATTTGTACCTATTTGACTGGCAAAAAATAAAGTTGAATAATAAGTATTGATAAGAGTCTAAGAAAATGGGATGTTTACTGGTAGAAATGTGTAATCTAGATCTACAAAACTAAAGGACAATCTATCAGGACTTAGTACAATTATTCATGTGTCTAATCTAGGAAATTTCAATGTCACTATTGGATATATATGTTAGCACAGCAGTCTTCCAAATGAAGTACTTGTACACAAAATCTATCCAAGGAGGTATGCAAGCACAAACTGTTTCAACTGAATCAATTTTCCAATCATCAGATTTCTTTTTTTTTTTTTTTTTGAGACGGAAGCTCGCTCTGTCACCCAGGCTGGAGTGCTGTGGCCGGATCTCAGCTCACTGCAAGCTCCGCCTCCCGGATTCACGCCATTCTCCTCCCAGGTAGCTGGGACTAGAGGCGCCGCCATGTCGCCCGGCTAGTTTTTTGTTTTTTGTTTTTTTTTGTTTTGTAGTTTTTAGTAGAGATGGGGTTTCACCGTGTTAGCCAGGATGGTCTTGATCTCCTGACCTCGTGATCCTCCCGTCTCGGCCTCCCAAAGTGCTGGGATTACAGGCTTGAGCCACCGCGCCCGGCCCATCAGATTTCTTATATTCTTAAATTAATTGGTTGGCTTTCTTCTTTCCCACTCTTTCATTCTTTCTCTTTCACTTTAAGAATAAAGGCCTACCACTTACCTGTCCAAATCTTACATTGCTCCAGGATTCAAACACCTGAATCCCTGACACAAACAAAGAGACAATGTGAAGTCTGCAGGGTGATATGTGACATCAGAAGCAGGAAAGTTTGGTCAATGTTAGAGCATTCTGAATTCAAATAGTATGTATCAAACAGTGTGGCGAAAGGAGTGAAGTTATAGCTCTTTCTATGTCTTCATGTCTTCCACCTTTGACTACTGACAAAGAATGCACTGGTTTTGAGGAAGCAAAACTAGTAAAGCACATTGCTAAGAAAGATGAGGGTACATTATTTCAAGGTATATACAGGACTCAAAAAGAAAGACTTCTGTGCCTTTTCTACCTGTCGTAGAATTATATTGTTTGAGACTTGTAAGAAGCATGCAGGATAATCTTAATCTGTTATGAAAGGCTCCCTTGTCACCATTACATTGTGAGAAAGGTCTAGAGGAATATCTGTACTTTCAATCACCCTTCTCTACCTCCAGTTGCATATTTTTCATGATTTCAAGAAAAGAGAAGGAAAAAAGTTCCATCTTTACTTCTCACAGAAAAACATTACATCGTTAAGTAAAACAAAACAAAACACAACTTTTTTGATAAGTGTGTGTTTTTTTTTTTTTAACATTTATTTACATCCTTAGGAGAAAAATAACTTTCATGAAGTCATTTCTGTGAGGTTAACTTTTATGAAGTTCATTAACTTTTATGAAGTTTATATAGGCTACAAATGCATTTAAGACTTGGAGACATGATTACATGAAATAACGAAAAAGTTAAATGTATAAATGTTGTCATTGTGAGTTATGATAAGAAGATCAATAACATACTTTCAAACATATTTAATTAGAATAAAAATCATGAGAAAAATGAAATGGGAACAAAAGTGCAAGAGAAAGAAGAACAATGTAAGATTGTTGACAGTTTAAAAAGCTTTTGTTCAGTGAAGATCCAAATCCTATAGTGTGTTTAGGTTGTTTGTTCTAAATGTCATCTATGTTTTGACTAATAGAACAAAACAAAAAAATGGTCTCTTGGACAAATGGCTGATTCTGGGTCTGCATTAGGGCATTTATAAGGTTAGGCTTGCCATGCCTGAAAGAAGGTGATATTCAAGGTTTCAAGGGTCACATCGAAAGAAGACAAAAGCTAACACAAAGAAATTTCTATGGTCAAAAATAGAAAAATCTGAGCACCAAAAAGAATAATGACTACAACCGATTGAAACACATATAAAGTCTAGAAGTTCACAATGACAAAACAAATAAATAAATAAAATCATTTATAACCATGGAAGGTTGCCGGGGCAACAACTCATTATTCTGAAAACTGATGAAGGGAACACATGAAGTACTTGTCTTGTCTTTTTTACTGAGCTGTTTTTCAAAGTAACAAAATAGTTGATAAGGAAAAAAAATTTTTTATAGGAAACCAGGAATAATAAATGCAGAATGATAGAAAGTCACTATTTTGTAGCCTTAATGGGATACTGGATCTGATCACAGGCAGCTGCCAAAACTATTTAACTGACTGATGATGAATTTTAAATGGATGGATCAGGCTGACAGCACCTGAACCACTGATCAATCTTAACATCACTAATAACATGGCAAACTGCCATTATGTGCCTCATGATATGATGTCATAAAAAATACTAAGCATCACCCATGAAGTATTCTTGAAAACAATACAAAATAATCCTTAATTCTACCAATTCACTAGATCTAACTTTCAGTTTATGGGATATGTAGGGGAAAGAAAAACATGTTAAACAACACCATGAAGACACAGTTGTGACAATACAGTCATATCTAAGACAAAAGATGCCACTTCTTTCACAAATAAATGCCATGGAAAATTTTAAAAAAGAAACGGTATAGAGTAAAAGAGACTCAAAAGGAATCAATCAAATGGAACATGTGGACCTCTTTTGGATCCTAATTCAGATAAGCCAGCAGAAAAATAAAGCGGAAAAAATTGAGCATATATTGAATATTAGACACTATTAAGGGAATATTATAAATTGTGCTGATTGTGACATAACGGTTTTGTGTTTTTTGCAGTCAGATACACATTTAAAAATATTTGTGAATGAAGTAATATGATGTCTGCAATTTACTTTGAAATACTCTAATAAATGGGGGAAAATGCCTAAAAATGGCAGAATTTTGACTTTGTTTAAGCTAGATAATTGATAAATGGAGGTTTGTTATATTATTCTACTTCTGTGCATGCTTAAAAATTCCCATAATAAAGAGGATTTTTAAAAGTATGTTTTAAAAAAAATCTCCTGGCTGGGCGCAGTGCCTCACACCTCTAATCCCAGAATTTTGAGAGGCCACGGTGGGAGGATTGCTTGAGCTCAGTGAGATCCTCATCTCCAAAAAACTAAAAAAAAAAAAAATTTAACTAGGCCTGATGGTGCACCTGTAGTCCCAGCTACTTTGGAAACCGAAGCGAGAGGATGGCTTGAGCCCAGGATGTCGAGGCTTCAGTGAGCTGTGATCATGATCATGTCACTGCACTCCGGCCTGGGCTACAAAGTTATACCCAGTGTCTAAAACTAAACTAAACTAAACTAAAATAAAATAAAATTAAAAAAATAATAAAATAAAATAACAACTTCTCAGCCAGATATGGTGGCCCACGCCTGTAATCCCAGCACTTTGGGAGGCCAAGATGGGTGGATCACAAGGTCAGCAGTTCGAGACCAGCCTGGCCAACATGGTGAAACCTTGTCTCTACTAAAAATACAAAAATTAGCAGGGTGTGGTGGTGGGTGCCTGTAATCCCAGCTACTCAGGAGGCTGAGGCAGGTGAATCATTTGAACCCAGGAGGTGGAGGTTGCAGTGAGCTGAGATTGCACCATCGCACTCCAGCCTGGGCAACAGGGTGGGACTCTATCTCACAAAAACAAAAACAAAACAAACAAACAAACAAAAAATATTTCTCTTGTAATCAGATTCCACTGGATACACTTAAAGAATAATACATTTTTATTTTAAAATATTAACAAATGTTGGAAATCACTTCAACAACTATTTAAATTTATAACAAAGCAGGTTTTGATGTGAAATTAATGTGCAAGGAACTATATAATTTTAAAAATTCTTTTTAGGGATTCATGAGCATAAAACTTTGAAGACTTGTCCTAGATAACTTCTTTCTAGATACATGACCCTTCTTGCCAACTGAGTCAACGTCTCAAGATAGAGATTTAAAAAACAAAAAAAATCCAGTCAGGTTTATCTGTGAAATGAAGAGCTAATTTTGCTGGGGCATTCTAGGAAATATTTTATTCTATAATAAAACAAAATACATTTTGGGAGGCTGAGGCGGGTAGATCACAAGGTCTGGAGTTTGAGACCAGCCTGGCCAAGATGGTAAAACCACGTCTCTACTAAAAATACAAAAATTAGCTGGGCATGGTGGTGTGTGCCTGTAATCCCAGCTACTCGGGAGGTTGAGGCAGAGAACTGCTTGAACCTGGGAAGCGGAGGTTGCAGTGAACCAAAATCATGACAGGGCACTGCAGCCTGAGCGACAGAGCAAGACTCTGTCCCCCAAATAAAATAATAAAAAATAATAAAAATGATAATAATGTGCTGTCTTGATGCCCTCACTGACTCCTGTACCACTGTTTCCTTCGTGGCTTTTGTGTAACATCATATGAGGACACGATGCTAGAAACTGCTGCAGCCATCCAGTGAAAAGGAGAGAACCGTTGTCTAAGGATGCCAGAAAAAGTTTGAGATTATGCTCGGTAGAAGCAGAACTAAGACAGAGTTTGGGGATGAACATATGTGAAAGACAAATGGAGGGAGCAGGATTGGGCAGAGGAAGAAGACAAACTAATTCAGACCCAATAAATCCTCAACTAAAATACAGTGAAGTCTTGAGCAAAGAATTTCCAATCACAGTGTCCTATTGTGGGCCACACCTTTAAACACTAGGGTCAGACTTGCTCAGTCACCAGAAGCCAGCTTCCCTAAGAGTATGCCTGGGGGCAGGGTGGCTCCCTGCAGCCAAGGCTGACAAATGCATGCCTCACAGTTGGTTTGTAAGTACTTCCTTGAAGGGAGGGATCTCAGTAGCACCACATTACAATCTGAGTTCTCGTAGCATTGTTGAGTCTCTGAACAAATTCCAGGACACCTCTTTCTGATGTTAGGCAGGAAAGGTGGGTTGAGGGTAGGAGTGGCATGAGGTAGAGGGTGGCAGACAAACCCTGACTGCAGCTTGCCATGCAAGATGGGTGTCGTAGTAAAAGGCAAACAGGGCTCAAATCCCAAAGAGCCCTCTCTGTAGTATTTACTAAGTAGTTAAAATCATAGCCTAAAATGTTAAGGTCAATGAGGACCTACACGGAGGGGTTTTAAGGAGGAGAGTCAGGTCAGATTTTCAGTTTTGATAATAGCTTGGCCTGCTATGAATTTGAATGATCCAAGGCCTGGGGCAGGTAGAGCATGAAAGAGATAAGGTAAGGGTAGTGGCACTAAGAATACAAATTAGTAAATGTAGCTTGTACAGAATGTTTATTTTACACAGTAGCTGAGCAAGGGTGAAGACATAATTGGAGTAACACTTGTTGGAAGAAAAACACTGTGAGTTACTAGTGAGTCTGGAATAGTAATACTTGAAAAAAGAAAACATGGTTCAGCAAGTTATGGGTCAAGTGATAATCAGGGTGTCGTCTCCTTTCTTTATTGAATATTGTTTTCCAAAACTCTGGAAAAATCGTATGTGAAAATAAATGCACGCATATTGGAAATTTCTAGTAAGAACCTGCTAAGCAGTCTGGGTTGAGCTAAACCTGAGTTTAACTTTGTCATTTGCAAGATGCTTACTCTGGGAAAAGTTGCTTCCTTCTCTTATTCTTAATACCTACATCATAGGCTTGTTGGAAGATAAAATGAAAAAAAGTCTTGTAAAGTACGTGATATGTAATAAATCCAAAACAAATGGAAGCTGTTCTTATTACTTTTGTCATCCTGAACAGATGAAAGTAAAACTTGAAAAGATCAACAAATTGGCTCTACATGAGAGAGACTTATCAACATTTAAAAGCATAGCAAAACAAAGAAAGATTTAGAACTAGCAATGAATACACAAATGTCCTACTACTTATAAAGAAAGGGTGACTCTAGACTTCATAAATCTGAATAAAGTACCCATGAACCTTCCAGATATGTTCTAAGAAATGATTTGTATTTACAAGGGCCATACAAATTTAATATACTAGTATCATTCAATTATGTCCAATTAAATTACATTATCTCTTTATTTTCACACCAGACCTCCCCCCCCCATTTTTTTTCATGATAAATGTATATTATAGAAAACTTGTTTGCTAAGGACAATTTAAATTTAAAGTAAAGCTATTTATTTGCAAACTTCGGGCTGTGCACAAAATTGATAAGATAGGAAACTGATGTACTGGGCTTTGAACAGGAAAAACAAGTTTCTGAAACAATTAGCAGAGCATGCCTTGGCACTATTTTCCAAAGACAGTAAACCATACATTCTTTTTACTGCCTTCGTTGTGTCAACCTGGAGCAAGGGCTGTGGACATGTGCACCCTAGATTCATATATTGTTTATACTATTGTATGTTTGATTAATATTTTAGGTCAGTGTACAGAAAAAGGACAGATGACATTTATAGATGACAAAGTAGGAGGCAAAAACCATCACAGAGGATTCAAAAAATTTTTGACAGCCTGGCAAATGGGTTCAAATGAGTATGATGTGATTAAGTATGAATTAATGTAAAATCTTGCATTAAGTTTTAACTTCTAGAATGGGGAAAAACTTGATTTAATATATTTCTTTGAAAAAAAATGGCTGATTTTGTATACTACATGACAAAAGGAAATAATAGTGCTGTATTACCGTTAAAAAAACAAACAAAAAAATATTATTTTCTTGGAATACACTGATGTAAGAATTCACTAAGTCTACCATTGCGCTGTCTATTATATGCTTAGCATTGTGACAATCTCTGTGAGAAATTCAAAGACTGTGTAGGAGAGCATAAAGTTTACTAGATCAAGAAATAAAATGGTCCCATTGTGCCTGTCATAGAATTATGGAAAGCCTACTATGGATAAGGTATTCTGATGCTTGTGGGATTGCAACAGGTAACAAAACATAGCTCCTACCTATAGAATATGTAATTTATTACAGATCACAGGACAGGGAAATTTCATTCTTAAATTTTGAGATTTTAGGCTTATTACAAAGTACTATTGCTCAGGAAAATCCAATATTTGGTAGATGAATTAGTCATATATTTACATACCCATACACACATAATACATATATGCCTGCAGAGAATTCATAGTTAAATATTCAGAGGGTTTACCTCTGGTGGCTATGAAGAGGACTGCTGCTTCATCTTAGTACTGGTATGGATAAAAATTTCCAAAGAATTTGATATCATAGTAGGTCTCAGTTTCTCAGCAATTCTAGCCTCTCTCATTGCCCCATATCTTTTCTCCTTTGTTTTTGGTCATCAGTTTTTGTTTTAACAACCTTAGCTTTGGCATTGAGTTTGATTTTCAGAAGAGGGATTTTACTCAATTAATTAGGTAATTTATCCAATTAATTGACAAGACAAAGTCCTAGGAAGTGCGATAATTTTCCCCATCCTGCAATGTTATATATGTATTTTTTAATTCCTGAGTGACAACCCTATAAGATCAACTGAGTTCTGGCAGCTCCATTTTAATCTTGGTTATATACACTTCATGATTTTGCAGTCTTCTTAGATCTTGCTTTCTCAGACCACTCAATACATATGCAAATCCAGTGTGTGACTACTCTGTATCCGTTATCTTTTCACTTTCACTACTTACCAATGTAGATTTACTGACAGTCCAATATCATTGTCATACTTTACTTACAAAATTGTGCAACTATCCCTACGATTAAATTATACATTTTTTTTTAACACTTGAAAATAATAATAGCCAACAGGTATATGGTGTTTATTATATATCTGGCACTATTCTAAATCCTTAACACGGAATAACTCATTTAATCCCCTGTCTTAGTCTGTTTACGCTATTATAGCAAAATACCTTACACTGAGTAATTTATAAAGGACTGAAATATATTAGTCATAGTTCTAGAAGCAGGAAAGAACAAGGTCAAGTTGCCAGCAGATTCAGCGTCTGATGAGGTTTTGCTCTCTGCTTCAGAGATGGTGCCTTCTATGTGTCCTCATATGGTGGAAGTGAGGAAAAGCTCCCTCAGGCTTTTTTATTAAGTGATTAATTCCATTCATCAGGGCTCCACTCTGATGTTCTAATCAGCTCCCGTATGCCCTGCTTCTTAATATTATTGCATAATTATTCATAAGTTTTAACTTACTTGAAACTTATATATCTAGGCAGAGTGCAGTGGCTCATGCCTATAATCCTAGCATTTTTGGAGGCTGAGATGGGCAGATCACTTAAGCCCAGAAGTTCGAGATCAGCCTGGGAAATATGGCGAAACCCCATCTCTAGAAAAAATAAAAGAAATTAGCTTTGCGTGGTGGCACATGCCTGTGTTCCTAGCTATTTGGGGGGTTGAGGTGGGAGGATTGCTTGAGCCTGGGAAATGGAGGCTACAGTGAGCTGAGACTGTACCACTGAACACCAGCCTGGGTGACAAAGTGAGACCCTGTCTAAAAAAAAAAGAAAAAGAAAAAAGAAATTTTTCTGCTCCCTGCAAATTCATATGTTGAAACTTATGAATAATAATGCGGTGTAACCGTATTACTCATAAACTTATAAATAATAAGTTTATAGATATACTTATTATTCATAAGTAAACTTATGAGGTAAACTTATGAATAATACATTTCAACGTATGTAAACTAAACTCATGAAAAATAAGTTTAACATATGAATTTGCAAAGACACATACGCTGAACCACAGCATTCCCTAACGAGCTTATCATGTAGTTACTATTATTAATTCCAAATGCTATTAAAATAATCTCTGTTATATTTTGAGCAGAGATTCTCTCACAACAGAATTTTATTGAAAAATTTAAGAGAAAAGATTGTTTTTACTAAGGGCTTAGAGAAGACTTCCTGGGGAAAATGTCATATAATTTGACAGATGTTGAAATTTTTAAATAAGGAAAGATTAAATACAGTGGGGAAGAATGGGAAAGTGAAATGCACATCACACTACAGATAAACATGAATAAAGCACAGAAGTGAGGAAAGCGTTAAGAAGGCATCCATAAAGCAGAAAGAAAATCAATCACCAAGGGCTGGGATGCCATGTTGAGGACTTTTGGGAAACAAAAGGTCTCTTAGGGATAGAATAATTTCTTCCTTAATGTGTAAAACAAAGAAGAGAAAAAGCACTTAGCTGGCTACCACATCCCACCGAAGTTAGATCCATCCTTCTTGGAAATTCTTACTGATATGTGGGAGTTAAGCTATGAGGATGAAAAAGGCATAAGAGTGATACAACGGACTTTGGGGATTTGGGGGGAAGGATGCGAAGGGAGCAAGGGATAAAAGACTACAAATAGCGTGCAGTGTATACTACTTGGGTGACGGTCGCAGCGCTATCTCACAAATCACCACTGAACTTACTCGCGTAACCAAACACCACCCGTACCCCAATAACCTATGGAAAACTAAAATAATAATAACAAAAAAAGTTCTCGAATAAACGCTGGAGTTTGAAGATGTGAAACTCTTTTGACCTTCAAGTTGGTTCATCTTCAAACGACTCCGTGGCCACTGTCAGTACCACAGCTGAACTCAGCCAACTCAAGCACATCTTATGCACTTATCAATATACTGGATATTCAAAACCACTTATTATCCATATTTTTGTTAGTTTATTATAAATAAAAGTTCATATAAACTTATGTATGTAAGGTTTGGCCATAAGAAAGATTCATATTTTCATAAGCATTCCAGAACTTATACCTCCATGTGAGTGTGTCACTTCGTGGGTATTATCTTACAGTTCACTGGTGATACTACCTATCGTCAAAACCTTCAGGGAATGGCTCTCAAACCCAGGTTCTAACATAGACAAGGTACGTTGTTTTCTCATTTACCAGTATATTTTGTTATTGAAGCAAAATGAGATTAAAGTTGGAATTACCCATTCTACTCACTTTTCTTAGTACCAAAATTGCTTTTGACTGTTTGGAAAAATAAAATTCATACCCAAAGTGTAGAGATTTGCTACCTGCCTAAAAACAGCAGCCATCATTACTCAGCACTTAACATATTCTGGGAACTGCGGTAAGCGCTATAGGTGTATGATCTATTATGTGTCTTAAGTCATGAGGAAACTTTGATATAGTTGGGTTAAGGATCAATAAAAAGGTCACACAGTTAGACATAATTAAGTGGGGGCAAACAGTCTGCAACATAGGATGTATTTAAAGCTAATATTTATGTAGTAGGGTGGTTAAGAGTTGGTGATGTGGGTGTAAGTGTCTGGATTTAGAATCTCGCTCCAACATTTCATGCCTAATCTTAGAGTGGCTGTTTGCAACCTCCCTTGGTTTCCTTGCCTTTAAAACTATGGTAAGATGCACACTATGCACACAGTGCTTAGCATAGTCATTGATGCTGGCTGTTGAGTCTACGGAGCTTCAGCTGAGAAAGCCTGTCTCCGTCCCACAAGGCCTCCCATCCTTCAGCTTGCCAGACTAGGCTTCTTCCCATGGCGGTCACAGGGCAGCATTCCAAGACAACCAAAACAAAAGTGGAAGCCTTCCTGATGCCTAAGTTCAGAACTTTTACTAATTATTTCACTACAATCTCTCGGTCAAAGCTTCTCACATGTTCTGCTAAGATTCAAGAGGTTGAGAAATAGAATCTACCTTTTGATGGGTGGAGTAGCAGCCACATGGCTCAGAGGCATGCATACAAGATAAAAGAAATGATCATTTTCTTTTTCTTTATTATATTATTTTATCAATCTTCTACAGTAATAATGGGGAGTTGGGACCTTATAGAGGAGCTACTTTGAGGGCTTTGAGAGATAAATAACAAGACAATTAAATTTGCTTTTAGATTTCTTTAAGTGTGAAGAATAGATGGAGAAAGAAAAGACTACATATAGAGAATCCCGATGGGATACAATTACAGTAACCCAGGTGATAGATGATGGTGGCCTGAAACAGGTAGTGGCAGTGGGACAGAGAGAGGTGGAAAAATCAAAGTGGACAAAATCAAAAGACTCAGCTGAAAAGACTGGCTCTGGGAATAACAAGGTTTGTTAACTTGCTCTCTTTCACATCACCTGAGTTAACGAACCTATAGCCAAACTAAAGAAAGACAAAGTACTACAAGTCATAGGTTTAAAAGACACAAAAAACAAATTAAAGTAACTGAAAATGGAAAGATTCAGCTGTTGGTGACACTTATTACTGTTCAAGTGTCCAGTGATACAGTGGAATGGTGGAAAATCTATTAAGAATTACTTGATAGCGTCCTTTCACAATGCCACTTCCAATAGGACTTTAATTTGCGTTTTATAAATTATGCAATATTTTATAAAGTAAGTGAAATCTTTTAGTATTCTAAAGTGTAACACCGTATTATTGGCAGCTTAGAGTTTTGAACATGTAATTTAACATTCCCTGATTCAGTAATAAGCTTTCCAAAAGGTGAGACCTGCAGAAATGTTGAAATGAGTTATTCCATCTCCTTGTCAGTTTTTTAAAAAGTAATTTTCACATTAAGTACTGTTCACATACAAACCATAATGGGGATGTCTGATACGCCTACAGTAAATGCCTAAAGTAAGTTAACATTTAATCAGAAATGTTTGTTTTAATCCTTATAGAGATATTAAAGGTAAACATTCAGATAGCAATTGAAATGGACTCTCTCTATTTGTAAGAAGTGTGTACTTTAAGCCTGGGAGAGGGGAAAGGGTTCCTTGTAAATACCTCATTAAAGCACACTGAGACTCAGTAGGTGGCACTTTTCCAAAGGAGATCAACCCAGGCCCTTTGAGACTTGTATAGGCCTGATATGGGCAACTCTGATAAGAACAATATAATTTAATTACTTAAATGGAAGCTGATCAGTTCCAAGAAACATTAAAGTCTTTGTTTTCTAGCATTGCAGACATTGTATTAGATCAAATTAATACAGTCAAGATGTTTTACATAATTAGCACTTAAATATCAGGTGTTAAATAGAAGGCCTACCCTGTACATCTACATTATGTACACCAGAGATTTACAGTCTTGCTTCTATTATATTTCAGTGTATTTCCAATAATCTCCAGAGATGCCTGAACAGTCTCATTCGCAATACTTTTCAATTCACCTAAAATGTACCCTATGGCTTTTAAAACATAATATGAAGTTTGAAATAAATGAAATCATATAATAACGCATGTTCTAAAATTTTACTCTTTATTGCGTAGATACTGAGGGTGGGGGAAGGCAGGGCTATCAGTTACACTTAGAAATCATATTGAACCCAAATTCCATTTTATGTGGATTGAGAATGGAGAAGGAGACGTGGCATTTATATGCAACAAGACAAATGACTGATTTATAGGAAGAAACTTCTTTTCCCATTTTAATGGTTGAAAGAGACTTCATGAATGAGGTGAGGAGAAATTTTAGAATAAAGCTACTTAAATTATTTAAAGTAATTATTAAATATAACAGCATTTTTAAAAACCATGGCATAGATTACTCATGACAAGGGATGTCATGACAAGAATCAGCTAATGAAATGGGAGAGGAAAAGGATAGGAAAAGGTAATTAATGGCTGGAGACAAAACAATGTTTTTCAAGGCAACTTTGCAAGGCATAGGATTTGGGTGGGGCTTGTATTTCAGTGGGTCACTGAAATGCTAATGGTTGGACGACACAACAAGCCAAACAGAAAAAGGGTGATCTTAAACTTTGCTTTCTCTTTCACATTAAATGTTCTGAAAGGCCACTGGATAAATGCCTGATTTCCCTCTTGATGTAATGATTTTTCACAATTTTCAAAGACAGGGACTGTTTCAGTGTAAGGAGCTAAAGCAAAACATAAAACGTGGGAATGATTTAAAAGGTGATAGGAGGCTGGGCACCGTGGCTCACACTGTAATCCTCGCACTTTGGAAGGCCGAGGCCAGTGGATCACTTGAGGCCAGGAGTTCCAGACTAGCGGTAAAACCCTCATCTCTACCAAAAACACAAAAAAATTAGCCAGGAATAGTGGTGCCTGCCTGTAATCTCAGGTACTTGGGAGGCTGAGGCACAAAAATCGTTTGAACCTGGAAAGCAGAAGTTGCAGTGAGCCAAGATCCCACCACCTTACTCCAGCCTGGGCGACAGAACCAGGCCCTGTTGATCGATAGATAGATAGATAGATAGATAGATAGATAGATAGATAGATAGATAGATAGATAGATAGAGGTGGGAAGTGAGGAGCAGCAAAGCCAATCTGATGTTAGCTCATCTTCTAATTGATGCTCTTTTTTCCTTTCAAAACAACCAGGCATCCAGCTCTGTCCCAGACTCTTTCTACAGCTTTGAAAAGCAGCATATTGGGTTAAAACCCACACACGCACGCGCGCGCGTGCGCACACACACACACACACACACACCCCCACGAAACAAGACTTATTTTCAAGGCTCCTTCATCCTCTCTCTGACATCAGGATGTGGTCTGAACCCTATCATAAAAGGGGAAGTCATAGTTAATGAGGAAGTGGGAACGCAACAGAGATGAAGCAGCAATCACAGTGGCAGAAAAACAGAAAAGGACATTTCTTTCCTTAATAAATATTTATTGCAAGTGTCGGCCAATTACCTTTTAAAGATGATTATACACATCCTATGTCTTTCATCTTTCTCATGTCACAGGTTATAAGAGTTGGGAAAAGTGTATGTGACAAGTAAGTGTTGACTTAAATGCAAATTGCCTTTGCTAACCTTGCCTTTACATTAAAAAATAAAGTGTGGAAATTTATTAACTTCTTAATTCCTGCTTTTTACAAAATCAAATATTTAATATCAGTGGTAAATAGAAAACAGTTTGTTAGGCCTTTGTGTGGCTACTTTCGCCCTTCCCTGTGCCTTCTAGAAATCTGAGTGTTCACTGAAGTCAGAAGAAGAGCAGTACCTTTTATGGTTTCTTTTTTTTTTTTTTTCTTTTTTCCTCATCTCCTTTCTGTTTACAAAGGGACACTGAAAGAATAAACTCCTATTCCACGTGTTTGGTTTACACATATCTTAGGAGGGGTCCCATTATGTGATCCTAAGAGAGCATTTAAAGCAGGGATGTGCTGGGGCAGAAAAAAGATAAATGAAGAGTAGGAGGGAGAAAAAGTCTAATAACAAAACTGATGATTTCAAAAACCCCATGATTAAAAACTAATTTGTTTCCAGGTCTTCTTCCATAGAGAAATTCCAAGTGTCTACTCTAGTGTGCAGAAACATATAACCTACACCAGGATTGAGAATATTTGCTGTGTTTACCTAAGAAATTGTTTAACCAACAAAAGATTTTGTCTTTATTTAAGATTTTCAACATCTGAAGAAAAATATCACTAATCAGATAGATGCAAACTTAGGTTTTCCAGAAAGCTCTGAGCTTTGCTTTCTCCCTCTTGCTCCTACCTTTTCAATGGCTTTCCCTCCCCAGTCAATGTCCTTTCAGATTTCCTTAGCCCTGCAAGGAAGAGCTAGGCAGTTTACTGATGCGCTATTGAAAAGAGAAGCAGTCCTTCCTGGCTGGACAGCAAAGGGGAGAAGCCTGTGAGGAGGCCGCCATGTAAGAGATACTGAAATGCCCAGAGACTAGAAACAAAGGAAGAATTACCAGGGATGTTTAACATCTTGAAAATATGGGATTACTGTAAATATTTAATAACAACGCTTATGGGTTAGCTAGAAAGTTATAAAAGTATTTTGGAGTTGAGAAGGAATACAGACAGTTGCCTGTCTTCATTTTATAGGACAGCCTCACAGCTGTAAGCAAATGCTAAGAAATGCCAAAAATTACCTTTTGATGAGTTTGTCATAAAGCTAGTAAGACTTACGCTTCCCAGCTCTCCCTTTGCACAGACCCTGATATGATTTGGCTCTGTGTCCCCACCTAAATCTCACCTTGAATTGTGATAATCCCCTGTGTCATGGGAGGGACCTAGTGGGAGGTAACTGAATCATGTGAGCAAAATTTTTCCATGCGATTCTCATTATAGTGAAAAAGCCTCAAGAGATCTGATGGTTTTGTAAAGGGGAGTTCCCCCCACATGCCCTCTTGCCTGTCGCCATGTAAGACGTGACTTTGCTCCTCTTTTGCTTTCACCATGATGGTGAGGCCTCCCCAGCCATGTGGATCAAACCTCTTTCCTTTACAAATTACCCAGGCTTGGGTATGCCTTTGCTAGCAGCATGGGAACAGACTAATACAGACCCCAATGAATGCTGGATGTTGTATGGTGTTATCAAGTAAGTCAAGAGGAGCAGGGAGCCCAAGTTGCAAAGAGGAAGCATTTCTCAATGAGATTTTTGGAGAAAAGGTCTAGAAATTTCAGAAATAAGAGATAAGAATCTCTAAGCCTGAAGTGATTGGTGGTTATTTGATTTCTAATTCAAAATAATCATTCCCTTTTATAAATAACTTTGTATATTTAATTTTGTACTCTTAAGAACTCAAGTTTTTTTTTTTGTTTTTTTTTTTCTTTTTCTTTTTTGAGACGGAGTTTCATTGTTGTTGCCTAGGTTGGAGTGCAGTAGTACCATCTCAACTCATTGCAACCTCTACCTCCCAGGTTCAAGCAATTCTCCTGCCTCAGCCTCCTGAGTAGCTGGGATTACAGGCATACGCCACTACGCCCGGCTAATTTTGTATTTTTAGTAAGGACGAGGTTTCTCCATGTTGATCAGGCTGGTCCCGAACTCCCAACTTCAGGTCGTCCACCCGCCTCAGCCTCCAAAAGTGCTGTGATTACAGGTATGAGCCACTGTGCCCAGCCTGTTTTTTTCTTAAAAAAAATTTTTTTTTAATTATTTTAAATATTTTTTGTGGGTACATGGTACATGTGTGTATTTATAGTGTACATGAGATGTTTGGATACAAATATGCAATGGGAAATAAGCACATCATGGAGAATGGGGTGTCCAACCCCTCAAGCATTTATCTTTTGAGTTACAAACAATCCAATTACATTCTTTAAGTTTAAAATATATTATTTTAAGTTTAAAATATATTATTTTAAACTTTTAATATTTTATATTATTTTAAATCTTTAAGTTTAAAATATGTTATTATTATTATTGACTATAGGCAATAGTCATTGACTATAGTCAATGCATTTGTCAAATATAGTCAATGACTATAGTCACCCTATTGTGGTATCAAATAGGTCTTATTCATTCTTTCTAAATTTTTTGCATACATTAATCATCCTCCTCTTCCCCCAATGCCCTCCCACTCAGTCGCCACACTACACTTCCCAACCTCTCGTAACCATCCTTCTACTCTCTATGTCCATAAGTTCAATTGATTTGATTTTTAGATTCCACAAATAAGTGAGAATATGTGATGTTTGTCTTTCTGTGTCTGGCTTATTTCACTTAACATAATGATCTTCAGCTCTTTCCATGTTGTTGCAAATGACTGGATTTCATTCTTTTTTATGGCTGAGTGGGAAAAATTCTAATAATCCCATTAAAAAGGGCAAAAGATTTCTATAGAAATTTCTCAAAAGAAGACATCCCCCCAATTTTCCAAATCTTAGGACCCACAGAATCTGGATCAACTCTGCATGCATTATAAGAGTTAATTCTCCTTTATGATTTTAAACTGATTTAAGATGAGAGAAAGAAAACTGGCTCGGAGTAGTCTGAAGAATGTGAGGTCTGAAAAATTTATCAGGCCCAGAGAAACAGGAACTTGAGGATTCGGTCACATCCTTTGCAACCATGCCCGGGGTAATTGTTAAAAGGTATTTTGTTTTTCCTTTCATTCCTGTAGTTTCCAGAGTAGCTGATAAAGTTCTTCAAATGTTACCACAAGTTATACAATGTGACCCTCAACCATTATCTGCATGTTCGTGGAATTTATAATACAAGAAACAATATATAGCCAATCTATAGCTGATGTTATTTTAATGAACCAATATCAATTTTTGGTAAACAGCTTAGAAACGATCCCCTAACTTCTTTTTTTCTCTTTAAAAACCCACTTGTAACTACTGCTAATTGGTGCATATATTCAGGGCAATTTGAAGTGGTGACTCCTGAGCTGCAGTTCTAAACCCGGACCCAAAATAAACTCTCTACTTATATTTTTTGCCTTAGTTTCTTCCTATAGGTTGACAAATGCATTACTTTTGGTGGTTGCTTAAAGTGTTGTAGCTTTATCCATTTGAGCGAAAGAATTATATTTGTTAAGAAACAGAAATATATGGTTATGAAGTAAAAAAAATTATTGGAGTTTATGAGATGTTTCCTTACTACCACGTGGTAGCAGTATCCCTAAAATCCTGAGTGTAAATAAATGTTTTCCCTTGCTTCGAGTGCAAAAACAATGTTTACGAAGGGGAGTGGGAGAGGGGAACCCTTAAACATATAAAATTGTATTTTGTTTGGCTTGTTTATATTGTGACAGTCCTTTATTAAATCAGCCATGAATTTGATGGAATAAAATACTGTTTTGTTTTTTCACTTTTCAGATAATACATGTAGTCTTTTAATTCTGTATCTGGATGTCTTTAATAGTAATTAAAATAAAATCTTAGGCAATGAGAAGTACTATATTTCATATGTTCATCGTTTCTCACACTTGAGGGAGATGTGGTCAGGAGCAGGGAGGTGCTATGTTTCCAGGGTTCTGCATATTCCTCAGTGCTTCACACTTTTAAAGAAACCATCAAAAAATACCAAATGTTATCATTAATTGGATTATTGCTGAGATGATAAGGGATTCTTCATCTATTGAAAGATCTGGGATTGTGTTATTACTCTGATAGATTTATAATATGCTAATCGTACTCATTATAATAAATTAGGTGTTAAAATTTGGGAGTAAAAAGAAATCATTGCAGACTTTTGTCAGTGTGCTGATGATTTGTCTCCTGTTTTGTAGCCAACCGGACACCGTTGTGGAGATTTTACATAGATCCACTAGATTTTCTTGAGCAGGGAAGAAACCCACAGTCTCTCTGTGTACTAAACAGACCGTTGGCAATATCTAAACAGCTGTTGGCTGTATGATACATATTTGGCTAAAAACAAACCCATCTGTATTTAATGCATTATTGCCAAAGTGTAGCAACATGCTGTTTCCAGTCTGAAAACACTGGTACCCTCATGTGAGACGATCAAATTGAAAATCTCGCAACATGGCTCTTGCACTTCTTGGCTATGCAAGCAGAAATCCTAGGAGCGTGCCAGCGGATGGCAGAACCTGTTTCCAGAAGTTTCAGTTGGGAGGTGAAGGGGAGGGCAGTGGATAGATACAGACTGTATCACCCTTTCCCTTGATAAATTCCTTGATTATTTTATCCTGCCTTTCAAAATAATTCCTTAGTATCTATTACCTCTTATGTACTTTTGTATAATCTTTATTTTTGCTGATTAAAAAATAATATATACTTAATACAAGAAAAATGAGAAAATACAAAGAAAAAAAGGGAATAAAAAGGTCACCCTTTATTTTACCACACAGTTTACATACATGTGCCACTTCTGAGTAAAGTTATTAATTAATGACCCAGGTAATTAACATGACTCAATCAATCCATTTACTGGAATCATTTGTCCTGCATAACAAGTGACAAAATACACCAAGAGAGGTCAGGCAACTTGCTAAATTTGCTTATCTCTTAATGCTTAATCAAGGATTTGAACCCAGATTTGTCTTTCTTAGAGCTGGGGCTTCAGCCACTACAGCACATCACTTCACATTCAGAAAATAATACCATTCACAAAATATGTCCCCAGGGGTCAATGGGATATAGACAACTGTTTTTTATGATAATTTAAGATGCAGTTGAGACTTTGAAAGCTAGATTATATAATAACTACAACTGTAAACAACAGCTCAGCTTGGCCATGAGTGAAATATTCACAAATGTACTAAAACGTGTCTACAAACAGTTAGATATGGAATTTCCTAGTATTTATCATTTAAAGAAAAAATGTGTTAGCTAATGAATTTTTTAAGTTAATTAGTGTAATGGAATTTTCCTCTAAATACTAGCACTTACTTTATTTGACAAAACACCAAACAATTTGGGAAGATTCTTGTAGTTTTTCATGATTTGAATAATGCATAGCTTCTGCTCATTATAGGCAAATGTTCAAATCAGCCTCAAAGAACGCTTCACCTGGAAAGCTCTAACTAAATGAGCATTTTTCTCTGCCTACCACCAGCACCAGCTCCTGTAGTAAATAGTCAACAGCTGGAGTGGTAACAGGGAAATCTCAGTGCAGCTAATGAGAGCCCCATATTTCACAGCTCAGAGCCTGTAAAATATCTTTTTTTTAAGAAAAAAGGGTATTTACAAAAATCTCACTTCTTTGTTTGAATATAAACGCAAAGAACTGTTACTTTCATAGGAATGAACTCTCTGTACTAATAATCAAATTCATAAAACCATAAAATGTAAATGAGGATAATTTATAAAGTGATTGGTTTTGCAATAAGCAATATCACAATCTCATCCATCCAAACAACTAAGATGTGTCTGGACTATAATTAAATCTCACAATAAATATTTTTAAAACATTATTTTTCCCTATTTCTCAAGTGAAATAAAGAAGTGCTGGCAACATTATGGAAATGTTCAACTAAATGCTGCAACGCTGCATGATATGGAGAATATATTAGTCCCGATACACTACAACATCCTTGAATATATATTTTTCAACATGTTGACAAAATGCCACTTCCCCAGGAATCCATTTTAAATAATTCAAATTAACTCTGAAAAAATGTTTGCTGACGCTCTTGTTTGATTTAGGTTTCTCTTCTGCCCCCAACCTGTGTTTGGTTTTGCTAAAAAATATTTAGAATACATAGTGCAAGCACCTGTCTGATATACTACTACTAAAATTCCTAAAATTCTAGAATAATTAGAGAGAGCTGGGGCCAAACACAAAGTCATAATATTCCTATATTAGAGAAGAATTTCAGTATTGAGGAGAGAAGACAGAAAAAAACCCAGAGAAATGAAAGAAAGACATGAACGAGCCAGAAAGTCAACAACAGTCAGGAGTTAGAATTGAAATGCCACACATTTAGAAAGGTCGGCACAAAGATAAAGAGAGAGAACAAAAGAGAAGTGTTAATGCTTCAGTGATAGGAAAAGAATGAGGAGAGAATAAGGATGGATTCTAGCAAAGACATCCCTCAAACTCATTTAGTGCTCAAAGCAATCATGAAAGAATTGTTGACCTTCATGGTGTAGCCTTGTGGAAAGAAGAGGGACAGTGAATATGAGAGACTGTGAATATGAGAGGCGGAAGGAATCAGGAGAAGTAGGAGGAGATCTAGAAGAGTCATCGCAACAGAAGCCTATTAATTGTGTGGCTTTGACAATTAATCTCAGAAAGTTTGCTTTAAAAGTAAAATCAGAATTTTTTTTTTTTTTTTTTTTTTTTTTTTTTTTTTTTTTTGCGACAGAGTCTCGCTCTGTCGCCAAGGCTGGAGTGCAGTGGCCGGATGTAAGCTCCACCTCCTGGGTTTATGCCATTCTCCTGCCTCAGCCTCCTGAGTAGCTGGGACTATAGGCGCCCGCTACCATGCCTGGCTAGTTTTTTTGTATTTTTTTTTTAGTAGAGACAGGGTTTCACCGTATTAGCCAGGATGGTCTCGATCTCCTGACCTCGTGATCTGCCCGTCTCAGTGTCCCAAAGTGCTGGGATTACAGGCTTGAGCCACCGCACCCAGCCAAAATGGGAATTTTTGATCCTCAAACTGTATGAGCTGGCATATACAGCAATATCTAACATATTATATGACTTTTAGATTAGTAGATATTTGATTAGTGGTAATTTAGGTTTCACTTTACAGATTAAACACTGGGCTTCAAAAAGATTCCAGGAAACTCAGCTTGGAAACTCCTTTGTTGGTTTTTAAATGTCTGTAATGCACCTACCACTGTCCTAGCTTACTGTAGGTTCTCAGTAATTGGTTGCTACCTTATTACATTTCACAGTTTGCCAAGAGCCCTGTCTTTTCTCACCATTCAAAAGTCACTTTGGCATCATCTGATGAGACCTAAAAAAAAGTGTTATGAAAACATATTCTTTAATACAGCATAAAGAGTTTAATTTGCGAAAACTTAAGGTGGCCCCCTTCACAACTTCTAAATAGTTGAGGGCTTTGTTCCTTCTAAGACCTAAAGCCATAACTACTTTCCCTCTCCTCTGCTTCTTTCATTGCCTCATTCCCTCAAACGCTGTCTTGTACAACTTCAGATTCACTTTCTACAATGTGAAGGGGAAAGACACTTGACTTCTGCCTGTGCTTGCTCCCTTTCTTAAACAAACAGGAGCTGGTCACACACAAAAATCCAAAGTAACAAAATCAAATCCGTTTTTGACTCAGTTATCCCTTGACTACTATCCCTGTCTCATTCTTTTCAGAATTTCAGAAAGCAACAACAAATACTTAGTGACTCCATGTACTCATCACTCATTGCTCACTGTTTATTAATTCCTCGATAACTGCCCCACTCCCAGTTATTACCCGGAAACTGCTTTTCCCAAGGTTTACAGCAATCATCTCATCAATTATCTTATCACACAGGCACATAGATTGGTGATGGTTACACAACTGTCAACATACTCAAAATGACCGAATTGTGCACCAACTGTGAATTGCATGGTATGTGAATTATATCTCAATAAATTATACACATACATATACATAAATATATATATATACACACATAAATTCATGTGTTTGTGTATGTGTGTTTATATAAATAATTTTATATTTTTATATATTATTACATAAGCCTAGATATAAGAGAGAGATCAAACGGACCTTCAGACAAATTAATTTTCTTATCCATTTCTCCTTGACCTGGCTGCTGTTTTTGGCTTGTCCTTCATCCGTCCCATGTTTGAATCCCTCCTCTCTGGGCTTCTGTTGTGCTGACTCTTCGAGATCTCCTCCTACTTCTCTAATTCCTTCCGCCTCATTTCAGTCATTGACTTTTCTTCCTTCTTATCTCCACTGAACTTGGAGGCTTTAACAATGAGATATATATTTTCCCTTTACAGTGTATTTTCTCAGTTACTTGCTTTTTCTTATCACTTCAACTGTCACTTCTGTTTTGATTAGATCTAGGTACATACCTGCTACCCTGATCTCACTCCTAACACTGCAACTTGACTCTTTGTCAGCTATCTTTGCCTGGACATCCCTCTTCAAAACTAAGTTTGGCTTCTATGTATCAGGTGATTATTCTATATTCCTTGTCTTTCTATAAATCATTCAGTGGAAGTTGCTTATGAATGAAGATTGGGGAGGGCAGGGGATCAACTGCTAGCATTTCAGCCCTGGGAGTGAAAAGAGGTAGGCTTTTAAGAGTAAACACAACGGTCTAGGCAACAAATGGTATATTAGGTCATATTAGCCATGTTACTGAGCCTGTCAAGTTATTTGCTTTTTTCTTTCTTAGCACAGCTCATACTCTCTACTTCCTCACCTCTAATTCACTCCTTAGCTCGCTGAAATCTGACTTTCATTCCCATGACTTCCCTGAAACTACTTTGGTAAAGATCATTAAGATGACCTCATTACATATCCCCTGGACAGTTTACTCCTTGTCTTATGAGAAATTGCTTTCATCACTCAAACTTCTTTTAGAAATACAATGCTCCTTTGCTTTCCATGAAACAAACACATTGGGTTCTTGTCCCACCCTTTATCTTGCCTCACTTTTCTTCACTGGTTCCTCTTCTATCTCCACTTTAAAACTGGCAGTGTGCATTTATCTAGGGTTTTTCTTTGAACTTCCCTTTAATCTGCATGCTTTCTAGTGGGGCAACCTATCATTAACTTCCATTTACGCGCAGGGGAATGTGTTTTCTATCTTGAGCACTGATTCCCCTCTTGAGTTCAGAGCCCTGAATTCAATCACCAGCTAGACATAGTCAGGTGGGCAACTCAAACCCAAGTGTCCCTAACTGAGCTCTTTATCTGCACCCATTTCCAGCCAATGTTCTCTTCCTCCTGTTGTCTAAATAATATTTGTCGAATAAATAACAGAGGAAAACAAAGGGGGAACATACGAAGATGATAAGGCAGAAAGGTAGAAACTGTATTTAGAGCATAAAATATTCACATCCATTAGACTATTATACAATACTTATTGATGGTCATGAAAAACTGTGATTTCAGAAAATGGTCTAATTCTTATTTAAGGAGAATTTCCTCCTGTCCCTTTGCCTTTCCCTATCAAGTATCCCTTATATTCATTGTACTTTAAAGAATATTATTGTAAACTCTCTGCCTAATCCACCCTAATCAGTGATCCAACTGCACAGTGTAATCCTCAAGAATAACTAAGACATCTTCAGAGATTTCAGGCTTGTTTTTGACAGAAAGACCACAAAGATTCAGGGTCAGCCATCCTAGTATTTACTTTATATATCAAACATATCCAGAGCACTAACCAGGTAGGTGGTATTTTCTAAGCTTTCCACATGCATCAGATCATTGGTTTTTATAATCTACAACTCTATGATGTAGATGCTTTATCCTTTTTTTTGTTTGTTTTTTTTTGAGACAGAGTCTCACCCTGTCACCCAGGCTGGAGTGCAGTGGTGCGATCTCGGCTCACTGCAAGCTCCGCCTCCCTGGTTCACGCCATTCTCCTGCCTCAGCCGCCCGAGAGTAGATGGAATTACAGGCGCCCACAACCATGCCTGGCTATTTTTTCGTATTTTTCTTTCTTTCTTTCTTTTCTTTTTCTTTTTCTTTTTTCTTTTTTTAAGTAGAGACGAGGTTTCACCGTGTTAGCCAGGATGGATGGTCTCGATTTCCTGACCTTGTGATCCGCCCGCCTCCGCCTCCCGAAGTGTTGGGATTACAGGTGTGAGCCACTGCGCCTGGCCAGATGCTTTATCTTTATCCCCTTTTCTTTAGACTCCTCAGCTGGGGTAACTGAGTCACAAGGAAGCTAGAAAACAATCATGCCCAAAGTCACGTATATAAAGAAGATGTCTGAGACTAAATTTAAACTCAGGCAGTCTGGTTCCAGAACCCATGCCTGTAACTACCAGATTGCTGTTTTACTGTTTCCGAGGGGGGTGAAAAAGTGAACGAACATTTAATGTGATTTCACGGGTACTTGGAAGGCTCAATTTCCTTGAATAGGCCCCTCCTATCATCTATTTGCTGATGCCTAAAGTTTCAGGTCAGAGCCTAATTCTTTTAGTGAAACATAGTGATCTCTATTCAAATGCAAATTAAACTTTATCTGTCCTTTATACCTTAGTACAAATTGATTTAGCAAGACATTTTGTGACAGCAGATTTTGATCATGGGAATGTCCAAGGGGACACTAAAACCACTCAGATTATAAAATAAAGTAGGATTCTTAGCGGAGAAAAAAGGGTAGGGGGAAAAGATGTTGGGGTTGTGACTGACTCCTCAGGCTTGCCTACATTGGCTATGCATGTTTAGGGAACATTTCACTGTGTGTGTGTGTGTGTGTGTGTGTGTGTGTGTGTGTGTGTGTATTTGGGAAGGGAGTGTAGGTACAGAGACTTCTTTTGTTTTTTGGTGTACTGGGGGTTTCAATATTTTCATTCAAGTAGGATGATCAAAATAGACCTAAATTTGCTATAGAACAGAAAAAGTACAGAGGTTCCAACCTATGGAATATAACCTTTAAAGGAATTTTGGAATTATTACAAGTGAATATTTTGTTTAAGAGACAAGCTCTCACACTGTTACCCAGACTGGAGTACAGTATTATAATCATAGCTCACTGTAACCTCAGACTCCTAGGCTCAAGTGATCCTCCCACCTCAGCCTCCTGAATAGGTAGGACTACAAGTGTGCACCGCCATGACTAACTAATTGTTTTCATTTTTCGTAGCGACAGGGTGTTGCTATGTTGCCCAGGCTGATCTCCAGCTCCTGGTCTCAAGTGATCCTCCTGCCTTAGCCTCCCAAAGTCCTGGGATTACAGGCATGAGTCACTGTGCTTAGCCACAAGGTAATCCTTGAATTTATATGTTTCCCAAGCATTGCTTTTAGAGTAAATCAATAATAATCCCACTCATATATGTATTATTGTTTTTCAAAATTTATAGATTCTAAATTATAAACATATTTACATTATACTATAAAGTTAATTTATAAATTATATAATAAAAATAAATTTAGAATTTAGAATTTCCAGATTTTGAAAAACTGTAATACGCATATTAGAGGGGTTTACTATTTATTCACTCCAAAAGCTAGTAGTTTTGCCATTATAAATGTTCTCAATTAATTTGGAGCAGGAGTGTGTAGAGTCTCTATTTTTTTCACTTCATTTTTGAATTTTATGCCAATGGCCCAGGGAAGAAATTTAGAATCATGTTGAATAATTTTTGTATTTTTTTTGTGCTTTATTTATACATGTAAATGATGGTGCTGAACTCAAGATAACATATTTTCATTGACATCAGTTTTGCAATGAACAGTTAGAAATTGTGTTGAGGCACAAAAAGAAACGTACCTCTGGCTCAGCACCCTGAATAGTGCATAGACAGGCAAATAGATGTATGTGTGCCTGTTGTTCTTTATTGCCACACAGAGCAACACAACCTTTTCTTGCATTCTTTTACCTTTGCCTCTTTAATACAGCAATTAAAATACTTGTAACATGTAACAAATCAAGCTATGGCTTTCTAACGATTATCATATCTAGATACAGTGACAAGATTGGTGAAGACATGTTCATTGAAATACCCATTGGGCCACAGTCATCAGCTGCATTTGAGATCAAATCAGGCTATTAAATCACAGGCCAGAGCGTCTGTGATTTGCATGAGTAATTAGAAATGATTAATAGAACTCCTTGCTTAATTAAACTTATCTCATAAGGGCACCTCTTGAAAACTCATAAGCTTGACAAGTCATAATCACCCTAGATATGTTGGGCATATGATTTTTTGACTCCAATGAAGAATTTTTTGAGTATTCTTCATGATTATTTTAAATAGACATGATTTAGTAGTACAAACAACCTGTGTATTGGGTATCCGGGGAATTTAAAAACGCTATAAAATAGTGTAGAAAACACAAAATTATGGTGTTTCAGGGAACACTCTAGTTGAGAAGATAATGTAGATTGTTTGATCCAGCCTAGCCACTAAGTGGCATGCCTAGTTCTTTAATACAAGCATAGCAACATTTAAGAAACATTTTTGGTCAAATGTTTGCTTAGTTTTTAGTTCAACAGTTAAGATGAAGAATAAGATAAAACCTGTTAAGTGTCTGCAAGGTACCAAGCCATAGAGTAAATGTTGCCGTAAATACAAAATAAAGAATGAAGACTAATTTTGTTTATTTATTTGTTTTTGAAGACTAATGTTGAATTTAAATGGTATAAAGTAGAATGGGATAAATATTTTGTACAAAACAAATACTGTTCATATGCCAAATTACTTAGCTATAATTTTTAAAGTCAGGGAAGATGAGTTTACAGAAAAAGCGAAAGAAGTAGTATAAATACCTACAGACTCACTTGTTAATTCCCTACTTCTTGTCAGAATGAATTTCTCAGGGTGACACAATAAGTAGATATTTTTGACTGTCACACAAATTTTTAAAATAAAAATACATACTTAATTTTCAGTGTTTAACACATAAATTTTAAGTTTAAAAATAACAATTACTTCCCAAAAAGCATTTTTAACAAATGCTTCTTCTTGGATTCTACTAATAGGATGAGGAAAGGTGGCTTAAAGAATTGGGAAGATGAATATTGGGAGCCATGCGAGTCTTCTGTAATAGCCCATGAAATTGTTTGCTTACGTGTTTAGTACAATGTTGATTGCATACTCTGTTCTAGGTATATTACTCTGTATTTGTCTAATAATCTGAATGCTAGAACACTTGATTGCAGCAAACAATAAAGCGTTGTTCCAGCATGTGGCAATTTATAGTTCAAGAGTCACTTTAAGACAGCCAAATGTGTAATTAAGAGGCGGGGTTCCACTGTTCAGCAAAAGTAAACACGTGTCATATGTAAAGTAGCAGCTTTTACTGCTATTTCAGAAGGGCATGCTATTGCAGACATTGTTTTTACACAAAGAATATAGAATATAACAGTGATAAAACAAATCATTTGGTAACAGTGAGACATTTCTTTAGATTTAGGGTTCGGATTGTCAATTGGATCAACTAATGTGCTGAACTGTCATTCAAATAGGTAATGAGGTGTGCTTTCAAGAGGAGATGCCTATGTTGGGTTTAATTCATCCATTTTTTTATGGTGCCAGGTTGTAGTTCTGAGCCTTCCTTTTGTCTTTTACCCACTCAAATATGATTTTGATACTGCACTTGAACTCCGTATAAATAAGCAAGTATATCTTAAACCATTTTATGTGAAAATGCATAAGTACAAAGGTCCTAATCACAAGAATTTTTTAAATTATATTTCAGAGGATGAAACACAGAAAAATCTGAAGAAGGAGGCAGAGGTAATAATTATTGCAAGAGAAGACATATAGTCTAAAAATTGTGGTGTTTTCGGTGTGTTTTGGTGCAGGGTATATATTCTAGCCTTGCCATAAATACTAATCTTTGTCCATGTATATACAAGAAATGTGCATTTCTAAACTTAACAGGATTGCTACAGATCACTAAAGATGTCGTAAAACTACCAAAGTCTCTGAACATGGTTCTTTAGTTAAAAGCCATGAAGGACAGGGTCCTTCTCAGTTTTGGAACTCTTACTGTGCTACTATAGAATAGGAACTCAATACACTCATCCAGGGGAGTTGAAATAAGTGGAATATAGTCGAATGATCTGGTGTTTAGAACTAGCTATTTCTCAACTCAGCATGTGCATCCTCTTGATGCTGCACATGCTCACTGATACAGTAAAAAAGAAAAATGAATCATTGGGTTTAAATGTCGAGGCTCTTACCATGGAAAGGTAGAAGTTGTGTGTATAGGAACAAGGATATGGAAAGCTGTTCCAAAGACCCCTGAGAAGTCATTTATTATGTGCAAGGGAGCACTAGTCTAGACCCACAGCAAGTAGTACAATGGAAAGAGCATCAACCTGTGTTACGGTCTTGGGTCTGCCATTAATTAGTGGTGTGATCTTGGATAAACTCCTTAATCCCTATGAACCCAACATCCTTATCTATAAAGTAAAAGAAGCAGGGTTTGAACTAGATAATTTCTTTTGTTTTCTTCTTTCTTACAATCCTTTTTTTTTTTTTTTTTTTCTGACAGGGTTTCGATCGATCTGTTGCCCAAGCTGGAGGGCACTGTGACAATATCAGCTCACTGCAACCTCTCCCTTGTGGGTTCGAGCAATTCTCATGCCTCAGCCTCCTGAGTATCTGGAATTACAAGCATGTGCCATCACACCCAGCTATTTTCTGTATTTTTAGTAGAGAAGGGGTTTTGCCATGTTGGCCAGGCTGATCTTGAACTATTAGCCGCTAATGACCTGCCCTTCTCAGCCTCCCAAAGTGCTGGGATTACAGTTGTGAGCCACTGCACCTGACTGAACTAGATAATTTCTAAGATTTCTTACCTGTCCCAGATTCTTGGAAATCCAATTCATTGGAAAATGTCCCACATTTTCCAAAATATGTTGTGAAAGAACTTCTTAAATATTCTGTGAGAATGTATTCTATGGTAAAAAGTAAAGTTCACTAAGCACTTGGATAAATAACTTTTTAAATGATATAATTTTTGGTGACTTTAGTATACTAATATTCATTTTATGACTCTCCTGTAGAATCTCATCAAGCTTATTTGACTATTAAATGTATCCTTCTTATGCAAAACTCATTGTCAACTAAAGGCATGGCCATATTCCACAGACTAGAGTTTGGGAAAAGCACATTTATGATTTTGAAAATTCTTTAGTAGCCCTTAGCCAGAACTCATCACATCAACTAATATTCCAGCGAATTTCAAACATCCTTATTGGGTGCCTCCTATGTAAAAAAACTTCCAAATATTATCTTGCTGAATCATCACAACAGATTGGTGATGTAAATCTCATATTACAGGTGAAGACGTTGAACTCTGAGAGTTCAATGCTTGGCCTAATGTCACAAAATAGGGAGTGAAGTTGAAATGGTAACGCAGTATTCTGAGTCTACTGGGATTTCTACCTTGCCTCACATCCTTTCACAACCACCAAAGCCACCCTTTAACCTTTTTACCTCAGATTATCTCAACGGGGTAATCAGAGGTGAGTTTCTCTGCATGTGGTGCCAGGCACAGGGAGCAGTGCCCATGGGCCACTCAGAAGAGAATAATAGCTACCATTCATGAATACTACAATAGAGGCCACAGCCCTGTCATATTTAATAGTTCCAACACTCAGGGTGACACCTGGCGGAAACATCTTCCTGTAATTACTTCTGTGATTTGGTACACATTATATTCTAATAAAGAAAACATAAATAATATATATTTCCATGACTTTGAGAAATCTGTTCTATAAGGAGGAATTTTCAAACTTTAATTACTTCGTTTATTTTAAAGATAGAGCCTTGCTCTGTCACCCGGGCTGGAGTGCACTGGCAAGATCATGGCAGACTGTAATCTCGAACTTCTGGGCTCAAGCGATCCTCCTGCCTCAGACTCCTGAGTAGCTGTGACTACAGCCATGTGCCACCATGATTGGCTGCAAAGAGTAATTTTTATGACATTTATTTGTTTTAAATTTGTAAAATAAATGTCTTTCTCAATCATTCACTTTCCATGAACTGAAAGTCCCAGAGCAAGCTGACTTGTCTACGTTCACAATTGTTTCCACAGAAGAATTTCATTCTTATTTTAAAGGGAGGGCATTGATAAATTGTGAAATTAGTGACTAGATATACCTCAGCAACTCAGTGTTTACTTAGGATTCAGGCAAGCACCACTATTCTCTTGTTTCTTACCCTATAACATGCCACTCTTGAACTTTAGTGTTCTCTCTGGCTTCTGGGTAGAGAGTCAGATGAACTTCAGTGAGCATAGGTTTTCTAATACATTAAAAAGAATTAGACATAAACAGGACAGAAAGAAGCAAAAAATAGTCAGCTATGGTTAGGTAAAAGTTTTTGACAAATTTACAGAGGATTTGCCCTGAACCAAATGTCTCCTGAATTTATATGTATTTATCAAGAAATCCAGTCAAGACACGAGGGAATTTCAATGCTGATGTTTCCCAAACTGCTGTTCTACTCCCAAGCACATAACTTTGAAAGAAGGCTCTGAAGTAATAGTTTATTTAGTGTCTTTTCAAAATAAGAAATCAGCACATCCTCGAATTTTCCAACAAAACAATAGTCCCAAGGCCAACAGTTTGACCACAATGAATGTCATCACCAAACGATTGATCTTAATAAGCTGCACCATATTTTCAACCTGAATCAGTAGCTGGGACCCCAGGTGCCCACGAACATGCCCAGTTGATTTTTTTCTATTTTTAGTAGAGGCGGGGTTTCATTGTGTTAGCCAGGATGGTCTCAATCTCCTGACCTCGTGATACACCCACCTAGGCCGCCCAGAGTTGAATCAGTGTATTCTTTTGCCCATAGTCACAGAACAAGAACATGATGGAGGTGATTAGGGAAAGAAGAAAATGACTAAAGAGGATTCTGGCAACGTTCTATGTCTCACTTTCCACATTTCTAAACGAGGATGAGTTATTCTTATTCTTTAAATAGTGGCAATCTAAATAAACAAACTCCTCCTACACACTAGAATTAAATAGGATCTACTCCAGGTAAACAAGTTCTTAAAGAAGCTTGTGTTTCTTTCTTATTTCTGAATTTTCTAGAACTGACCCTGCTGAAAATGCAGTGAAAGAACAGCCAAACCTAGCGAAAACACCGAATGACCACGAAATGACCCTACAGGATCACTGACTACAAAGTCTGGGGAAACACTAAGGAGTGATTCTGACCTTGATCAGATTTACTCAAGAGAGCGTCTTACAGTTAATAGAGAGATGGACTCAAATTCAAAGCCCAGAGGTCTACCTTGGACTCTGACATGGTAGCTATGTGGCTTGGGTAACTAACTTCAGTTTTCTAAGCTTGACTCCTCATCTGGGGTCTTGGCTTTAGCTTTGTCTGCTTCACAGGGTGGCAAAGAGGATCAAATAAAATAATATATGAGAACACGTAGGAAAATATAAAATGCTATAGAAATAGATATATAGAAATCCCACTCTGTAGGCTACTTGGCCCATGTCTATCTCTGTTTAATTACCTACTCCATGAAACATCTGAGACTCTTTTACTTATAGAAAGACTCAATAGAATAATACTTATGCCAGGCCCAGTGACCTGCTGCACGTGTGTATGCCTGTGAAAGCTGATTTTAGTTGTTTCTGTGAGATACTTTCATAGCTTTCTCAGCAGAGAGTTACCAGATGTGTGTGTGTGTGTGTGTGTGTGTGTGTGTGTGTGTGAATGTGTGTTTAGAGATGGGGTCTCCTCTGTTATTCAGGCTGGAGTGCAGTGGCGCAATCATAGCTTGCTGAAACCTAGAACTCCTGGGCTCAAGTGATCCTCCTGCTTCAGCCTCCCAAAGAGCTAAGACTACAGGCGTGCTTTACTATGCTTAGCTAATTTTTGAATTTTTTTGTACAGATGGGGTCTCACTATGTTGCTGAGGCTGGTCTTGAACTTCTCAGCTCAAGTGAGCTTTTCTTCTTGGCCTCCCAAACTTCTGGGATTACAGGCATGGGCCACCATGCCCTGCTCCAGATTCTATTGTTATAAAACAGCTCCGTGGTATGCTCTACTCTGTAGCTGTCATCTTCCATCGTTAGCGTATTGAGAGATCAACACAATCACCCATATGGTGAAGACATGGAAGAAACTGAAGTGAGAAATAGGCAGACTTACGAGCAGATTTGTCACCGAAGGTGTGGTGGGATGCTAATCAATAAAACATAAAGTCATGTAACACATTATCTGGTCATTAGAGAACAGAAAATGATTTCCATGGGAATAAAAACGTAAGCACTATGCACTATATCCTTATATACCCTAATAAACCCCAGCTGCCACATGTCCCTTTCAACATGAGGATGGACTCAAATGGTATGTAAAAGCCATTGAAGAGACATTTTAATAATCATTAAAATAGTTCACGTGGTGCAAGAAGAACCCAAAAGCCCTCCACAAAATTCTTTTCAGAATAGGAAGTCCTATCTATCTTCCCAAAGTCCTCCAAGTAGTTTCTCAAAATGTTCAGAAAGGAAACTCAGGTCCTAGAAATTCATGAAAAAGATGATTTTAAATTATCTCCGGTCATACACCTTCCTCTGTACCCCAAACTTCACTCCTGACTGATCAGGTTTACTGATTCATTTCTCTCGTCCTGATACTCCTGTCCCTCTTCTAGAGCACTTCAAGCTCTAATTTTAAAATTCATCTAGACTTTCTGACCTCTTTTTAATTCTGAGTTTCAGCCTATTTCCTCAAATAGGCAACAAAACAAAATTCACACACCGCAGGTTGATAACTGAGCAAGGAAGTTTCTTTCCACTGCGGAAAGTTGGCAGATGGAGCGGACAGAATGTTGCAAATATATTTATATTATTCAATTTATAGATACCTATGGGCAGATGAGTAGATAGACCTGTACTAAAACATATCCACATTTATAGGCTTACAGAATTAAAATAGAGTGAACACTAATAGGTTTACAAGATAATGGGTTTATTCCAGAGACGAAAAAAAACTGAGGCCAGAGAAGTACTTGGAGATTCACAGAGCTCAATAAAGATAGGACAGGGACAGATGTCCTATTATCCTTGCTTTCCAAAACATTGATTCTTTCTCCAGGCGTGAGTAATAAGTAGATGTCTAAAATAAGCACATGCATGCCGGTATTCACTCACAAGCTATAAGGCATTTTGGAGTGTTTAAATTTTAGTTATAAGAAACTTTGTATGGCTAGAATAACTCATACTACAGACAGTTCATTCTGTTGTCTACTCTAGAGACCAATTTCTATGCTTTTTTTTAGCTCCATCTTTGTAAGATCGCAACTTCTGTAAACTATGATCCCCAAACTGGCACGTATAATTTAAAATAATATACACAAATAATGTAATTTTGATTCTATGATTAAAAAACATTTTCCTTTCAAGTGATTTTGAATAACATTTTATACACTTATGCTTTTACTTTTCTCCTTATTTTCTTCTGCATCTGAAGTTCTGACTTCTCATTAATTGGGTCAGTAAGCAATCACTAATGCAAATAAACAAAAACCCTCATTAAAAATCTTCTTTCTTCATGAATTTTTAGAACCTAAGTTTCTTTTAATCTCAGCAGTACATAATAGCATGTCTCTAGAATGTACTTTCCTGCCCTCTGACTAAAAGTGACATCAACTTTCTCCCTGGGTCATGGTCCCTACTCAGGCTCGATCCAATTAGTCTGCAGCACAGTCCTTAGATGTTCTGCCTCAGTGATTTCTGGGAAGCAGGACAGAAAACAGCCGAGGTCTTATGCAAACTGGAGCAAGACATTGAATTATTATTTAGTAGTGATTTCTCCCTCTTTTTACCTTACTCTAACTCCAGCTGCCAAGAGCCCATTTAGCATTTTTACTGGATAAGATAATTGAGGACTAGTTTTCCTCCAAAATATGCCGATTAGGCAGTCACAAGGAGAAGGGTATGTTCCCAGACCAAAGAAGAGGGTTTTAAAATAATTTGTCTGGCAAGACTCTAAGAGAGTAATATGTTGGTTTTCAGAGACCTATGGGGCTAAGAAGATGTAACTGGGAACCAGAAAGGGGAAAAGAAGGAACTTGGTTTTTTAGAAACTTGTGGGTGGCTCAACCTAGTGTTGTATCTGGCATTTAGGAGGTGTTCAACAATTGCTTGAGGAATGAAGTATTGCTATCTGAAGCTCATAAAGTTAAGGAGCAAAAAATGGCAGGGATTGATGTTTCAGGGCCTAGAATGGAGCCAGCTGTCCTGATGGGAACTCAAGAGGAAGAGCTGAAGCCTATCTAACTACTTGGTGATTACTCAGAACCCATGTTTGCTTGTTTGCTTGCTTGTTTGTTTGTTTGTTTGTTTGTCTGAGACACAGTTTCACTCTGTCCACAAGCTAGAGTGCAGTGGCGTGATCTTGGCTCACTGCAACCTCCACCTCTCATGTTCAAAAGATTCTCGTGCCTCAGTCTCCCAAATAGCTGGGATTACAAGTGTCTGCCACCACACCCGGCCAATGTGTGTGTTATTGATAGAGATGGGGTTTCATCATGTTGGCCAGGCTGGTTTCGAATTCCTGATCTCAAGTGATCCACCCACTTCAGTCTCCCAAAGTGCTGGGATTATAGGTGTGAGCCATCGTGCCCAGCCTCATGTTTTTTTTTGTTTTTTGTTTTTTGTTTCCCCCTTAAATCACATAGCTACCAAGGCACTCCTAATTCACCAACTTTGTTCACCTGGTTCATGGAATTCAGGAAAAACAATATATTTGATGTTACCACCTTTGTTTAATGGACAAACTTGTGCTTGGCAAATATTGAGAACAGGAAAACCAGAGCTCCAGTCCAGAGCTTGTCACAGCTCAGCATCTAACCATCTGCATAAGCCACTTCATCTGTTTAGGCCTTCATTTCCCGATCTCTGAGAGGAATGAGTTGGATTAAATGGATGAGTGGGATCCTTAGGCAGTAAAATTCTGTTCTATGTCTGTTATGGGAAGTTGATTAAAGAGCAGGGGTGCCAGAGACTGCGCTAAACTTTTTCAAAGGCTTCATATCACTTAATCCTTATTTTATCTCTATACATTAACGTATTATTGTCATCCCTCCTTTTAAAATAGGAAACCCAAGGCATAATGGCTTAGAACATGTTCAAGGTCACACAGTTAGTAAATGGTGAAGCTGGGACTCTAACTCTGAGCATATTTATTGTTGCAAATTTTATAGGCAGATTAATGGGAAGCAGCCCCAGTCTTATCCTGAAAACAACAATAAAAGGATGATCACTTTAGATTGCATCCTGGTGCTTAAAATAGAACTGTGACATGAATTGTCATGAAGTGATTATTTTCTCCCTTGTGCCAGATTTAAATAAGTGAGAAGTGCAGTCAAAACCTGAGAAAAATCTCTGTAGGGTTTTGAAATCATCATTGGGCATAGAATATGATGGCACTAAACTCCATTAACCCCCACTCTTGCTTCAATCAACAAAACTTTATTGAGACATCAAATGTGCACTGAATGTTAAATGAAGACTTGTAGTCAGCTTATCTTAAAATCCTGGTATATGTGCAGGGAACAAGACAGTTTGCGTCCATGAAAATAAAAACAGGTAAGGAAGAATTTTAACATGCTTCAACTGAAATGAGACAGAGTTTAAAAGTACACATCCTCTTGTAACTATCTAGAATATATATCTCTCCACTTTTAGGATGCCAAAAAAGTGACTAGATGTTGGTTAAGAAATGTGAGGGTCAGTAAATGCATTTTTTTTTTTCCCATGTACTAAAACTGAGGAAACTACTCCCAGGTTGTCCAAGAGGAAGATGTAATTTCTGGTTTAAGCCCTATAATGACTGATCATTTTCCTGCACATAAACATTCAGAGTACAAATTTGAATTAAATTTTACATGTTACGGTTATCTAATTTTACTCAATACATACTGATAGTTATTGCAGCTCTATGTACATTAAAACATATACACACACACACACGTGTATGTGTATATTTCTATCATCTATCTGTCCATCTACCAAATGGATTTTCCACAGCAATAAAGTGACTGTAAACTAGATGCATTGACGCAGCCCTTCACGTCTTATAATTAGGAAACATCATTTGAACCTCAAACTCCCAAGAAGTTCCAAAAGCTTCCCCTTCGAGTAGGAAAGCATTAGCAATGTTGGGAGAAATGTCTGATGAAACGAAGCCAAGCTATATATTCTCTGCAGGGACTTTGGGGTCTCTTCCAACAGTAAAACTCAGTGCCCTTTCCATTTTTTGATAAACAGCAAGAATATTATATCTATTTAATCTCTGACTTCCTTTTGAGAGTAGAAACTACCGCTGTCTTGAACATGAGCTTCCCAATGAGGAAAACATGACTCCGTATGGACTTAGGGATTGAAAAAAGGTAGAGATTTTATAGACACAGGATAGTTCAGGTTGTCACATTGCTTTGAGGATTTATACCCAGTTACTCAGCCTTGTTAAAAATCTGAAAGAGACTCAGGCCATGTTAGAGGCAATCACTTTCAGGGGACTTGTTTTGTGTCCTTGGCTGTGGTGGTCATATTTGTTCAGCTTTTTTCTTCCTTTTCCCCGTCCCCGCTTGGTATCCTATATGTCTTGACTGTGGCAAAGTTTCTCATAACACCTTAGTATTGAGGTTTCTTATTTGAAAGTGTGGAAGAATTGATCCTTTTTCAAATCTATATTTTATGACCAGATCGATGAGCAGCAGCTATATGTAAAGGATGATGTTTAGTGCAATCGATGGCCCTAGTCCCCCTAACACATATCCACCAAGGCAGAGGAGGGGATTTTCATGATTATTTTCATTAATTATCAGTCATCTGGTCATTGTAATAATGTTCTTTTACTGATGGGTAGACTCATGTATAGATGAGTAATTGTTATAAAATAAGTCATTTTTATTTATTTTTCACTTAAATTAGTTTATTCATTTTAGAAACAGAGTGTGGCTTTCTCTGTTGCCTGAGCTTCAGTAAAGTGGTGTGATCATAGCTCACTGGAGCCTTGAACTCCTGGGCTCAAGTCATCCTCCCACCATACCCTCCCAAGTAACTGGAACTACAGGTGCATGGCACCATGCCCAGCTAATATTTACACTTTTTGTAGAGACAGGATCTTGCTTTCTTGCCCAGGCTGATCTTATACTCCTGGGCTTAAGTAATCCTCTCACTTTGGCATTCCAAAGTTCTGGGATTATAGGTGTGAGCCATTGCACCTAGCCAAATAAGTCATTTTTAGATTGAGGAGGAGGACTTACAATTGAGTGTAAAACGGTTAAATAGCAACACCTCATATATTGCTGAAAGTATATCTTTTATGTTATTGCTTTCATCTTAGACTTTATCAAATGAATGGCTCTCTTCACCAAAGAGAATGGACTTGGAACATTCCTTATGCTATTATCAACACAAGTTGAAGAGGGAGCATTAGAGGCAAACAAACAGAAAAATAGTTATTGCTGGTGTTAAAGCAGGGTGTACACTCTAGCTCTCCAGGTAGCAGCCCAGTCCACACATTGGTCCTACTAATTTCTGACTTATGCTCTTTAAACTCTATTTTCTTTATTTTAAAAAATGCTATAGAAATACCTCTCGGAATTGTTATGAAGATTGAAGGAGAAAATTATGTATAATGCAACAAAACAGCTGATGGTAAATGCTCAATGAATAAGTTCTCTTGCCACATTTGGGAGTGAAGAAAGCCTATAATTTTGGTAGAATTTGGTGATTGAAAAGACAAGGCCATCTACAAATAATAAAGATTCTGATGTCACTCATAATAAAACATGGACAAGAAGTCAGTGGGACACATTGAAGGTTAGTAGAAATAAGATAATACAAAGTGATGACAAGTGGGTAATCTGGTAAGGATTATCACCAGGATTTTAGTGAGAAGGAAATGAAGATTCATAAATCCCCAGAATAAGAGTGTGGGACACAACTCTCACTAGTGGTTAAGAGTGTAAGCTGAAGGCCAGGCGTGGTGGCTCATGCCTGTAATCCCAGCACTTTGGATGCCAAGGCGGGCAGATCTGAGGTCAGGAGTTCGAAACCAGCTTGACCAACACGGTGAAACCCCACCTCTACTAAAAATACAAAAGTAGCTGGGCATGGTGGCACATGCCTGTAATCCCAGCTACTCGGGAAGCTGAGACAGGAGAATCGCTTGATTACAGCAAGCGGAGGTTGCAGTGAGCCAACATCTTGCACTCCAGCCTAGGCAACAAGAGCGAAACTCTGTCTCAAAAAACAAAAATGAAAACAAAAACAAACAAACAAACAAACAGAGTGTAGGCTGAGAGCTGGCTTGCCTGAGCTGGAATCCAAGCTCTACCACGTATTAGCTGTGTGATATTGAACAAATTGTTTGACTTCTCTGTGCCACACTTTAAAGTAGAAATAATATTACTGGACACTCAAAATGTGGTTTTAGGGTTTACATGAGCTGATGGATGTAAAGTGCTTTTAGAAGAATGCCTAGGACAGAGTACACACTATTCCACAGGATTAGCTTCTGTGTGTCTTTGTTTATACATGTGTTTCTGTATATGCATAAGCTGGGATAATAAATTACATATAGTTGTCATTTCAGAGTAAGATTCAGTCATTTCTGAATAAATCAACGTGCCTTTTTCATAATGCCCATTGGACTCCTGCAGCTATTTTTAAACATGGAGACCTGGGCTCAGTGGACCATACTTGACAAGATCAGAAAAGGTATAATGACCACGACTGGAAAAACGAACAGTATCATCCCTTCAAGTGGAGTTTTTCAGAGCATGGAACTTAGGCTATTTGCATTGAAGTCACCTGGGGTGCTTATTTAAATGCAGATTCGCAAATCCTATTTCTAAGGTTACCATATACTTTATTGTTCAAATCAGGACATTTTTGAGAGAGAAAGAGATTGCTATAAATAATGATGCCAGACTAATGAGCATAAACTATATTGTCCTAGGCAAAAGAGAACATAGGGTGCCCCTTACCCATCTCAGATCTATAGCTCTTTTGTGATTGAATCCCAGAAATTTGCATTTCTATTAGGTTTCCAAGATGATTCTTTCACAGTGTAAAATTTGAGAAAGGCTTCCTTAAATTATGTTGTTCTAACAAGACTTAATTAATTCAGACTCTGTGAACTTTATATCATACCTCCATTTCCTGAGAATATTTCTTTGTAATAGGGAAGAAAGAAAAAAAGAAAGAAAGAGAGCATTTATTGACCATCTACTCCTGCTAAAACTCCTCCTCCCCTTGGCAAGACACTGTCTGCTGTAGTTTATAAAACAAGTTTACAGATCTTTGCTTTTGAAATTGAGTGAACCCCTGGTGATTATGGCAAAACCACATTCCCCTCGCTAGGAAACCAGGGCTTTAGCACTACAAACCACCTAGGAGATTGATGCTAGGGAGGAAGGAGGCAATGATTAGCTAACTATCCTTAACAACAGGGTGACCACAACATTCAACAGGATTTCACCTATCAAGCTCTCATCCCTGCCTACTGCAGTCATCGACAGAAGTATTCATCTGTCAATGGGTGGACTCAGACTTACCAAGCTCTATACAACCTGAATCTGACCTAAACTTTTGCCTCTCTTTAGCTCTCTCATAACAGCCTTCATCATGTTCTTCTCATACTTGCCTAACTGAAACCTAAATATTTTTTGAGATCAAAGATACCCCTGTAGTCATCTAAATGGACGGTATTTTTTTCTCCAATATCCTATCCTTCTCCCGAAAATAGTACCTCAAGGAAAGGAGGGCTTAGTCATGTTCTTTGCTACCATACCAGATCATTTCTCCTTCCTCTACCCTCAATAACTCAAGGGTCTTTGAAGCTGGCCATCATTTCACACAATTTGCAACTACTTCTTGTTTGGACTACCTAGTGGCCATCTGGTCATCATTTATTTCCTTAAAATATATTTAGAACCTGCTCAATGGCTGGGCACAGTTGTTCATGCCTATAATCCCAACACTTTGGGAAGCTAAGGTGGGTGGATTGCTTGAGCCTATGAGTTTGAGACCAGAGGACAAAACCTGATCGCTACAAAAAATACCAAAAATAGCCGGTGTAGTGGCACATTCCTATAGTCCCAGCTCCTTGGGAGGCTGAGATGGGAGGATTGCTTGAGCCAGGAAGGTCGAGGCTGTAGCGAGCCGTGATGATGCCACTGCACTCCAACCTTGGTGACAGAGCAAGACCTTGTCTCAAAACAAAACAAAACAAAACAAGAACCTGCTGCCTGTCTTTGAATGCACTTCAGTTATTGTTCTTAATTGTTCACCATAGGTAGACAATTCAACACTTTGGACAATCAATTTGTTATTTTTATTTCCAGTGATCTTTTTCCCAGTCTTAGCTAACTATTGCCATGATGTTCACTATATGGATTGTTATCATCAACTCAAATATCTTGATTTTAATCAATCCTGTCTCTGCTTTCACTTCCTACTCTTTAAAGTCATTCACGGCCGGGCGCGGTGGCTCAAGCCTGTAATCCCAGCACTTTGGGAGGCCGAGACGGGTGGATCACAAGGTCAGGAGATCGAGACCATCCTGGCTA
>NW_012115044.1:4146276-4203919 GCF_000951035.1 Colobus angolensis palliatus
AAAAAAAAAAAAAAAAGTCATTCACTGTGGCTTCAGAACTGCTCTAATGCTTTGACACCAGTGAAACTGCCAATTCATTAATCACCAATTCTTTATTTTCTCTCTTCCTTCTTCTCCTGTTTTTATTTCATTGTTTAACCTATCTTAAATGCCATGATTAATCACTATAAGCAATCCCTTGCAAACATCATCAACTCAAACTTGGTTTTTCTCCAACATGTTAAAACCCTACTTTGTAAAATTTGACTGTTTTCTTATTCCACTACTGTATGTGAGCAGCTTAAGTAGGTGGAAAAACACCTCCACCAAACTTAATAACTAAACCTAGTCAAAATTTTGACCACACCTTTAAAATGGAACCTCAACACTGACAGCAAGTCTACTATATTTCCTAAATTCACGCATTCACTTTTTAAGAGGACTCTTTCACACCATTTCCTCTCTTCTGAAATATTCAGTAAGTTATAACTAACTTCATTATTAAATGATCACCTCAATATTGATGTAGTTGAAAAAAATAGAAGAATTCTGAATGCAATACCCCTCACTTCTCTTCCTTCAAATCTACCAACCTGCCTGCACTTGGATCAATATATGCTGCCTTTCCTCCTGCTAAAATTGATGAACTGCCACTGCTCTATCTAAAGACAACCCCTGCACAGGTGCACTAAAGGCCTTTGCCTTTCACCTACTTATGGATTTCGCTTTGCACTTGACCACTCTCTCTCCTGCACATCATCAACTTTCTCCTCTGTAGCCGATTTTTATCAGCATATTAAAAACTGGCAATATCCTCTATGATATAAAAGTTAAATTATTCCTTGACCTGATGTTCAAGTGACCCTCTCACTCCTGCCCCATTTCTCTGCTCCTATTTTGAATGAATCATCTCTAAAGAGTTATTTATATTTGCTGCCTAAACTTCATTGTTTGCCATTCTGTCCTTAACCAATTCATTTCAATATTTCATCTCTATCATTTTAGGGAAATCACTCTTGTCAGATAAACAATGATTTCTACCTTGTTTAATTCAATAGTAAATTCTTTGTGCCTTTCTTATTCTACTTCTCAGAAACATTTGACACAAAAGAAATACTATTTTCACTTGGCTTCCAAGATAACAGTTTCCCTCAGTTTAATTTTCTGTTTTGGTGGCAGCTGTTTTTGGTCTTTGCTGGAGTCTCTTCCTGATGCCTAAATTTTGGGATGGACCAAAACTCAAACCTCTTCCAACTTCTCATGTCTATTTGCTCTCTTCCTAGATAATTTTGAACAGTTCCATGGTTTTAAAAACTGGCCATATACACATTAAAATTCATGTGTATTACTTATAAAATGATACAATGTCTGAGGTTTGCTCCAAAATAATATGAAAGAGAAAAAAGTGGTGGCAGGTGGTGGTGGGGATATGGTTGAAACAAGATCAATAATCAGTTGATAATTGTTAAAACTAAGAAATGGGAAATTTAGGTTTTTTTGCATTATTCTGTCTTATATATTTTGAGATTTACCATAGAAATATTTTTTAAATATCATAAATTTTCTTGTCTAGCCCCAATGCCTTCAAGTTCTAAATACACATATTCGATTTTTTATTAAGCATCTCCCCTTGGATGTCTGAGTCATAAGAATTAGCATGTCCAAAATAGAAATTTTGATGTCCCTTTGCCTTTAAATCTATCCCTCCCTGTGTCTCTTCTCTTAAAAATGGCATTCTCATACCCCATTGGCTTAGACTCCACCTTACAAGCCATTATGGGTTCCCCTTTATTCTGATAAACTGCATCCTATATATCAACAAGCCTGGTTGATTTACCTATTAAGGTAGATGGGATTTGATCACTGCTCACCATTTCCAGAGCTATCACCCTCACTCAAGCCGCCATCACTTTTCACCTAAACTACCTTAGAAAGCCCCTAACCCATCTTTTTTTGCCCATTCTGGCTTTAAAGAGTAATGTTTCCATAGTAGTATGGTGATTTGTAACTCACTTCATGCCATTCCCTTGATCACCTCTTTAATGTGCTCTTCCCCATTTCTGAAAACAGGCAGAGTCTGTACTATGGACAAGAACCTGTGTGGTTAGTCTTCTGCTTACCTGTCCAGATTCAATTGCTATAAATATTCCTCTTTCTCACCCATTGATATGATTTGACTATGTCCCCACCCAAATCTCATCTTGAATTCTATTTCCTATAATCCCCACGTGTTGAGGGAAGAATCCAGTGGGAGGTAATTTAATCGTGGGGGCAGTTACCTGGTTACCCTCATGCAGTTCTCATGATAGCGAGTGTGTTTCCATGAGATCTGATGTTTGTTTTTTGTTTGTTTGCTTGTTTTGTTTTATTTTTTTTCTGAGATGGAGTCTCACTCTGTCGCCCAGGCTGGAGTGCAGTGGAGCAATCTCGGCTCAAAGAAACCTCCGCCTCCCGGGTTCGTGCCATTCTCCTGCCTCAGCCTCCTGAGTAGCTGAGACTACAGGCATCCGCCAGCACGCCAGGCTAATTTTTTTTTTTTTTTTTTTTTTTGGTATTTTTAGTAGAGATGAGGTTTCACCATGTTAGCCAGGATGGTCTCGATCTCCCGACCTTGTGATCCGCCCACCTCGGCCTCCCAAAGTGCTGAGATTACAGGCATGAGCCACCGTGCCCGGCCAAGATCCGATGATTTTTTAAAGGCCGTTTCCCCCTTTTTGCTCAGCACTTCTCCTTGCTGCTACCATGTAAAGAAGGATGTGTTTGCTTCCCCTTCTGCCATGATTGTAGGTGCCTCAGGCCTCCACAGCCATGCTGAATCATGAGTCAATTAAACTTCCTTCCTTTATAAATTATCCAGTCTCATGTATGTCTTTATTAGCAGTGTGAGAATGGACTAACACACTCACTCTTGCTAAAAGGGCCCCTATTGTCCTCAAACATGCCAGGCTTAGTCTCACCTCAAGGTGTTTTTGTGGTATTTCTCTCGTGAACATGTTCTTCCCCCAGATCTTTACATGGCTTATCCCCTTATTTCCTCCTGTTTCTGTGTTAGCTCATTAAGAGGCCTTGTCTGATAAGTCTATCAGCTGTCAAAATCTTTTCTCCTGCTTTTTGTTCCTGGCAATGATTATTATTTAAAATTATGTTTTATCTATATTTATTTTCTTGTTAATTTTCTCTTTCTCCAATGATGATGTCATTTCCATGAGGGACATCTTTTACTATTATATCTCTAGGGTCTAGAGTGCGATAGATGAAAATAGGCAAAAAGCATGGAGATGAAATAAATGAATTCTGGACTCTGACATGCGTTTTCACTTAAACATGGTATGAAGCATGTGTGAAGGCAGAAAGCTGCTCCTATGAATATGAGTTCTCTGTATAAAATCTTCTCTAACATAGTTTTAAGCCAATTAAATTCAGTAGAGACTAAACACCTCCACAAAGAAAGCCCAGAACTCCTGTGAGATATTTGGCTGGAGGCCGAGCTGTGAGTTCCTCAGGGGAAGTCATCCTGGGCTTAGTAGTCCACTGCCGCTCCTCTGACAATTCCCTTTACCTACAAAGCACTCAATCCCTTCATTCACAAATTACAAAGCATGCAGATTGCCACAAGGGAGGCCAATCAACTAACAGACTACATTTTTAGTAATTCAGTATTAATGAACCTTTTACCTTGAGTGGTATTTTAAGAGTAGAAATCTCTACTTCTCTGTACAGGCTCTTTCTATAACTTCCTTGCAACCGCAGGCAATTTTTGGACACTGGATTTAATCAATCCTCAAACTTCTCTTTTTAACCAGGGGTATAGAAAAGTTCACTCACAGTTTGACTCTCCCAGTTTGTAAGTTCTCTTACATCATTCTGAGCTTCTTTTGCCCCAGTCTTCCTGAGTATAAAAGTGGAAAGTTATTTCTAACTTTCTTTTTATTAGGTGGCTTTTACCCTAGTTCATGGGTCAGCATTATTTATGTTTACACCAAGAGGGAATTTTTAGCACAACATGAGGGCCTCATGCACTTGAAATGGTGCACTCATTTTCAGTGAGCGTCAGGAAGATCTGTGTTCTCAATGTGTGCTACAAATACTTTCATTGGGGTTCTTAGCCACCTACCCTTAGTATGAGTGTAATTCATCTATGAAAAAATTGAAACAAGGAAAATATACTTTTATTCCTACTACACAATAAGAAAAAGATTGTAAAGCAAATTTTCTATGGCAGTGTCATAATCCAATGAATTTATTTGCACAACTTTCCTTCTCCCTTTCTTTTCTTTCACTTCCACCTGCCTGAATTGTACCTGTGCTTATTTGATACATCAGTGAAGTAGTTTATGAAGCCCAACCATCTGTGCCTTTTTCTTTCTGAAATGCGTAAAACCATAATCCATATACATAAATTCATAATACATGTGCACGTCTTATAATTCTATTAAGATAGTGAATTTTCCAGTGCAATTAAACTATGAGCTAAAGAGATGATTGCAATTTCAGACTGTATCATAAAAACTCAGGCTTTTACAGCTATACACCTGGTGAGGAATTCGGACTGATTTGTATTTTGAAGCACCTCAAAATAAATCTAAAATAATAAGCATAAAGTCACAAACACTTTCTTATTAGTCAAACTCCACTATCCTAAGTCAGCAATATGGAAGAGTTTGACATATTTAAAAATATTACTTGATCTCTGAACTTCCTATCTAAAACAAAGAAACTGAATAAAATCATACCATTTGTAGTCCTTCACTTGCTATTTTCATTCTCATTATTTAAATTCAGGACCTGATAGATTTATTTAGTGAAAAATAGTTGCACTTTAAAACTGTGGTTTTCGTCACTTTTTAAAATGATCTTGTATTTGGGGAGTAAGGTAGTAAGAACTACTTTTTTTTTTTTTTATGGAATGCATAGTATGTATTAAATGCAAAGTTCTACAGTGAGTAGCAAAGTCATTTAGGGTATTGCTGACCCTGATAATTAAATCATTCTATGCATTCATAACCAGTGTTTCAAGACACTTGGAAAGTTTGTTATGATGATTACACACAGACGGCCCTGATCAGTCAGTCATCAGAGATCACTGGGAAGGATACAGTGGAGCATATTGTTCTTATCCCCCAGGACTGTATTTGAGTCCCTCTGAAAGTGAACTGAAATTGATTGGGTCAGTTTAATAACACTTGAATTTCACAACAGAAAAGAGCACTGAGTAGTGTAGTTCAATAGCAATTAAACTATCTCAAATGGTCATAGGGTTCCTCTATTTATTCCTAAGACTTCTCTGTCACTCTTGGTACTTATAAAAGAGGTCAAGGTGAATAGAAAATGCCTCGAAACTAGAAGCTATGATATTTTTATAGGGCTTCCTACAGTGTCTTTCAGAGACCAGATTGTCAAATACTTACTAACAATGAATTGACTTATAAAGGTTTATTTTGATTTTTTTCTGCACCATGAGGTAGGAAAACTCACATTTAAGGAAGAAGCAAGCTGGCATGAACATCAGCTTAAAAGAGCACTTGTATCCTTGAATCAGAAAGATACTAGAAACTCAGAACTATGGACCACAAAGAGTGGTTAGTTAGTTTGAACTGTCAAAGGTCTGTCTGTCATTGCTATGTAGATATTTAGGCACTTCCAGGTTTTTAACTACAACATGCACACATTAATTTCTTCTTCAAGATTATTTTAGCCAGAAATTTGTGCTGGGAGATTTTAGGATATAAAAGAAACAGTTTCTCAAAGGCTCAAAAATTGGGAATCTGCCAGAAGTTCTTGGGGTTGTAATTTGCCAAGAGCTCAAATTTAAGTATTTTAGATAATTTGCCGGTAAGATAGCAGGTATGAAACCATGTTAGTCAAATGGACCAATTTATTTTAAAGTGGATGACTATCCAGATACACAGATTAGAACCTTATGACATGAGAAAGAAGGAATTATAAGCATCTACAAGAGGGTGTACTTGATGCAGTTTTCTTAATTTATATGTATTTTTATGAAGGTGTAATCTATGTATAACATACTGATATTATGTTGACGATCTGATGAGCTTTTTTTTTTTATTTTTTTATTTTTTTTTATTTTTAAAACAAATGCAGACACTCATTTAACACATGCCTTCTTAAAATGTGGAACATTTCCATTCCACAAAAGGTTTCCTTATGCCAATACTTAGTCAATCCTACTTCCAGCTGAACGGCAACCACTGTTCTGCTTTTCCACCATTGTGGGTTGTGGGTTAGTTTTCCTGTTCCAGAACCTCATACATGTAAATCCAATGATACGCTCTCTTTGGTGACTGGCTTCTTTTGCTCAAAATAATGTTTTTGACATTTCCTCCTTTTGTTGTTGTTGTTTGTTCCTTCTTAATCCTGAGTAGTTTTTCATTGTAGGAATGTAATAAAATATTTACTCATTCTCTGGCTTATAAACATTTGGGTGTTTCCTGTTTAGGGCAAATATATTTTCTCTTTTTCTGGGGGGGAATGAAATTGTTTGGATATAGGGCATACAAATGTTTAAATTTATAAGAAGTTATCCCCAAATTTTCTAAAATTGATAGTGACATTGTGCACTCATTACCTGCAATAACTGAGAGTCCTGGATGCTCCACATTCTCAATTTTTAACATTTTTTTCATTCTAGTCAGTGTAAAAGGATATCTCATGGATTTAGCATTAACTTTTCTGACCACGAATGATGACAATTGCTTCCTTATGAATATTAGCCATTCATTTGCCTTTCTTTATTTTGGATGATTCAAATCTTTTGCTCACTTGTTTTATTTGGTTGTCTATATATGTATTATACCATTGCCAGAATTCATTAAATATTTCTGATACTAGTTTTTTGTTAGACATATACATGCAAAAATTTTCTACTAATCTGTGGCCTACCTATGTATTTTCTTCATAATGTCATTTGGTGAGCAGAAGCGTCAAATTTGGATGAAGTCCAAATTATCCAATTTTTTAATAGTTAGTGCTTTCTCTGCCCTATATAAAACATCACTGCTTATCCCAAGGTCTTATAGTATTCTCTTACGTTTTCTTCTAAGAAGCTTTATAGGTTTGGCTTTTATGTTTAGATCTGTGATTTTTCTTGCATTATTTTTTATGTGTAGTAAACTAGGAATTTTTTTTTCATATATACATATCCATTTGTTTCAGAATCATTTCATTAAAAAGAATTTTTTCCCCATGGCTAAAATATTTGTCCTAGTTAGTTAGGGCTGCTATCACAACATACCTTACATTTGATAATTTATAAATAACAGAAATTTATTTCTCACAGTTCTAGAGACTGGGAAGTCCAAGATTAAGGTGGCAGAAGATTCAATATCTGGTGAGGGCTGCTCTCTACTTCCAAGATGATGCCTGTCCTCACATAGTGGAAGGAACAAAAGGGCCAAACAGGTTCTTTCAAGTCCTTTCATAAGGCCATTCACTAATCCTATTCATGAAGGTATTGTCATCTTGACCTAATCACCCCTAAAAGCACTGGAGATTTAGTTTCAAAATGAATTTTTGAGGGACACAATTATTCAAAGCCTAGCATATTTAATTGTAAAATTAATTAACCTTTCCTTCTTTTAACCATGTAAGAAAGGCCATTCAAAATGAAATCATTCTAGGTAGACATAATTCTATCTCTGACAGACACACTAAGCATTGGAGAACCAATTATTTGTCTTTTGAGATATTTGCTTAAATAGGCTAAGATTTACTTAGAATATTCCTCTCTTCTATTAACCAATCAATTAATACCAGACTCATGCCACCTGGCCCTGAATGGTACCCTACTCAAGAACATCTGGCCAAGGAGGACCAATGCGAGCTAAAATTCCCCATGTGCCCCTGCTTATTAATGATAAAGACCTTTTTATCATTATATCATCTTGGGGACACAGGAGGAAAGGAAGTTGCAATTGCAATGCTAAAGGATCCCCTTTGTCCATACAGAGGAGGCACTCTAGAATTTATGGAGAGGAAATACTTTAAGGTTCGCCCAGTGATGATACCTTTGCTAATTTTCAAAAATCTGCTTTTTGGGTTATCACAGGCTCTGCACTGCTCCCTAACCATTCCTGAACCTGCAGCATTCTGTCACTCTTACGTCTAATGGTAACACAATTCTCCAATTTCAAACTATGTAGACACCGTGTGGTCCCTGCCTCTGTTTCACCACTCAAGATTTGATTTTCTTTTTTTTTCTTATGACTATTTGTTGTTGTATTTTCTTCCTTTGTGAAACAGACATGACATTAAGGACAGTCTGTTCTCTAATGACTTTCAGAATTCTATGTGATTATAAAATCACAAATACTGAAATGCCTTTGTAATATCCTATAATGTCATTAGATTTTGATCTGAACAATAAAAGTGTATTGGGACACCCAAGGACATTCTACTGCACTTTTAGAGGACTTACTTTTTCCTTCCTACACCTCTCAATCTACTCACTTTCTTGGTTCCAGGTTCTATCTTGCCATCCTCTCCATGCTTTAAGCCATCAGCCATAACGAATGCTATATATATATATACATATGGATGCAGAATTCAGTTGGCTAGATTGGCAAGGAACTTATAAGACTTTCAAGAGCCTGGTTAAATGTCTTTTGTTTCTTTATTTCTATAGGGACTCTGGCAAACTTTCCATTCACACATCTTATTTTATAGTTGAAGAAAGAGATACTAAGAAGTTAAAGACTTGCCCAAGTTTAGACTGTTATTTAAGACAGAGCTGTGTCTAGAGCCTTTATGTTTCCAAGCTACATTTAGAAACAGCCTGCAGGCTCCATCGTTTCAAACTACTTTTAGGTTAAACAAAAAGTCTTTTTCTCTTCTGAGCTAAACAAAAAAAGCATATGTGAGTTGTACACAAATGACAGAGATTGGAAATGAGGAGATATTTGAACAATGAGGCAAAGGTGTGAAATACTCACCTCAGTAAGAGGGACAGAATACTGACTAGAAAAATATAGTATTAATACTATTGTTGAGTAGAATTGAAAGCCCATTTGAAATTTTTGTTCACCAAATAAAAGTAGGGTTAGCTAGTATAGTAGTGTGATTTTTCCCAAGTTACATGCAGTTGTTTGGATATATATGCAAAAATGTCAATATTTTGCATTTAATTAACTTTTGGGTTTTGTTTTACAAGTAATAAAGAGGGAGCCAGGGGCCAGAAAGATGAGAATATATGCAAGGGAATGACTATGCTGAAGAACAATGGCATTTTATTATAAGAAGGCAAGTGAAGACATGAGAAAAATGTAGCTCAGTGAAAAAGATTTGATTCTGATGGGACCAAAGAATTGTTGAAGTGTGCATATTAGAGAAAATTAGTTTGAAATATAAAAGTGAGGGATTATTGCAGTAGAGATTTTAGTGGTTACGTTATTGTTATGTGTAAATTTCACATACAGCAGTAGAGGTAGAACAAAAAAGAGTAAGGCAGTTTCTAGAATCTGGAGAATGGCTGGTTGCTATATGATTGAAATAAAGAGTGGCAGTAGATATAATCTAATGAGGAACTGCAGAGCAGCTAAAAACTTTGAAAACAGGAGGGAAGAAAAATTGTCTAAAAGAAGCCATGAGGAGTAAGTGCCTCAATTCAACTTCAAGGACCTGTTCTATGGAGTAGGGAGAAAAAAAGCAGTCACGAGTTAGGATAGATATGATGGTATCTGGATCCTCAAGTGATGGTCAGGTTTTCATTAAACTGGGAAGGTGGAAAGGGAGTTCAGAAACACCAGACATTTTAATGATGATAGAGGAAGAGATCAGGAGAAAAAGCATAACCATGTATGAGTGAATGAGAAGTTGAGTCAGATAAGCCGATGGGCAGATCAATTCATACGATGAGATGCATGAGTGGACAGTGTGAACTTTTAGTGGGGATGAGAATAGGAGGTGTGGTATTGTCTATTATGTTGGTTTTGGTTTCTTGGGAAAAGGTAGGTGTTAAATATATAGACACACAAACACAATGGGAGTGTTTCATTTAAACTGAAACAAAATGAAACTATTTAGTCTTTTTTTTTTTCTTTTTTTGAGACAGAGTCTCGCTCTGTCGCCCAGACTGGAGAGCAGTGGCACCATCTCGGCTCACGGCAAGCTCCGCCTCCCAGGTTCACTCCATTTTCCTGCCTCAGCCTCCGGAGTAGCTGTGACTACAGGCGCCACCACCTCGCCCGGCTAATTTTTTTGTATTCTTAGTAGTGACGGGATTTCACCGTGTTAGCCAGGATGGTCTCGATCTCCTAACCTCGTGATCCTCCTGCCTCGGCCTCCCAAAGTGCTGGGATTATAGGCGTGAGCTACTGCGCCCGGCCACTATTTAGTCTTTTATAAGCTGTGGAGAATCCATAAGGTGCTAAAACATTTCATTGTATTTATTTGCTTTTTTTGTCTCATCTTTTTTTATCATAGAAAAAAATAAGATAGTAAAAAAGGAGATGGCTGGAATGAAAATCTTTGTGCATCTAATTTGGAAACCTAGAGATACAGCTGCAAGAGGGGCTGTCAAAATTGCTTAAGCTTTTTTCCAAAGATGGTGATACATCTTTCTGGGATAGTCACATCCATGAGAATGAAAGAAATGATGAACATGTTAACAACAACATAATAGGAATACTTCAGTTTCAAGAGAAGAAAGCATCACAAAAACTGAACAGAGCTTCTCATTTCCTCTAGGGATTCCTGTTATATAATTTCCATTTTAAATGAAGCAAAAATACTTCCAATAACCAGAGAAACACTTAAAAATTAAGAAACACTTGTTCTAGTTAATGTGTCTGAATAGTTCCAAGAAAAAAGTCTCCCCCAGGAGGTCATTATTATTCAAAAATTACTCTAATTAGGTCATGAATACATTAGGCCCTATTCAGCACCAACAAGAGAAAAAATAGAACTGGAAATGTGACACACATAACACTCCCAACGTGTTAGGGTGATTTTATTCCAAAATGCCATTAAAAGATGAAAAGGTCACCCTGTAGGGAAGTAATTGGTACAGCACTCTTGTAACTGATTAAAGGGGCTTTTATTTAGGCATTTTTTTCTTTCTTTCTTTCCAAAGGGGTCTTTCTAGATGGAAAGATAATATATATGTCTGTGTGTGTATAATCTGATTGGATAGATGTTTGGCTGTTTTAAAACAGTAGCACAGAGAAAGGGAAAAACAAGCACTCTTGAGATATGAAAATAGACACAATTGTAGACTGAGTACACAAATTGCACAGAGCATCTTAAGAAAACATAAAAAGGCATAGATATTTCCTTGTATTTGTTTTTCATTTAATTACTCCATCTCTGTGGTTTCTTAGAATATCTGCTGCATAGACAAATTCTATATTTAATTAGAAAAGAGTATAAAATTTTAATGACCTGGTAATGCCCAATGTAAGAGGCTAGAAAGTTGAAAGTCTTAATTTTTTTAAAAGAAACTTATGAAAATCTGATAATTACCCCCCTGATTTGTTTGATGGTTGGATTTGTGAATTTCCAGCAAGCCACATTAAACTACTTACAACTAAACAAAGGAAAACATCCCCAGGGCTTACACATGCACCTGTACCCTGTTAAAACTATATAAAAGAGGGACACGATTGGTTGTAGTATGATTTCTGGTTTTCCTATATAATCTCATTGCAAATGCAGGTTTTTTCTTTTTATATATAATTGTAGGTTGCAACATTTATAATCAAAATTGCTTTCTTTAAAATCTGCGAAAATACTTATCATATGCACAAGATTTCCATCTCAAAGATATGGTTCCTGTCTTAGTTAATTTGTGCAGCTGTAACAAAATGCCCATGACTGGGTAATTTACAAAGAACACAAATTTATTTCTCACAGTTCTGGAGGCTGGGAAGTCCCACATCAATGCCGCAGCATCTGCTGTCTAGTGAAAGTCTCCTTGCTGGTCCTCACATGGTGGAAGGCAGAAGGGCCAAAAGTGAGGACAAACTCTGGGTTCTCACATGGCAGAAGAGGACAAACTCACTTTCACAAGCCCTTTTTCTAAAGGCATTAATCCATTCATGAGAGAGGGCCCTCATGATCTAAAAGAACTCCCAAAAGACCACATCTTCCAATACTGTTGCATCGGGGATTAAGTTTCCAGCTCATGGATTTTGGGCAACACATTTAGACTATAACAATGCCTGGAAATTAGACACTAAAAACTCAATGTTTTTCTATATTCTTAACTTACAAATATTTCTAGTGTCTTAGTGTCCTTTAAGAATTCTAAGAAAGAGTTATATAGAAGATTAAGTGTACCAAATGTCTAAGTGATTTTATTCTTTTTTCTGATAATGCTTAACTCATGCTTTCTCACTCCCTCACTTAACCACTAATTCATTCAACAATATATATTTTTAATTGTAACTTTTTATTGTGACACAATATCAGAGTTATAAATGAGTTGCAAACTTTCTCATACCACCACCATGCAGATTCCCGTGTGTGTGTGCATGCATGTGTGTGCATGTGTGTACACACTTGTATTTATATGTGTATGTATATGTATTTTATTATATACACACATATATAGGTGTGCATGCACACAAACATGCATGCATATATATGCAATATATATATATATATTCCACACCATTTACAAGTTTCTCACATGCCTTTTACACAAAAATACTTTGGCATGAATTTCCTAAAAACAAGGACATTCTGCTACATAATCACAGTATAATTAACAATATCAGGAAAGTAACATTACTACAATAACATTATCTAATCTACAGACCTTGTTTACATTTTGCCAATTGTTCAGTAGCTACCTTTCAAAAACCTAGGATTTTATTGTACTTCGCATAAAGGAATAAACTACTGATGAGACAGTGAAAGGCACCAGAGAGTTTGCTTGTGAGAATACATGTTGATCTAGTAGATAACATAGTCAGTACCTTTTAATTCCATAAATAGGTATTGTGTGTAAACTTTTTATATAGAAAAAGTAATAATAACTCACATTTGTTGAGTGCTTTCAATGGGTTAGGCACTTACACTAATGTGAACTCTATAATTTCAGTCTCACAACCATCTTACAAGGTAGATATTATTTTATAGAGGAATAAACAAGGGCTAAGAGAGATGAAGCAGCTTGTCTGGTTACAGAGCAAGTGAACTGCAGACCTGGAATTATCTACCAGATCCTTATTCTGAAACCTTATTCTTTTATTCATCCTGCCATATTCCTCATAGAGTGAAACAACAGACACTCATGATGGATGTCCTATTGTCCTGGAACTTATAATCTTCCTGAAGGAAATACACAAAACATATAAACTCAGAACATAATGAGTAAGAAGTGTCTCTTCATTTAAAGTCGTACCTCAACTGTTACCCTGTCCCTGGTGCTTCAATTCTTCTGCTCTCACCTGTTTTCTCCATAGCATGTATCACCGTGTATCTCAGTATGTAATATACATCTTTACTATGTTAATATCATGTCTCTTCACACAGGAATGTAACTTCAAGAGAATCTCAATTCTGTTTTTTTTAATTGCTAGGTCCACAGCACATAGAAAACTACCTTGCATAAACCTGTCATTAGTGAAAGATTTGTTGAATACATGATTTAATTTCATCACCTGCTTGATTTCATAGATGAGGAAGGTGAAGTCCTGAGAGATTAAATTGCTCATGATCAGAGTAATTTAATTTTTAAATTTATTTCTATTTATTTATTTATTTATTTTTTAGAGATTGAATCTCACTTTGTCACCCAGGCTGGAGTGCAGTAGTGCAATCATAGCTCACTGATACCTCAATTTCCTGACTTCCTCTTTCCTTGGCCTCTCAAAGTGTTGAGATTACAGGTGTGAGCTCCCATGCCTGGCCTAGAGTAATTAAATGACATGAAATGTCATTAAGTTGAAAGTAAATAGGAGTCACAATGAGTGACACAATCACTGGGTCCTGTACAGCATAGAGGAAGAGATCAGAACTGGGTTCTGGTGGGAAAATGTTGCAGGACAGAGATCATAAACAACAGGTGGAAAACCTGTAGTGAACAAAGACCCTGGGAGAAAATTTAACAAGCCAAATTAACTGTACATATTACATGACTAGCTATAGAGGAAGGATCATTATGGGAAATGATGAAAGATCAGACTTGGCAGAAATAATGCTGCCAGATTATAAAAGAGTTTTCTTTGAAATAGAAAGTTTCCATTCTTACAGGCAAAGTAAATTGGATATTTTCTGGCAGTACAGCAGTTAAATAATCAATGACATAAAGGCTAATCCCATTTCCACTTTAAGCAAAAGCATTACAGCTAGCAATAATTAACCAGTGATTTTCCAGGGTTAATTTGTATGTACATCTCTCATTTTCTAAGTTGGTTTTAATGAATTTGATACATCATTGCTCAGGGAATGGCTGAATGGATCATACCTTCAACTCACGTGCAATAATTCTAATAAACAGTTAAGGAAAATACTTTGGCTGAGTGAAAGAGTAAAAAATATAAAAAGGCAGATGTCAGAAAAAATACATCTGGAAAAATACATAAGGAAGAGACATGTATGGTTAACTTTTGGCACAAGAAACGAGTGAACTGAGAATCTGACTATTCAGATGTCTCCTTTTTGAGTTCAGTATACACACATCTACTTCAGATTTAGAGTAGTACAAATTCAAGAGAAGACATCATTTTTCAGTCATTCTGATTTAGGTGCCATACTGATTAACGCCGTGTGTTTTGACATAGGTGAAGAGGGCTCTGAAAGTAAAGTGTAATGTACTTCCTTCAAAACCAAACAAATAAAAGTTCTATTTATTTTGTATCATAGTGTTTATACATACTCTCTTTTCATAGCTATTAGATTTGTTAAAGATTATTAACCTCATTTTACAGATAAGAAAACTGAAGCTCAGGGGGGTTAAGTGACTGTTCAAGGTCACACAGTGACTATAAAAATCAATATTTGACTTAGATTCCTTGGTTTTAATATTTCTGTTGTTTCCATTATATTATGCTTTAAAACTCCAAATCAGTTTTCTTTCCCTGCTTGTCTCTGTGATAAAATAGGGAATACACTTCCTCATTTTCTACACAGTCAGTCATCCAGTGTTTGAGACTAGGTATTCAGGGTATTATGGACTAACAGTAACTGAAACTACTGCTTTTTCTGCTAGTATTTGTGAGATATTTCCTGATGCCATTATGAAGTGGAAGAAGGATAAGATGTGTCATTCTTGCTGCTGGCTCATGTCTCTCCTTTATTCAGTAAAATGTTAATAATGTTACAGCTGCTACTAAATTAATACATGTTGCTCAAACAGGAAGCTAGAAGTTATAAAAGAAGAAAGATAAAGATCTTTCTGCTTCACACTCTGACCCCCCTTTCCATTTCCAAAATGAAACCCCTGCTATCAGGTTGTGTGTGTGTGTGTGTGCGCGCGCGCACGCACACGTGTATTTTCTTATAGTATATTTTACACAAATAAAATCATGGTTATGTAATTTACATCTTAATGTACTTTGAAAAACTTTTAATACTTACATATATAGAAATTCCTCACTTAAGTGCAAAAATGTAACAAATTTAACTAGCACCTATTTATACACGTCTACATTGTTTCAGTATTCCTGCTATTAAAAAGTTTTGCAGTGAAATCCTATCTCTAGTAAAAATACCAAAAAACTAGCTACAGGTGTGGCAGTGCACACCTGTAGTCCCATCTACTCAGGAGGCTAAGGTAGGAGGATCACTTAAGCTAGGGAGGCAGAGATTGCAGTGATCCGAGATCCAGACGCTGCACACCAGCTTTGGCGACAGAGTTAGACCCTGTCTCAAAAACAACAACAACAAAAAAGGCAACTTGCTACATATACTTGTGCATATGTACAAGGAATCTATGGGAGAAAAATTTTAGAAGGAATGGATGGCTCAAAAATTATGTTGATAATAATTTGCTACATATTGCCACTTTGTCTTCAAAATTATGCACCAATTTATATTCACATCACAGAAATCTGTTAGTATACACTTCCTTATTCCCTCATCAATTCTAAAGGCCATGATATGTCTTATTCTTGAGAATCATAGTAGTATCTAATTGTTGTTTTAATTTGCATTTCTTTGATTATGTTAGGGTGACCAAGTATTCATTTACACTTCTTTGCCTGTCTGATCTCTGTTCATGCCTTTTACCTATTTGCTGTCCTTTTAAATTTTTTTAAGTTGTAATAGCCCCTTGTGTAGTATAGAAATTAGCTTTATTTTCTCTAACTACCATTTCCCAGTTTATCATTTTTTTTGACATTTTTGGCTATACAAATATTTAACATTTTTATATCCCAAACATATCATTTTTTCATTTATTATGATTTTTATATTATTTCTCTCCTTAGTACTTCGTCAGCTCAAAATTTGAAAAAAGAAAAAACAGTTTTTAAATTCTTCTTGCTATTTAAGGATTCATTTAACATTAAAACCTTTGACTTGTCTGGAATTTATTATGACATAAGGAGTGAGGTATAAGTCCAATATATTTCTTCCAATTGCTTACCACAACAACATTTACTGAAGCCAGTTTACTCCTCCCCTTTGAGATATAAATTCTCATATAATGGTTAGTCTATTTATAACCTTTCTATTCTCTCCCATTACTCTGCCTGTCTTTCGGTATGTCAATATCAAACTATATATTTAATACTTGGGTTTAAAAATACTTCTTACTATCTGAAAGACTCCCCACCCACCCAAATTATGCTGGAAATTTTCTGGGTATTTAAATGTCACTATTTCTAGAAATACTTTAGTTCGTATTATTTTTTTAAGTTTTCCCAAAGTTTTATTGATATTTTGAGATTGCAATTATACATTTTGGGGGCATATTGTTATTTTTATAAAATTGAATCTTCCTATTCTCAAATAGGGTATGCGTTTTCATTCATCCAAGACATTTTTGTTCCTCAATAGAGTTGCAACATTTTCTTTTTATTGGATCTACATATTGCTTATGAAACTTGCTCTAAGATATCCTATCTTTCTGTTTTAGTGAACTGAATTTTTCTTCCACTAACTTTTCATTTGTTTCTAATTCTTGTGTATCTTAATATCATAATCAAACATCTTTTAAGATTATTTCTACTAGTTTTTAGTTGACTTATATGTGTGACTAGACACATATAATGTACAAATACAAGAGTATTTCTCCTTTTACAATTATTTTTATTATTTCATTTTCTTATAGCAATACACTTGAATCAATTGTTATACGTTTTATTTTTTATAAAACTTCATTATCTACAACATCCAAAATAATGTTTAACAAAGGTAATAAGGGTACTGTTTCCTTTTCAGAACAGTAATGGAATGACTTTTTTGTTTCACCACAGCCCTGGTTTTGAGTTTACAAAATGTATTCATGTCAGGTAACTTTGCACTCTTTCAACTTAGGCAAACTTTGAAATTGCATTTAAGTTTGAAATGAAGGTTAAATTTATTTTCCAAGTGCTTTGAACTTCAATCAAGATTAGTATGTTTTCCCTTGTTAGCTTATTCATGAGCTGAAGTATTTTGATAGATTTCTTATTATTGAGCCATCCTTGCATTTCTGAAATAGGCCTCACTTGGTCATAGTGTAACATTATACTCATTTGTACCTGAATTCATTTCAGTGATATTTTCTTGAGGAATGTTGTATCAATATTCACATGACAAAATGTCTTTTATTTCTTTCTTGCATAATTGTTTTCTATTTTTTTTAAACTCAAAATTTTTTTTTCTTATTTATTGTATTAGAGGTGTTTTCTGTGAATATTTCAAAGAAAGCACCTAAGAGCATTTCTGGTCCTGTCTCTATCTTGATAGTTGACTATTTGATAATTTTCTCTGTGTCTCTCCTGATTATATATTACATATGTAATTATTTCAATTTAGATAATTTTAAATTTCCCTAATTGATTCCCTATTGATTTCATTCATGTTTTCAAAGTATTTTGGAAAAAGTTTAAGAGTACTGATTTATTATATTTAAAATTTCTTTTATTCTCAGGAGTGATTTGATCTGTTCTTATTTCTAATTTTGGTCATTTTGCCTTCTCCTTTCTTTACTATGCTGAGTCCTTTTCTTCCTCTTTTTTTTAGAATCAGCACTTGAATTTATCCTTTTTTTTAATTAAAATTTCAATTTTTGGGATACATTTGTTTTTGTTTTTCTGACTTTTCAGTTGAATACTTCTCAAGTATATTGTTTAGTCATGTAGCCATTTCAGGCTATGTATTTTCCTGCAAAAACATTTTTAATGTACATCACAAAAGTGTTAATACAGTCAGTATTTTCTGGGTATTTTGTACTTTTGTTTTAGATGTAAGTATTGTTAAAAACATAGATTCAACTTATTTTGTTGAAGTTTTATGTTATTAGGCACATTACTTTTTCTTTCTTCCTTTCTTTCTTTTTTTTTTTTTTTTTTTTTTTTTTGAGAGACAGGGTTTCACTGTCACCTAAGCTGCAGTACAACAGCACAATCTCAGCTCACTGCAATCTCTGCCTCCAGGGTTTAACTGATTGTGCTGCCTCAGCCTCCCAAGTAGATGGAGCCAGTAGCAGGTGTCACCACTCCTGGCTAATGTTTTTGTGTTTGTTTGTTTGTTTGTTTTTTGAGACAGAGTCTTGCTCTGTTGCTCAGGCTGGAGTGCAGTGGTGCGATCTCCACTCACTGCAAGCCCTGCCTCCCGGGTTCACACCGTTCTCCTGCCTCAGCCACCCTAGTAGCTGGCACTACAGGAGTCCGCCACCACATTGGGCTAATTTTTGTGTTTTCAGTAGAGACAAAGTTTCACCGTGTTAGCCAGGATGGTCTCGATCTCCTGACCTCGTGATCCTCCCATCTCAGCCTCCCGAAGTGCTGGGATTACAGGCATGAGCCACCGCGCTGGCCTTGTTTTGTATTTTTCATGGAGACAGGGTTTCACCATGTTGGCCAGGCTGGTCTCCAACTCCTGACCTCAAGAGATATCCATCCCTGGCCCCCTCCGGCTTCCCAAAGTGCTGGGATTACAGGTGTGAGCCACTGCACCTGGCCTCATCACTTTTTCTTTTTGTCAATGGTTTATAGCATTATTATAGTTTGTCAAAAAAAATCCTGTATCTTTTCTTTTTCTTTTCTTTTTAAAACAGAAGTTAAAGTGACTTTATTCACATAAACATGATTCATAGGAAATATTACAAAGAAGCTACCAGAAGTCAAAAGTGAATTTACCAAGGTCTTAGTATACAAGTCAATATGTATTTTTTAAATTATATTTTAATTTCTGAGATACGTGTGCAGAACATGCAGGTTTGTTACACAGGTATACACGTGCCATGGCGGTTTGCACACCCATCAACCCATTATCTACATTAGGTATTGTTCCTAATGCTATCCTTCTCTTAGCCACTCTACCCACTGACAGGCCTTGGTATGTGATGTTCCCCTCCCTGGGTCCATGTGTTCTCATTGTTCAACTCCCACTTATGAGTATTTTTTCTTTTGTTCACATTTATTGAGGTTTACCTTGGAAGGTAATAGATGCTCCATTTTTGTAAATATTCTGTAATTGTTTAAAGATAAGTTCTTTTCTCTCTGTTTTCAGGGACTAAAGTTTGATATATACTTAAGAGATCAAATGTATTAACCATGTTATTCAAATTATCTAGGGCCTTATCAGCATACTTAATGATTTATTGAAGGTGAACTCTACAAAATTGAATTAAAACCACAACTGGGGAGAGGAAATTTAAAACTAAAAAGGCCATAGCAGTTAGTGCTAAATTAAAAAAAAAAAATAGATAACTTAAATATGCTTTCAAATTATGTGTCTTCTGAATTATGAGCTGTCTGAAGACCTGTAGTGTATAAGCGTGCCTCAAAGATCTTAGTGGTACATCTTAAATTAACATGTTGCTCAGGTCCCTGGATGTTTTGCCAAGGACAAACCCAGAAAGAATCATGTTGGGAAAAATCTACAGGTTGGTAATCAATGTCTCTAAGGGCAAAGAAGAAAGAGCCAGGACAGCCACTTCTCCTGAAGACCCTGATGCTTTCTGCTAGATGCAGAGCTTACCAAGCATGGTCCATTCTGTCCTAGTTTTCCTGGGGACAATGTGATCATTATGATTCTATCAAATAACCTATTACTGTAAACTTCTAAAGTATGACCTTGCTCTGAAATCCCCATGAAGCAAAAAGTCATTAAACATAAGCTTAAAACTTTCCCCCAATACTTTATTTTTTAATTTTTATGTGCTAGAATACAGTTAACATGGATAAAAGTAGATCATATGAGTGAGTTTTCACACAGAGCTTCGTTAAAGTATCATAGCAGAAAAACACTCTCTAGATGTATGGATGGAAACCTGGTGATTACACAGGTAGCTCATTTCCACCAACAAGAGAGTTCAACTTTCTCTCTGAGCCTTTTCCTGTGTATGTGTGTCTCAAATATTTTCAGAAACTGCCAGCATGCTCTCTCTTTGATACAAGATTGCAAAGTGGAGCTGAGAAATATGACATGGATTCAGATATGACAGATGTCTAGGAGTGAACCAAACATCAAGGAGGATAGAGCACTATTTCTTTTTACTGTTTTTAAAAAAAGACATTTACTCCTGTAATGAAGGCTCAATTCTGGGTACTTTAATACCATTATTAATACTATTTATTAATACTACTATTATGACCAGAAGGAGTGCCTACAACTTTGATTACTCATGCCTTCAAAACATTATGGAAACAAACTATAAAACACTGTTTTCAGCATAGCTGTCTTTCCACATCTCACCCCTGCTACCTATTGAGTAAGACTTGTGTGTTGGTTCTGCTAGAACAAGGAATATCATAAACTAGAAGTTCTTTAATGCTGCTGAGGGCAGTGTTTCTCAACATGCAGTTCTCAACCAGCTGTATCTGAAGCATCTGGGTACCACATTTCTGTTGAATCAGAATTTATGGAGCAATTGGCTCAGTGTATACATACACTACATGGTTGAAGCCAATGTAATTATGGTTTCTGCCATGTCCTTCAATGGCAAAACCCGCAATTACTTTGGCACCAAACTTATATGCATATATGTATACACACACACACACGTATGTATACCACATAACACACACGCACACACACATAATGAGAGAGAGAGTCTCACTCTGCCTCCCAGGCTGGAGTGCAGTGGTGCTGCACCCTTAAACTCCTGGGTGCAAGCAATCCTCCAACTTCAGTCTCTGGAGTAGCTAGGATTACAGGAGCATGTCACCATGTCCAGCTAAGTTTTTTTTGTTTTTGTTTTTTTAGAGACAGAGGCTCGCTATGTTGCCCAGGCTGGTCTCAAACTCCTGGCCTCAAGCAATACTCCCACCTGAGCCCCCAAAGTGCTGGAATTACAGAGGTTAGCCACTGCGCCCAGCAGGAAGTAGTTATTTTTAATAAACCAACCAGATGATTCTTAGGCATATGGAAATTCCGAAGCCTGTAGAGATTGTGTTGTCAAGCATCCTCTGAGTTATATGCAGTGACACTATTACATAGAGTTAACTAATTTGTTTTAAGGAAAGTACTAGAATGGCCTAATGCCTTAGTAACTATGCTTACATGATGGTAACTCGTAGCCAAAAACCTAAATTCATTAACTGTATGTCAGGCAATTGTGCTCCATGTAAACACTATCATTAAATTTCATGTGCTTGGTGGGGCCTCTTAAAGCAAAGTTTTAACAAGGCTCCAGTTATCCCTGGTTCTATTCTGGGCACTTAAAATGCAAAAATTCTAAAATACATGTCTTTCTGAGGCATATGTTCCATCTTGTGTTGCACTTGAAATTATTACCCCTTCTAAAATTACATGTAAAATACTATGTCTATGCACCTCTTACAAGGGCTACTACTTGTCCAAAGATAGATTAAAAATGGAATCAATTGCTCCTCAAAATGCATGGAGTATTTCTGCCCCTCTCTAATGTCTTTGGGATACAGAAGCTCAGTTAGAGTTCTCTGGCCTGGCTTTCATCTAGGAAGGCATCAGTGAGCATTTCTGTGTCCTCTGCCATAACTCAACTAAAGATTGAGCTCTTCTCTCTGCTAAGCTTAGTTGCCTCTCCTAACTCGGATTCAGGAGAATTAATGCAGGTGTTTTAACACAAGAGGATTTATTCACAGAAAAATACTAGAATCATATCCTCTTATCTTATACCGACTACAACTGAGAAGAGCCTCTGAATCCTGAATGATAGTGAATTGCACACACTTGTCCAGAACACAGGTGAGTGGAGTGCCATGCGCTGGGGCTGGTAATGAGGGAGAACAAGGCAGGCAGGCACAGCTGGATATCCACATGATCCTTGCCTTCTCATGTCTTATTTGTCCTCTGCAACAGCTCAGCTCTGGAGGCTGAAGAAAGCCTGATATTGAAGGTTGCTGTATTAAGTTGCATAACAGATACCCAAAGATATCAAGTTATAATCCTGGAATTTGTAAACAATTTTATTTGAAAGAAAGGGTCTTTGAAGATGTGATTAAGATTTCTGAGATGAGATTACCCTGGATTATCTTGATGGGCCCTAATGCCATCACCAGTGTCTTTATAAGAGAGAGGCAGAGGGAAACAACATGTAAAACAGAGGAGAAGGTAAAGTGAAGATGGGGGCAGAGGTTGGAGGGATGCGAACACAAGCCCAGGAATGCTAGGGTCACCAGCAGAAGCTGGAGCTAGTAAGGAGAGATTCTGCCCTAGACCCCATGGAGGCAGTACAGCTTTGCAGCACTGTGGACTTCTGGCCTCCAGAACTGTGAGAGAATAAACTTCTGTGTTTTAAGCTGCCAAATTTGTGGTAATTTGTTACAACAGCCTCGGGGAACGAACAAACTCGCCATGCCATGCAACAGATGCCTACTGTGACGTGCGAGTTCTCCATGCGGTCTGGCTGCCTCTCAATGGAGAGCTCGATTTTCCTTTACCTGTTCATCTATCTTTCCAATATGGCTTTATCACCTGAGCTATACTTCTCTGTTCTTGGGACATGAAAGAAACTAATGTATTCTATCCATAAGCTTCTGTTTTCTACTCTTCAGCACCTCCTTAGATTACCTCCTTCATCATCTGGCCAGTGTGTGCTTAATGCAAACGAAGTTTACAAAAGAGGTATGTAGTATTTCATCAAAAATAATATGATTTAATAAAGCAGAAATAAAACATTAGAAAAAAAATAGTGGGAGTTAAAAAAAATAATGTTTGGGTTTATTTGTGCCATTATTTCCTATCCTCTCCACAAAAAGTTATTGTACCTAAACATTGTGGCATAAAATGGGAGAATAGTGTTTTGACAGACTTACCAGAATTTGCTTATATATCTGTGACAGATTAGATATGGCCAAATTTATTTGTAGTTCCTCCCATCAAGAGGTGGAATCTCTTCTTCATCTTTTGACTTTGGGTTGGCCTGTGCTTTGCTTTGAACAAAAGAATATGCCAAAGCGAAAGCATGTGAGTTCCATAGTTTAAGCCTCAAGAGACCTTACAGATTCTTCCTTGCCCTCTTACAACACTGCCCTGAGAACAGCATGCAAGGAAGCTAGTCTAACCTATTGGAGAATGAGAGTTCCTATTGAAAAGAACAGAGCATCCTTCCTTCAGGACGAACTGCTAGATGTGCGAATGAGTCTAATCGTGTATCTTCTAGTCCAGAAGACTCTCCCCTTAATAATACTGCATAAGTGAGCCTGGGTAAATCCAGCAAAAGAAAAAAATCCCCAAAAAACCATCTGATCATCTCAGAACTATGAGAATAAGCAACTTAATCCTAGGATGGTTTGTTATGCAGCAAAAGATAACTGATGCAACCTCTGAGGAGGAGTGTTTTCCTTCACAGAAGCTTTCCTGTGGGAATTGCCTTCACATTCTATTGAGAAGTTACACCCACTGTATAGCCTGAATTCCCTCCCTTGCCTTTGTAATTCACATGTTGAAGTTCCAACCCCAGTACTTCAGCATGTGACTGTATTGGGAGGGTCCTCAATGCAGTAATTAAGTTAAAATGAAGTCCTTGGGGTGAACCCTAATGCAATATGACTAGTGTTCTTATAAGTTAGAAGAATTTGAACACTGACATGTGTGGAGGGAGGGAAGACAATGTGAACGCATAGGGAAAAGATGGCCATATGGCCATCTATGAGCCAAGGAGAGATGCCTGGAACACACCCTTCCTTCACAGCCCTCAGAAGGCTCTCCTGACACCTTAATTTCAGACTTAATTTCCCTCACAAAGTGCTGGGATTAAAGGTGTGAGGCACTGTGCCCGGCCAGTCTACGGTTTTTACAGCAGCTCTAGCATATGAATATAGCCAGCTGTCCCCCTACCGTGATGCACTCATATACAACCTTAGTGGCTCCTTTCAAAAGTTTAAAAATACTAAAGTAAAAATGGTTTTGCTGAACTTGAATATCTATCTTTTTAATAGACTTGGCTTACTCTTAAAGAATACAGATTTGCTTCACTTAGGACAATCAAAATAACATGCAAGAGACTCTAGAAGCAATTTTCAAGAAAAAAGCTCCCTAAATATTTTGAACAATGACAACATAATTAGAAAATATATCAGTTCCTTTGCTTAGTACACTGAAGAGAAAACCCAATTTTTTTCTAACAAAAACGTTGCTCTTTTATAGTCACATTTTTAATGCATTTTACCTCGCTTCTCATCTGTATGGCACATACTTTTGGGATAGCTCTAGTCTGTGTAAACATCTCCATTAACCAGAGAAAAACATGTTTGCGGAGTTAAAGAAATGCTCGGCGATAACAATGACTCAGATACATTTCATGAGTTCTGTTTAATCTAAAACAGTTCCGCCTTCTTAAACATATGCCTCCACCCCTCTTCCACCCTGAGCATTATTAAGTAAGTAGGAAAAACTTTAATAGGAAGGAAGATAATGAAAAAACCAAAAAGAATTGTATTATCTGAATTGATGAGAAAAGAAAGGGTGCCAGTTAGAAAAAAACTTTAATAAAGGAAGGATTAATTCCTGCACTCTCAGGTGGTTTCCAACTCACTGCTTCCCTTGCTGCCTCTCACAAGATATGTAAGTAAATGAAAGAGTTACAGCTACAGATTTAATAACGACTGTTGGTGAACACATAGATATACAATTCCCTTTGACTTTTTCCCCCAATTACATCTCAGGGAAATTGCTCTTCCATTTTAATATGAACTTACAGTGATGACAGTTATTATATTAAAGATTTATGTCAGAGAAACCAAAAATATAATTCTTATCCTCTAGTTTTGCAGCTGGTATAGTACTAGTTAATGCAACTCACTTTATATTCCCTTTTTGTTGACTATGTTTGGGTTATCTGTAAGAATCAGTGCTACTCCTTTCTAAGACAATGGCCTACAAGGCTTAAAGAATATTAGCACTGGCAAGAATTCTAATAGCAATTTTTTGGCCTACTCAGCCACATGCAAATCAACAAGTCTTTGTCAAAGCTAGGAGTGTCTTTCTCTAAATGCCCAGGTTAATATCTAATTGTCTCCACATGGTAGAAAAATGGCAAGGTTGTCATGACAACTGGGTGGAAAGTTTAGCTAGAATAATGTTTTCTTTTAAAAGAATGAAGCAATTTCAAGCTCTTTAGTGCTATCTGGAATTATAAAAATTGCTTTATACCCCCATTTTTAGATTGCAAGAGGTGACTGATCTTTTTTTAAAACTGGCTTACAGATTTCCTTAACACCATTTATGAATCAGTATTTTTGTTTTTTTTCTTTTCTTGTCGCCTTTTTTTTTTTTTTTTGGTATAGGAATTATACACTCTTGAATGAAGCAAATGGTCCTCTTGTTCATTAGTTCACTGGACCCTTAACACCTGAATAAAACGAATATTTAGCTACAATTCATTTGATTGCTATATTGTAAAACTAGCTCAGAAATAAATCTCCGATTACTAAATGAAGAGAAACAGTACTTTTGCTTTCCTACTTTGCAAGATAGAAAATGAGATATGTATCTTGAAATTTCCAAATGGATGCTCACTAACAAGACAGAATATCTCTGATCTTTGAAAAGGAACACACGATTCTCTTTCGTTTGAATTTTTTCCTCTCTCTGTTTAGTAAGATTTTCTGTTTTTTTTTTTCTTCTTCTTTTTTTTTTTTTGGCATGAACTCCCCTAGTTCCTCATTATTGTGTAATTATTTCTACAAGGTTGCCTTTTGTCATTGTTTTTGTACATTCTGGAGACATAATGGGCTGAGTGCTTTGGACAAATAATTAAAATTTGTATAACCTTTGTGGTGCATGAGGACAGCCAAAGGGAAGAGGTAATTTTTACAGTTGGCATTTCTGGGGATACTGGACTCAAAGGGAGAGGAAATTTTTGTAAAAATTTTCTATGGATTTTGTCATCACTGTATTTATCTTTTCTATTTCAAGACTTAGCAGGGAAAGGCTCAGCAAATGACTAATTGCTGAAAAGGGCAACAGGAGAATAAAATAGAAAGTACCAGAAAAGTTGGCTTCTAGGATCTGGCCACCAAACTGAGATTTGGGGCAGTGTCCCCCACTCTTTGGATAGGAACTAATAAGATCATATCAAGGCTCAAGTTCCAAAATAACTGAGTTCTCTGGTGCTTATGTTCTGTCCACTCAGTAGGTCAAAACCAAGAACCTATAAAACATACTGATTTCCCCATTTTTCCTCATCTTTCATATTCGACCCTTTGCCAAACATGTTTGTTCTGTCCTCAGTAAAAATCTTCAGCCAGCCTTTCCAAATCACCATCTTCATTGACTAAGACTCTTACAACAGCAACCTTAATTTTACTCTTTCTCCTCACCCATCCATCCTGTGCATACTAGCTAGAATATTATTTTTAAAACATAGTTCAAGTCATTTAATTCCCCCATTTAAATACATTCAGTAGCTTCCCTGTTGCACAAAGAACACAAGCCAAACTACATCATATGGTCAACAAAGTCCTGCATGATCTTTTCGCTTTATAAATCTCTAATGTTGTCCTTAACCTCTTCCCTCCTGTTCACTATGCTGATGACTATTCTCTATTTCATTGTGTTCAACAAACTGGGATATTGCTGAGCCAGCAGATGGGGCCAAGGAATCCAGCCTCACAGAGAAAGACAGAACTGTAGATTCGGAACAAGGCAGAACCTAAGCCAGAACTCCACCTTGAATGCACTTTTATTCCCTCTCTCATCATCACTCCTGTTTTGTCTTTGTAATTATTCTGCAATACTATGGAAGTATATAAGCCTGTGCAGTGATTTGAATATAGGGAAATGATCCTTGTAGTTGGAAATCTGTACACAGAAACTAAATGGCCCAATCTAGAACTCTATAGTCTCTACTGAATCTTGTGCGAGAATCTTGGCAGTGTGTGTCACTAACAGAAGAAATGTGATTTATAAAGACACATGCACATGTATGTTTATTGCAGCACTATTTATAATAGCAAAGACTTAGAAGCAACCCAAATGCCCATCAATGATAGACTGGATAAAGAAAACATGGCACGTATACCTTGTGAAATACTATGCAGCCGTAAAAAGAATGAGTGCATGTCCTTTGCAGGGACGTGGATGAAGCTGGAAACCATCATTCTCAGCAAACTAACACAGGAACAGAAAACCAACACTGCATGTTCTCACTCATAAGTGGGAGTTGAACAATGAAAACATATGGACACAAGGAGGGAACATCACACATCGGGGCCTGTTTGGGGGTGGGGGAAAATGGAAGGGAGAGCATTAGGACAAACCCCTAATACACGCGGAGCTTAAAACTTAGACGATAGGTTGGTAGGTGCAGCAAACCACCACGGCACACTTACACCTGTGTAACAAACCTGCACATTCAGCACAGGTATGCCAGAACTTAAAGTAAAATTAAAAAAATAAAAAGAAAAAAAGAATTTATAAACAAACAAAAAAAGAAATTTGAAACTCTCAGTTTGAGTGGATCCAATGAAAGCACTGGAGATGAAGGCAAGAAAAACAGCGCCTGCAGCAATCAGGAAACAAAAGCAAACATCTCTCCACTCCATCTCGGGACTGACTACAAAAGCCAGGAGGGCCCCTTTCCCTGCAGGCACCCTTCCTTTGGAGAAACAAGTGTAGAGTAGAGCAATTAGAAGAAGCACATGGAGAGCATTGCCAAGTGCCCCCCTCACTACCTTAATCAAAATATTTCCCTTTCACGAGAAGATCATTTAGAGAAGACATAATGAGCTGGTGTCACCTCGATTCTCCAGGGTTAGTCGTGCCATGTGAGCCCGCCAGCGTTTCATGCTCCAGTTTCAGCCTCTTTCCTCATTGCCTAGAGTAGACAAGGCTGTCACTTGGAAGATGAAATATATTTGCAAATTAATTAACTTTGTCCAGCAACTGGAGAATTAGATTTCTGCTAAAGGTCTGTTTGAGTGATGGATTCTCAAGACACTGAAGGAATTAAATACCACTTTTTTTCTTTTTACTTTTGGATCATATAGGTATCATTGTTTCACTCCTTTCATCTGTCTTCCATTTATTACCACATTTCACCTACAAAGCCAGTAGAATTTGCTTTGGCAGATGATGACTCTTGTGATAATTTTTAATCTCTATAAACTCTTTATCAATTCATTACAAAACCAAGAAGCTAATAAATATTAGGTTGAAGAAGAGTAGGAGGCAGCTGTAATAGAAGAGTACTTTGTAAAGATTTTCTTTCCTTGACTGGCTCTTTGTCCTGATTTTCAAATGCACAAGGAGGAGAGTAGCAGAATGTAAAATGAATATAGGAGTTTACAGAATCATGGATAAACAATATAAGCCCTTTAAGGGATTTTTGCAATTAAAAACCTAAGGCAGGAGGTAAGCATTTCTGATTCTTTCCTGACTAGTATGCTGGTATGGAAACACAGTGTTTACTTTGTTGGATATGTTTATTTGTTTTCACTTTAGGTTTGAAACAATATATACAAAAACACTGTTTTAATGATACTGGCATGTAGAGTCTTAGCGGAGGATTGCCGAAATGAAAAGAGAGAAGGTTTGAAGGGAAAGTATTTTAAGGACATAGTTACTCAGATTATGGTTAAAAATGAGTTCCTGAAACATCATCCTTTTTTCTCTCTTTTTGTTAAACATCACATACTGAATACACCAAAGAATCATAGCTATCCCTATTATCGTAAATTCTTAATAATATATCCTGTCAAATGTACAAGTAAGCGAAAAAATAATAACTGAGAGACCACATGGAAATAGTGAAAATGTACAGGTGACTCATTCATGAAAATATAACACACAATGATTAGACATTTAGGGTAAAGAAGAAGAACTGTTCACTTAATTAATTTGTGTATGTTAATTTTAGTTTAATTTTTAAAGAGCAGAATGCAGAGAAGGAATCGTGGAATCAAACAACCTGCTAAAATACCATTGAAATAGAAATTGAATACCATTGAAATAGAAAATACCATTGAAATAGAAATATCAGCAGTGCATCTTTGATATAAGCCTCAGCAGAAAACAAGTCTTTTTTTTTTTTTTTCCTATTCTTATAAAGTCTTTATCAAATTTAAGGGATATCCGATAGTTGAATCATTAAGATCAACTTCTTGGTATTATGTTAGTCAATTACTTCAGGAAAATGTTTAAACAGTCAAAGGAACTATCTATTACTTCTTAATGATTCCCCAAAACAGAACTTAGGTAAATCCTGTAGCCTCTCCTGAGCTGAGTAAAATTAGGCCACTCTGAAAAAAGTATAGCTTTAAAGTCGCAGAGGGTGGTTATTTAGAGCAATGTTTCTCTGTGTTTGTGTGGAGAAATGCCTGAAAGGCAGCAGGAGTGATGTGCTGCTGAAAATGCCCCCTCTGGGATGATATATGAAAATCCTATTCATACACTAAATATTTACTGCCATCACTTCAAACAAACAAACAAACAAAAAAAAACCTCTTTTTGATATTTGATTCTTATAACTTCTATTTTGCTAAATTATATTTTGCCTCACATAAAGCCATCTGAATTTTACCAGCTTGATATTTCAAAACTTTTCCTTACAAAATGAATACATGTTTTGCTAAATAGGCCATTCTACCTAAGCATTTTAATAGTGGCAAGGAAGCCTGGAATTTTATATCATTACAGTCTATGATAGAGTATAAATGTAATGATTTGTATGAATGCAGTCATTTGTAAATATCTTTCACTATGTGCTCTCTCGTTCGTAAGCATATTTCTCTTCTTGCTCCCATCTACCATTACAGCTAAGCCATGAGGTCTAGTGGCCCTAGCCAATTAGAAGATAAAATTGGGGAAAGTTTCTTCCAGAGAAAAAAAGAAAATGGAGAGATGGCCCCTTTGAGCCGTTAGACTGTGGAAGTTGGGCAAGTTGGCAGGCTGTGGAAGTGGCTTCTGACTTTCGTGTGTCGGAAAGGTTGTAGTGAAGACTAGACTCAGTAAAGCTTTGGCCCCTTTCCCTCACTTATTTGCCTGGAAAGAGAGGGCTGTCCTGGGATGCCCTGATCCAGGTCAGAGTGGGCGGTTTAGCTCTGGTGAAGGATAGGAGCTAAAGAGATAATTCTGAGACTGAGTTCTTGGTGCCCCACTCTTCCATGTGGTGTGCACGGGATCCAGATGTTTCTATGGATTCTGTTAAATTGGCATGGGGGTGTGGAGACGGTGGATAAAATATCAGAGGTCCAAGGCTGAAATAAAGAGAAAGCTGGCTAGAATGAGAGTCCACCGGTCACTGTCAGCACATCACCCCCGAAGGCTTCACAGGACCATAATACTTCTGTGGTCATCAGCCTGAAGCCCAGAACAGATGGAGGCACCCACTGATGAAATGAACCCCATTACTGACTTTCAGGCCTCATTCCAAGATTTTCATCTACTTCAGTTCTGTGAGTTCATCTAGCCTCTTATCTTGGAGCCAGATACCGTGTTAAGCAGCATCAGGAGAAGGTGGGATCAATGTGAAAAGTAGCATTTATTTAAAGGACATCTAAATATGGAAAACACACTATATAGACTGAAGGAGACAAACACATTGTTAATGGTTAAACAATGCCTCTCCATTCCAACCTATCTTCAGTCTACTGAGCAAGTAGAAGACTGTGAGAAATAAAACAATTCCAGAAAATTAAGACATTTCTTTTTGTCACCTGAGTGACTGTGTGTAAATTTCCAAACCAATTCCACACAATTGCACTAAAATATAAATACAAACTATCCTTTCAACAGATACTTTTTTCTTTCAGTTCCTCCAACAAAGCCCCTTTCCTTGTAAGTTTTGAAAGGTTGCAAACACTTCTTCATCACAATTCAGCAAAACACTAGCTGCTATGTCATGTTCAGGTATCAATAGCAGAACTTCTTCGCACTCTCCCTCCTTCTCTCTTCTGATTAACAGGAAGGGTAATAATCAGCAGCACACATTGGATTTAGAATTGAAAGTATCTTTGGTTCCCTGCTAAGAATTAGCTCTCTCCTAGGAACCACATCATCTTTTCATATGAGCTGTTATCATTTGTTCCTCCTCCTCTTTTTTATTTAGACATGATTTTTGTTTCTCCTCCCCTCACCCCAACTCAAGGCATAAACTTTAATGATGAAATTTCATGCTCAGTCAACTTCTTTACGGTCACTTAAGAAGCATCAGTGAGGTTATAGGCCTGCTCTTGGGAGCACTGCTATCTGTTTCTTATTATAGTGTGGGTGGCAGAGGGCAAAGAGTGGTCAAGCACTAAGCAGCAGGCGCTTCCCCACCTTGGTACTCTGTTGAGTACATCATATTCCCAGATACAAAAATGGGAGATAGTGACTTCCATCCTTCTGTTTTGGAGCCTACAGCTAAAACTCCTCTATGATTTTATTCACTATTCATTCAATCTAATACATAAACTTGCTTTGTTCTTTAACTGGTCCTTTATGCCCTCTACTCATTTTTTTTAAGTGACTCAGTTTCAACATCCTGACTTTTTGGCACAAGCGCTTCTTCCCCTGCATCTTTCTTTACAATATCTCTTCTGTCCAAAACATATCTCTATCTCTGATTTCTGAAACACTATCACATCTTTTTTCATTTTCAGCTTAGTTCTTAAAGATAATATATGCAATAACCCTTTCATTCAGATGCAGAAACAAGTACAGCCCACATTCAAGTAGCATTTAACTAACGACAGAAACTGATTTTTATATCACAAACTCAAATATTTGCATTTTAAATTTATTTTGCCTAGATTACACTCACTTAACAACTCTTGAAAGTTGCAGTGTATAAATATGCTAATTGCATTATGCTGCTAGTGCCATTAAGGTTTTAAGAGTAAAGAGATTGGGATTATGTTTTACTAATGGCTGCATGATCTTGAACAAGTCACTCAACCTCTGAGCCTGAGTTTCCTCTGGAAAACTAACAAAGTATTACTTTTACCAATAGCTACTTTACAGGACGGTTGTAAGGGTTAAATGATAAAAGGTGCAAGTTCTTTGGCACAACAACAAAAACAAGAGAATACATAGCAAAGCAGAGTCTTCTTATTTTGCGCACTTAATTCTTAAAAAAGTAAGAAACAGCAAAGGCAGAATTACCAACTTCAAAATAAAAAACAATTATTTCTTCTGAGTGGTTATCAACCGAGGAATGTATTTTTCAGACTTTTATTTTTGCCTATGACCAGACCTGGCATCGTTTTAATCAGAATATCTAAACTATATTTCTCTATTGATATAAAGTAATTAAAGATATCACATGAAGTGTCATAAATTGAGCATAATTGACATACTCTGAAAGTTTCATGTGACATCTAGTAAATTCAATCAATTTGGAATTAAGTAACCATCCCCCAAAACGTGCTTTGCTTTTTAAGATACAGAAACAGTATAAGGTAAGGTCTCCCTTCTTAATGAGTCTATACTCTGTAGTACAGAGTGTGGTATAATTTCAACGATCTTAGTGTGCTTTAAATGACCTATGTTATACTTGAGTCCTCTCTAGAATGGGACTCCTGATCCATTGTTCAGCCAACGGTCAAGTACCTCCAGTGAAAGGAACATTACTACTTCATAAGCCCTTTGCCTGGTCTGATGAAATTTTTCCTTACATTAACTTTCTGAGCAGTATAAATACTACCACCATTAATTCTACCATCTTGAATTCTACCTTTCGTTTATGCTATGGACTAAATATTAACCTTAAGTTGAAGGCTAAATCTCCAATGTGATGGTATTTGGAGGTGAGGCTTTTGGGAGGAAATTAGGTCATGAGCCCTTCTTATGAAGATACAAAGAGATCAGCACTCTGTCTCTCCACCCTGTAAAAATACAATGAGAAGTCAATCATCTGTAAACCAGGATGAGGGCCCTCACCAGGACACATCCATGCTGGCAACCTGATCGCAGACTTCCAATCTATAGAACTGTGATAAATACATGCTTGTTGTTTAAGCCACCCAGTCTATACTATTCTGTTATAGCAGCCTGAACTAAGAAAGTAGCTATTCACTTAAATCTTTTATTGCAAAATGGATGGATGAATGCATTAATTGTTCAAAGAAGAAAGTAGGGAAGCTAGGAATTTTTCAGGGAGGGAAGGCTCAGTAATCAATGTAGGACTTGATCTGGGCTTAAAAGAATGCCTAGGATTTAAATAATTAAAGAGGGGGAAAAAAGCACACTCCAAACAGGGAATAACCCAGCCAAAGCTCAGAGGCAAAAATGAGGGTGAGAGCCTCAGGGATTTTCTCTCAGGACTATTTGCAATTTGAAAGGAGCTAACTGCAAAGATCAACACTTTCCTTAGGAGTGAGGACTGGATCTAACAAAGGTAAAGACAGCAGTACCTCTGCAAAATTTCACGTGGCTCATGCATCCTCCCCGTGAAAAAGAAGTGGAGGAGATTCTACACTTTTGGAAATCCAGAAATCCCTAAGAGAGAAATTTCCTGCTGTAGGGAGTAATTTCATATAATGCCACCTATGTAGCAGCCCTGAGATTTGTAGCAGCCCTGTATTTTTGCACACCAGGGAACAATTAGGTTGTGTATCTGGGCTTATGATATTGATAAACTTAGTTAATGAGTCACAGGTGTGGTAGTGGTAGGCCAGGAAATCCAGATTTGCAAAGTTCCTGACAACAGAGGTGGAGAACTTACATCTCTGAAAACAGTTCTCATCCAATGAACAGTGCTGGAACTCAGAATGGTAATGAATTTTCAGTAGCAGCAACCAACAGCTTTGTGTCTTATAAATTCAGGAAGAATTCAGTGTCCAAAGAAATGTATTTTAAAATTCAGAGCAAAACAAAATGATTACTGATTCAAGAGGCAAAGAAGAGAATGCCTCAAATAAAATCAAATATGAGAATTACATTCTTATTTTAACCCATGCTATGTCATCCAAACCATTCTTGAATTGTTGTGGCAATTTTTTCAGTCATCTCATAGAAGGCTTTCGAGTGAAATGTTCCCTCCCCCGACCCCAGACCATGAAATGTGCGCCTTCTAAAGATATATAAAAATCCTATTAGGTTCAGAAGACTATGAAAAACCAATCTTTTTGTCCAATGTACCCCCTACTTCTAAAACAAGTGGTGAAGAGTTAAAGTCCACACGTTGACAGCTTGGAAAACTCAAGGCAAAAATTGGATAGAATGGCTTATTGCACAAAGAAGATTTGAGAAAATAAATCTTTCTCCACTGATAAGTGCATTGACATTCTTTATAACTTTACTAGCCCTAATATTTTGGCTGTGGAATTAACCAATATCCTACTGTGATAAGCAGCTTCAAATTCTCTGGTGAGTTTTAATATACTGTAGAATGAAGAGATCCATGTATTATAGCATAAACATGAAATCTTTTTATTTGCTCATATGTGTTTGTTTTCCTTAGTATTTTTCCATTGACACTAAAATATGTAAATATTATCACACAACACGTAGTACTAAAAGACTACACCAGCAATCATTAGTATTTCAAATTATTCAGGTTCTGTTTTGATTCCATAAAGTGGGGTTGAGTTTTTGACTATGTTATTAGATGTGAAAATGACGGTAATAATAAGTTGTAATAACAGAGAGGATGCTCGATTAGGGGTCAGAAGAGTGGTTCTCCAGTAAAAGTAGTCATTATTTAATGAGTGCTTACTATGTGCCAAGCACCATGTCATTTAAAACATTGCCTCATTTAATCCTCAAGACAAGCCTAAGAATTAGATACTGACATTGCCCTTGTTTTACAAAAGAGGAAACCGAGACTGCCATGATTAAAATATAATTTGTTTGAGGTCATCCAGCCAATGAAGAGTAGAAGCCATATCTCAGCTCCAGGTAGTCAGACACCCATGCCCATATTTTACATCTTCAATAGTCACTGATTTTTGTCATTTGCTTACTGTATGTTTCTGTTAGTTACCCTTCTTGTGCCTCTGTTTCCTCATTTGTAAAATGGAAATAATAATAGCAGCCTTGCTCAGTTCATAATAATGTAGTAAAAAGCAAATGACATTGTATATATGGAAGCATTTTGCCAAATCTAGAGCATAAAAGAGTTTTAATCCTGTTGTGGCTATTTCTCTAAAGTAAAACAAAGAGATTCTGCAAACTGCAAGTTTTCTCCCTGGATCAATTGTTAACATAGAACAATTTTCTAAGTTTTCTGTCAAAGTCTGTGGGTATGTGATATTACCCACTCATAAAGCAGGTAGCTGTGCTTACGAAGTGGTTACAGGGCATTCTTTCTGTGACCTGAAGTTGTCTGAGATATTACAGGGTAGCTTAAGGCAAATCTCAGGAAGGCTTAAGGCAAATATACAAGTGGCCTCTAAAAGCAAATAACAACTGGTATTCAACAGGTACTACAGGGATCTATTCATTGTGCAAATACTGAAATATTTCTGCATCAACTGACCAATAACTGCTGCCTTGAGCCCGCTAGGGCCTATGCCCCATCTTCGTTTGTCTACTTTGGCCACCACAGCTCCTCCCCTGGGACCTGCTGTACCTCACTGTGCTCCAGCAGCTAAACTAACCTTAGACACAGCAGAGGGCCTCCAGGACTCTGGGCTATAACCATCTCTGTTTTGATTGGTTGGTACTCAATTCACTTTGGTTGCTAAACGTTCTCAATATAAACTCTGGAAGTATTCCTAATGAAAGGCACCATTTCAGACTTTATCATCCATCCATTTGCATCTATTTATAAATTAAGGTTAGCAGATTCTTTTCATTGGTGGGGAGAAGAGTCATTCTGCAGGTCTCTGGGCACTCTCCCTCAGCACTTTCCAGAGGGAGTGCATGAGCACACTGTATTGTACTTGTCTGTCTGCTTGTTACTCCTCTTCCTTGTGGGCAGGAGCAGTTTTTTCCCAATGCCTAATACAGGGACTCCATCAGCAGTGATAGTGAGATAAAGCATATTGCTACTGGGACAAGAGAATGAGGAGGAAGAAGGAGGGAAGACCAAGAACTGGTGGAAGTAGCAGGTCTGTTAGTGTTTCCCATAGCTTAAGCTGGCCAACCTGTGTCAGAGGTGGGGCCCTTGATTTTCTGAGCATTTGTAGGCATTCTACCTTCAATAATGCTCTGTGTTAGTATAGATTCAGTTGCTTCAGATGCATTGGAAACAAGACAGGGCTCAAAGTCACACAGAACTGAGTTTAGATTCTGTTCCCACTTAGAAGGTGTGTGATCTCTGGTAAGAAACTGAAACTCACTGAGCTGCAACACCCTCCCCCAGCAATAAAAAAAGAGATTGATGATATACACCTAACAATGTGAGAAAGAAATAGAAACAAAATGTGCAAAGAACTCTGAGTGTTGTCGAGTCATCAATAAATGCTGGTCACCTTCCTTTTATATGGCACTTTAGAATTTATACAGTATAAACCTGTGGGATTTTTATGATAATCGTATAGGAAATTATCAGCAAGCAATTAAAATTTACAATTTTAAAGAGAGGGAACCTGAGACTCATATGTAAAATAACTAATCCAAGATCATACAGCAGTAAGCAGAAGTGCCAAGGCTGGAGTAATGGTCTCCTAATGCCTGTTTCACGTTCTCTTGAGTCCATGGGACTCTCAGTTTACAATGTATAGGGCCCTTTAAAAGAAAGTGGTAGATAGAGTTATCCTTCATTTGGACAACAAACACACCCTCCACAACCCCTTGCCTTGCTACACCTGGTGGTGTGGCAGAAAGGGCATCGTATGCAAAAGCAGCTAACATGGTTGGAGGATACACTCTCCTCGCTGATACTTTGTGTTTCTGGGCCACTTGTTTTTCTTCTTTAGATCTTTATTTTCTAATCAGTTAAATGGATATGTTTTTAGGTGTAAGTGGCATTATCCAATAGCTTCGTAAACTCTGAACAGCTACCTATGTGTCGGGGATACCACCACTCTCACCACACACAACACAGAGTACATTCTTCCAAAGACACAGGCTTTGGCTTCATTGGGCATTAAGTTTCATAACAAAGATGTCGGCCTTTTGTGGCCTGTCACTTTCGCATCTGCTTCTAATGGGCAAGATTGAAGGACATTATGAATTGCTTTTATTTTCCTAAAAAATAATTACTTTAAGAATATTATCATGCTTTCTCTATACTAGAAATTCCAAAGTGATCTAGAAGAGACTCTGAGATTGCAAATATGCAACCTGTTATATGGGAGATACATGCCAGTTGGGTTATTCATCATAAATTTTTATGTTGTGTTACTGTAGCTGCTGAACAGCTGTTGTGCTCTATCCTGGTGGCTGCATTCCAATGGTGGGCAAAGAGGCTTCTAAGTCTGCTAAATGTGCTCTACAGTAATTGCTAATTCAGTGTATTTAGCTCCACGGGGATTGGAGGCATTAAGAAAATAGACATAAGGAAGCAGGTTGCCACGAGCCAATGCTCTGATTTTTGAGAAAAAGGGGAATCTTATGAAGCAGTTGCTGTCTAATTTCACTAGAATTTAATTCAGATCATTTCATTTCAGCAAAGCACTATGCAAGGTGGTAGATGGGGCAAAACAAAAACACCCCACTCTTTCCTGTCCTGGCAGCATGTATATTTCAGCAGAGAAGACAGAAACATATGAACACAATTCCTGCCCAGGACCTGAATCTGACTGACCAAAGTAGGACAAAATCATATTCTGATGTGGCCTTGAACACAAACCTTGGTGTACTTACCTGGTTATATGAAAATCATTCAACTTTCCTTTTGTAGCAGACACTGTAATCATCCCGCTCATACACAGCTCCTTAGCCTACCTTGCAAGTCATTAGTGACTTACACGACCAATGTCCTGACATCAGGCACCTGTGTTCTCTGCCTCTCTTTCCTGGCCATATGAATGCTCTTCTTGTACATGGAATAGAATGACAGTGCAGGGAAGCTAATGCTTCCAGGAGTAACCTTCAACTACGGGAAGACATAAGTTTGTGGATAAATACTTCCCTTTCTTGTCTCTTGGCAGGAAAATTCTGAGGTATAGTCTACACAGTCTTTCAGAGAGTACCCAGCAAGATTGGGTCACCATTGCTCACAGTACTCAGGATTTTATTAATGTACCCTTTATTGGCTTGTATCTAAATGCTTTTCTCACTGATTTGGGAGGATCTCAAATGAATACTTATCTATTATTTTGAGATAATTTTGTTTTGAGAATTTTAGCCAATGTATAAAGAATCCACAGATGTTCAATAAGGTACCGTTCTGCAATTTTTCTAGTTTCCAACCTCCTCAAGTATACTACATACATTCTAGGTCTAGATGTTGACTGCTGTGACTCAGTTTATGCTGCTCCTGTGACAGTAGTGACTTCCTTTGTATCATTAAATGGGACGCAACCATTAAAAGTGATCCCCCTAATACCCTAGATTTAACTGTATCACTTTATCTCACCTTGTGTTCCAACTGGTACCCGGCATCCCTATCTCCGCACTGCTCACTAGACACTATTCTAAGTATAGTTTGTCTTTTTGGCACAGATCTTTGGTTTATAACTCCTCTCCTCTGCTAAAACATCAACTTTCTCTTCAAATTATTTCCAACTCTGATCATTACAGGGAACACTCCAGCCCAAACCAGAACTTTCTTAAATCTCTATGTAGGAAACACTTCAAAGGTCTTTGCTGTGTTGCGTTCCCTAGGACCCTGCAAGTGGGCAGAGCTGTTCTGCTCAATACTTGCTGTTCGTAATGTAAGGGGAAATTATGCTCCAGTAACTGATATGTAAGCTATGGGAAAAGAGGTCAAGCATGTGATTTATCGAGAATCGGAGAATTTCTGAAACTGGTTTGTGAGGATGCTTTCTTTAAAACAAGTGACTGAATAAAAGAGTTGTTTAGTCAGAGATTAGCTACACTAGACAGGAATTATCTGGCAGGAGATAGAATCGGGAAAGCAGAGACTAAGAGATCAGACAGGCAGAATAAAGAAGAGCAGACCTCTATTAAGGCCGAAGGGGGAAAATAATGACGTCCTGGTGAAAGGATGGGCAGCTATCAAAGAAGGAAATAAAATATCCTGAGGACCAGGACACAAAATAGTATACAATATAATCCACGATCTTCTTTTTCATTGTCTCTTCTTGCAACCTTGTGTCATAGATATTAGAATCTCCTCTTTGCAGATGGGGAAAGAAACTCAAATTACTCACTTGTGTGCAGATAGTGACAGTCAGGATCTACATAACTATTTGATGCCATAGTCAGGTCTCTTTTCTTAATATCACACTCTAAGCAGAGTTCAAAATCCAGTCAAAAAAAATGAACCAGGTACAGGTCTCTGCAATCAGACGCGTGTATCTGTCTTCTAACAGAAGTGGGCTAATGTGAGTGTAAGCCACCTAGAGCCCACAGACATAAAAACGCAGGCAGAAGCACCTGAAGAAGTGAATGCCTGTTGGTTCTGAGAGATGGGGAGGACAAAGACAAAAAAATTACATCCTCTGAATCTAGAAGACTTAAAATTGTGCCACACGTCCTTTCTATCACCCCTGCCCCCACCATTCAAGGTATCCATGCTGAAACCAGTATTAGTTACAGCATTTAAAACAAAAAAAAGTGAAAGGGCTTATTTGCAGTGAAATCTCCACATTCTCACATGACGATAAGCCCTATTGGGTGAGAAAATGCTGAGGCAACAGGGTTAGCATTCAGGAAGACTCCTATGAGTCCAGGTAAGTGGGCATGAAAGCGGCATATCAGCATATGAGCTCCATTCAGCGAGAGCAAATGTAAGGTAATATGTTTCGGGGGAAATAATCCACACTACAAGATTATGGGCTCCAAGCTATCATTAACAATCCGGAAACCTGTGAGTGCATTATTCACTGAAGGCAATGGCTGAAAATGTTGCCAGAGCCAAGAGACCCATGAAATGCTGTGATTCCTCATGGAGTTTTGTATAAACAGAACCAAAAGCATTGACCATACTTCCACTGGAAACAAAACAAAATATGGTGCAACAGCACCTGAGTGCATCCTGCATTTGCTCATCCCTCCCCAGCATACAGAATGAAGCTGGACAAGATCCAGACTAATTATCATGGTCAGGAAGGAAGGTTTCTGCTAAAAATCAGGAGATTAAGAATTGTCCATTTGATGGGAAGGCAGCCACACAAAGAGATGGTGAAAAGGTACTCTTTTTCCTAAATTATATTTAAATAATAACTTGATGTGGATATTTTTAAAAATTCCACATCATCTACAAGTGTTTTAAATGTAGAGTGCTTCCCAGAGCACCACATCTCATAAAGTCCAGACTTTCATCCTTTATCCACACGTTGATGTATTTGTTCCTGAATCCAAAAACCATGTGCTAACTGCTGGTTTGTGCCAAGAACTGATTAGGGGTTAAGATGAGGTGTTAGGATACAGAGATAGATAGGCTCTTCTCTCGGAGAGTTCAACATATTTAAGGAATAAAGCAAGAAAATCTGTATTATATATAATATCTGTTATGTAGTGTGATTATTCCCATTAATTGAAGACTGTCCCCAGATCATGATGGCTGGTGAGAAATATGTCCTGAGTTAATTTTGGGGAGAGTGTAATAAAATGTGTTTTCTATTATGTGACCCTGTATGCTTTCCTTTTTATATTTCCTTTTCAATTGCACACTGACTTAATCTAAGAGGAATAATAAAAATAGTGAATAGTGGATGCAAGCAGCATTAAAACTGAGCATTTAGCATGCCAAAACACTTTTTTTTCCAAAACTATTAATATGGTGATTCCCTATTTTGTAGACTCTTCATGTATAAACTCATATTTTACATACTCCTTTCCTTTCCTTTCCTGGTAAAGGCTTATCATAATATATAACATTTATTTTTATAATGAATAGTTCATTTTTTTCTCAGAGCTTATAATACTAGAGTTTTTTGGGCTTCTGAGTGCTTAATTTCTCAACTTTGACCTTGTATCAACATGAGATGTAGAATTTAATACTTTATTGCATTATTTATATGCTCTTCATCACTACAGATCCAATCATGCTTTATTAACTACAGTGACTGCACTAGATATAACATAATTTCTTTAAACAGCAGTGGTAGGCATCCTAGAAACTGTATCTCAACAACAAAGTTAAAACCTTTCATAGGCAAGACAAATCAGTGAGATCTGATGGGAAAAATTCCAGGACTGATCTAGCAGGCTTTCTTTGTAATGCACATGCTACATGAAATGCCTATTTTAGTGCAGGCAAAGGCAAAGTTCAACAAAGATTTCACAAAGTTGTTCAAATTAAATTGTACAGGTCAGCACTTTAATAAATCATAAACAAATATAGTTAAAATGATACAGGAGATATATAGGCATTAACTTCTAATCGTTCTTAAAATTTCTGCGTTATTTTTATGTCAACAAATTAAGAAATAAAGAAACCATCTCCATTAGATTAATAACATTGAGGAAAACGTCTTTGAAGATATGGCAACAATTATTTTTGAGGAGAATTTGAGCCACTTGTGTCATTTAGAGAAAATAATTCAGATTCACATTTTGTTGTTGTCCTCTTTTTTCACTATAAATTTCCCTGCAGTAGGTTTAGATATCAGAGGTCAAGTGGTTGTTTTCCTCCTGGATTTGGAAACAGAATGTCTCTTTTTTTATTTCTTGAGTAGCCATCTTTTTGCACTAGCAGCTTCACCTTGCACTCTAATATATTCAAGTCAAACTTGCCTTTAAAATGCATGAGCCAACCTTCACTTCCACTGAATTTTTTATCCTTTGATTTCTCATAAGATTGTTATTTCACAATGTCAAAAAACCTGAAAGGTTTAGGTTGAATGTCCAAACTCAAAGGCACCGGTGCTAAGTTTGATCTTAAAACTCCAAAATCAAAGGCCTTCTCATTTCAGTCACACATTTTGCCTGTTGCTTTACAACAATACAAGGAGCAATTAGTAGAACCTGGCTTTATCCTTTGCCAGCCAAGTTGTAAAAGTTTGACTGTGAGATGACTAAAAAAATAATGACACAGATGCATTTTATACTCATGTACATTAAATTCTATGTTTATGAAGTCACTTTCTCCCAAATGATTGCTGTTTCTGAGTCTCTTTGGGTGGCCCCACAATGTTTCCACAGAGCACAAAGCATATTGGGGCTTCCTTTTTGGAACTGTCTTCCAAGTTGCTTTATGAACAGGCAAGGACATCAACATTATTCATGTGTCAGAGGACGTACTCCTTTGATTTTCTCCCTTTTCTCTTTCTGTTCTTCTCCTTAGCTGTTTTCTTTGCTTCCTGCTCAAACTGAAGAAAGTTGGAGGATCCTTAAAGAAGTGCTGGCCGGGAGCGGTGGCTCACACCTGTGATCCCAGCACTTTGGGAGGCCGAGGCAGGTGGATCACAAGGTCAGGAGTTCAAGACCAGGCTGGCCAAGATGGTGAAACCCCATCTCTACTAAAAACACAAAAAATTAGCTGGGCGTGGTGGTGGGTGCCTGTAATCCCAGGTACTCGGGAGGCTGAGGCAGAGAATTTCTTGAACCCAGGAGGCAGAGGTTGCAGTGAGCCGAAACCATGCCACTGTACTCCAGCCTGGGCGACAGAGTGAGACTCTGTCTCAAAAAAAAACAAAACAAAACAAAAAACAAAAAACAAAAAAAACGAAGTGCTGAACTGGGAACTGTCTTGAAGCAGAAAGTAAACGAGAATAGAAATTGTACCTAGTACAAGTCACCAAGATCAAATATTGCTACTAAATTCCTCTAAAAGAGAAAATAAAGAGTTTGGACCTTGTAGAAAAAAAAATAATTGCCTAATTTTAGTGAGATAAATTAGAACAGCTAAATCTAATATATGACTATTATAAAACTGACTAGCCATTGGATTATAAATTAGCTATTGAAAAAGCTAATTTAAATGTGCTCATTTAACATGCCTCATAGAATATACTGTGTGTGTATAATTTTTAGACATGTCTCCAAAGTCAACATTAAGAAAACCTCACAAAAATGTATATTTCATATAAATACACTGTTTTGTTTTTCTAGTTTTATAATTAACCCACATGACATAATTAGTTGAAGGAAATATATGAAAGCAAAACAAACAGAAGCAACATCGTTATGGGGGTACTATAGATATGAGAACATAATAGATGCTTTTCTAACAGAGATTATAGGACTACTACAAAGGCAAAATAGAACAATGATAAAAAATTGCAATTACCTGCATGCACTTCTGTGGAAAATCTCATTGTACCAAAAGTGGAATATCAGATAAATTCTTTACAAGAGCTGATGAAGATAGAGGAAGGACAAGTGCAGAAAGTGCTCTAATGCATTTGATCTTAATGCCCATTGGACATCTTTATGGGTTAAAACGGTAGTTCTTAGGCCAGGTGCAGCAGCTTAGGCTGGGTGCTGTGGCTCATGCCTGTAATTCCAGCACTTTGAGAGGTCAACGGGGGCAGATCAACTGAGGTCAGGAGTTTTAGATGAGACCCCATCTCTACTAAAAATACAAAAATTAGCCAGACGTGATGGTGCATGCCTGTAATCCCAGCTACGTGGGAGGCTGAGGCAGAAGAATCATTTGAACCCAAGAGGTGGAGGTTGCAGTGAGCCAAGATCACACCACTGCACTCCAGCCTGGGTGACAGAATGAGACTCAATCTAAAAATAAATAAATAAATAAATATATAAGTAAATGAACAAAAAAATACATAAGGTAGCTCTTAGAACAGACATGAGCATATTCCATCTGCTCACTGAATTCACAAAAGCTGTTTATGATGGTTTGATTGTGACCAACAAGAAACTGAATTCAGCTGGAAAAAGATGGACATTTTGGGAGAAAGTGCCATTGTGATTTTGTAATTGAAGAAAAGAATGCAAAGCAGTATTATTTCACTCTGTTTCATTTTATAAATTTATTTCATAACTTTCTTCATTACAAAAACAATTTGTGGTGATCTGCAAAGATACAGACATAGCAAACAAGAATGACTACAAGCCCAAAGTGAAGTTAATACCAAAATTCATAGCATGAATTCCTATACAACACACTTTTTAAATGAAGTCACAAGCTTTTATTTTCATTTTCTTTAAGAGGAAAGCACGATTAGTTACAAGACTTACAGGAAAATCATAGCTCATCCAGATACATAATACAAAAGTCATTTATAGTGGGGATATATAGAACTATGACAACAATCTCAAGAATGTATATTAGAAGAATAAGTGAAACGATCAATTTTATAAGAATGTTTCTTGTCTTGTGATGTCCCTTATAGAACCTGATATTACATCAAAATAAAATTCAGTTACAGAAATATTTTATAGTTTGATCCATTGTGAAACGATTACCTCTCTCTGTTGAACCTTTAAAGCTATCCAGGGACAATGAGTTTGAACTTACATTCCATTAAAAGTACCAGGAGGGGAAGCTGTTTTCTGTTCCTACATATGTATGAGGTTGTATAGGGTGTAACAAGTAGGACAATGGAGAGATGAATTAACATTCATTAAAAATTGAGGAACCTACAAAGGAAGCATCCTGAATAACTGTCCCTATGTTCCTATCAGAGGAAAATAAAGCTGTACTCACAAAGTTCCCAAGAAAGTAATCTTGCATAGGATATTTAGCATAGAGTATCCCATTCACCCAAAAATCATGATTGTTTTAAATAATTGGAGCTAAAGAAGATGAGAAATTGTAGAAATTAACTTTGAATCATTATTTTCAGAAAAGAATATGATTAATACAATTCACATGAAACTCTCTTGATCATATTTTTAAAGTCATGTAATAAAAGATGAAAAGAAAGACATGAAGACAGATATCATATGTGCTTTGAACATGTAAACATAGTGTCAAGAAGGCTTAAGGCAGGAATAAGCTTCAGGTTGGTAAAATGTCCTGAAATCAATAAGAAATAGTGCTTACATTTTTAAGGTTTATTCAGAAAATCTTGTAGCTTACCAAAGATAGCGACCCAGCAACAAAAGAAAAAGGGAAGCCAAGATTTTTAACTCCTGGGTTTCATCCATTTTCACTAGCAAGAAACTAAATCTTCCCAGTAGAAAGGGTAGAATAAACATTGTGGAAACAAATTAAAGTTCTGGCAGATGAGTTGGTAGTAAATTATTATCTGGGCAATTTAAATGTCTTCAAATTTCCAGGTCCAGAAAGACTTTATTGCAAGAATGGAGAAGAATGTGCACTAAATCATAGACATTAAAGTGGAACAAAAATCCCAATTTTAAGAAATGGGAAAAATTATGGATCAGTGAACTTAATGATGATTTCTAGCAAAATTCTAAAATGAACTGGAAGATAGATTAGTTACGTGAGTTTATTAAGAATTTATTTTTGGTGACAGAACTAAACTTATTTTTGTTTTCCATAATGCAGCAAATCTAAAGTCTTTAGATATTTTTTATCTTTCTTTCACTCAATCATGTCACAAAGTGTACAGGAAATACAAATACATTATAGTCTGGATACTAGTTCACTGTCATTCATAGACTCATAGATGTCAAATTAATGGAAACATTTAACACCTTTCTCCCCCTAAAAAATTACATTGCTTAATGGTGAAATATACACTGCAGGTATGTTTTCCAAGATGTGCCATAGAACATCTAGGTCTATATTAATACATACATATGTATACGTATATGTATATATGCATCAGTGTCCATGTCTATGTCTCTATGTATCAATGGGCTGAATGTAAACAAAGAAAGAATCCTTTTGAAATCTGTAGGTAACACCAAACTGAATGGATGACAAAATTAGAATCCAAAGTGGTCCTAACATATGAAATCATTAACTTTTTCATTTATTCCTCAAACACATATTGGAACTTTCAATTTGAGAGCCTGTTATGTACCACTACAAGCATGTGGATACAAAGATAAAAAAGCCATTCCTCAATATGCTCAAAGTCTGGAGAGACAGATGAGCATGAAATCAGACAACAACACAAATAGTGAAGTGATATAGCAAGGGAGAGGAAAGGTGCCCTGGGAGTCCAGGAGAGGAAGTGTCTGTCTCTGCCTGAGGTAGAAGGAAAGATGATTGGGACTGTATCACTAAAGAAGTTAGTCTCAGGTCAAATAGTGTTAATAAGGAACCGGAAAAAGAGAGCTGAGATGAGGGAAGCTTACACAGGAAAGGCCGAGTGGTCAAAGTTGAACATAGCCTCAAAAAAAGGCCAATAATGTATTTTGCCTGAGATTTTAAAATAATTCTAACAATTTCAAAATTTTTAATAGAAATACTGTGCCTAAAGGATGGAAGAAAGGGAAGCCCTTGCTGCACTTTTTGACCCTTTTTTGACACCAGTCCTCCACAGAAAATAGCTAGATGCAGCAGAGTGATTATAATGTATTTTACAGATTCCAACGAAGGGAAACGTCTCTCACAGCTGAATGTACCTTGTCACCTTTTTATTTCTACAAAAGGAGAATGCAATGTTTTGTAAAAAAGACTCATCCACAAAAATGTTTTCTGTTAAACAGGTATTTTTAAATGTCTAAGCAAAACAAACGTAAAAGATTTTATTTTGCTTTCAAACCTTTTTTCCTTTTTCCTAGAATCTTCCTGTGTAATGAACACAATCCTCATTAGAGAAACCCTCATCGTTCCAAAACTAAATTAACTTTTTATTGAAAAGTTTTCAGTATATAAGTCTCAGAATTGAAGAAAAATATATTTTACATAGCTATATTTGGTTTTCACTAACTTAAAAATAACTGAGTTTTAAACAACCAGGGAAGAAGATTAAAATTATACAGAAACAGATAAATCTTAGCGTCTGAATGACTACTTTTAGAAATCCAAATATAGACACACACACACCCCTCTAGAAATATAGATTCAGTGCTCAATAAGCTGGTCACATCAGCTAACAACAGGCTGCTTTTCAGGAAGATCTCCCAAAGATATGGCTATTCAGATAAAAAGAGTCTCCAAACTAATTTTTAACAAACTGTCTCATTTTCCTTTTAAAGTATTCTGGTTTTCTTTGAAAGCAGAGTATCCCAAGTTGCCTAGGTAACATGATGGTTGACTGTGGTAGCAACAAGTACATTCGGAATGGATCTATACTCCAGGTGACATGGTAAGGATGTTGTGAGTTGTGCCAAGTCAGCATATAGCAATCCCTTATTTGGAGAGAAAGTCTATTGTCTTGTAAATTACACTGTTGAACTGGTTAGGATGAATCTCTTTGGATATAAACAATTCAGACTGTTTAAATAAACTTCATTTGTTTAACTGCAACTCATGTGTGTGGCTGGGAAATGTAATCTAAAGCATGAACATCTGCTAAATTTGTGTAAAACATAGCAAACGAGAATCATATTAAACTCAAGTAAATTGGTAAGTGATATATTCATAGAAATATCTAATATTTACTATTAGGCATTTTCATTCATTTAGTTGAAATTGACCTCTAAAATAGACAAAACCTAGGCAGATAATATGGGTAGTAAAGGAATGGAACAATTATTCTTAGCTAATTTATGATGCATATTAAAATTAGTCTTATTGAATGACTACAGCACAGGCTGCTGGCAACATTGTCAAATATATGCTAGGCTTAAACTGGTGAAAAGACAGTTTCTAGGAAGTGATTTTCAACTACAATTGAAATATGCCTTGATAAGCATTACTATTGTTTTGAAGCCACCAGCTTAAAGGAGATAGGATGAGCCTCTTTGTTGACTGGACATTACTACTGGATTCATGGATCTAGGAGTTGAAGCAGAACGAGTCTAACTCATTAGTACATAGGCCTAATGGAATGTCTGAGAAGTCTAAGCTATAATTTATTTGCTTGAAGTACAAAGGTTAATGCAATGATGCCTTCTGTGTTTTATGGCTGCTACAGCTGGGAGAGTAGTTACCAACAGCTGTCTGTTAGTTTTAGCAATTATTTAGTCTAGGAAGACCAATCCTGCGTATTTAGCCCTGTTCTGTATGTATGCCCACACACTTGATGCTTAACTAAGAAGGTACACATAATATTTGTATAATACCTTTTCATATTTATGTATAAACTCTATTTATGTGCTATATACAAAACACATATTATATTTGTGTATGTATACATACACACACACACACACACACACACACACACACATTTGCCAGCCTTGCTCTTGTTTTCTTGGTTCCAGGTGCTCTAAAATTCTTGGAATTGCCATTACCTAGCAGGATGTTATCATTAGCAGGACTTTCAAGGTAGGAAACACCTCATGACATTTGGAATTAGAAGAAGATACAAGGGTAAAGGGGGTAGCCCAGACACCTCCTGATGGTCTGCCTGCAGTTTTCCTATAATTACTATTAGCACTCGGGGAGAACTAGGTAAAGAGATTCACTCGAGGAGGCAGATTCTCTGACTTCAGCTTTTCCCTTTATCAAATAGAGGGAGAAGTGACTGGATGATTTCTAAGGCATTTTTCAGTACTAAAATACAGTAATACCTGTCAGGGTCAGATCACAGCCCACAGTGGCATCATGGTTTTCGGGCAGCTGCTAGAAACTAATGACCAAGAAAACATCAGTGCCTGGGAGTCAGGGCATAGGTATTCTAACATCGGGATAAGAGGCCAAGAGCAGAAGAACCCAGGCAAAGAGAGCTGCATATTTATCAGAAAAATCCAGTACCATGACAGGGGTGCATGCAAAAGGATCTCAGATGGGTGCATATGTTCAGTTTTCTTAACTCCCAAGTCCGAATTCCTTAACTGCAAGCTCAAGGGAAGAACTATTTCTTGAACTAGAGCAATCAGGTATTAGTCAGGATCCATCTATTTCATTCTCCTTTCACTTCAACTGACAACAATCTCCACATGATGGGAGGTTAACTGCCCGGTGCCTTTGTTTTCCTCATACATAAAGAAGCGACAATACAATGGTTTAATTAATCTTTGTGATTATGGAGGAAATGAACTTGAACAGAATAAAATACAATTAAGCACATGGTAGTCTTTCTTAAGATGACTACAGGGTCTCAATTAATTGTATTTTTCTCACAGAATACAAAAGTGCAAATCTTTTTCCTCTTATGCTTGGCATGGGGATGGTAGGTAGAAAAATTTCTACAAAAAAAAAAACCCCAAAACTAAACAATAACAACAACAACAAAGCATAGATATCAAGGAGAAATTTAATGTTCTTAAAAATTCTTCAGTCATGATTTATGCTACCCTCAAGATAAGGCAACAAACGGAAACTACAGAGGAGGAAGCCAGATGTTACAGTGTGCCTTTTCTTTCATTTCCTTCTCCCGCTAGCTGTAACCCATTCTATTAATACATATTTAATAGGAACATCGCTTCAGAATTTTCTAAGAAAAAAATGTGAGAAGGAACATTTTTTAACATAGCCCAGTGCAGTTGTCAAATTATGGACTCCAGAGTCTGGCAGCTTCGGGTCAATTTGTGGCTCTGCATTTCCTGGTTTTGCAACCTTGGGCAGGTTAATTAACCTGTGTGTGTGCCTCAGCTTTCTGATCAATAAAAGGAAATAATAATAGATTTACCTCATGAGTTGTCATTAGGACTTAAGGAATGAAAACATGTAAAGGACTTAGAGCAGCATCTAGCACATAATAAAACTCAATAAACATTAGCTACCATTGTATTAATATTCTTTCTTTCATTCCTTCTGACACGGAAAGGAGGCAGGGAAATACCTGGTAGAAGAGGGCGGTCCCCGGTAAAGGCCCCACCCACCCTCCTGGGCCTACAGCCCTAAATGAGAACTTCACATCTTTGTTTTCCTGCCAGGATGTTGCTGCTTCCAAAACCACCCTGGCCCACCATGCCCCCATCCTGTACCCATAATCTCCCCAAATCCACTGGCAGGGGAGCAGAGCAGTGCAGCAAAGAAGAGAAAAGAAGTGTCTGAATGTTGATGAGGCAGCTGGACGGTAGGAAAGAAGTTTGGCCAGGGACAGCCGAAATCCAGGGGAAGATTATTTTCACACTCCATCCCCTTCCAGCTCCCATCCCATTGACAGCCGCCTCCATCACTCAACAAAACCTCTGCATTCACCGTCCTTGCAGTCCATGTGACCTGATTCTTCCTGGACACCAGACAAGGACCCAGGTACCAAGAGGGCAGGGTGTAAAAGGATGTCACCCTGACTCTCCACTGAGCTGCTTAACATTTAGCTGTCCATGGGCAGCAACAGCTGAAAGAGTATTAATTGTAACACACTCTTAGATGCTACTGTGGGGCTGATGCCTCAAAGCGCTCTCCCTGGCCCTGGCACCCACTTGCCTGTGTGCTCCTGATCCCACAAGGGTTGTGAGCATATGGCCGGGTAAGGAGCCACTCGACCACACCCCTCTCTCAAGTCCCATGAAGCGGGGCCGGGAACTCTCCTATCTCACTTCTATATATCTATTCGCTGCTCTGCTTTTTATTTACATTACTATCTTCTAATGGATCAAAAGAAGGCTAGGGTTTGTTGGGGGGTGGGGGGTGGGGGGAAGAAAACTTTGCTGTCTTACAATTTGCTTCTCTTAAGTACAGTTCCTATATTAATCATAAAAATTGTTGACACTTTTATAGGAATTAGAGGCAAAATGACAGAACAAAGTCTACCTGTGCATGCGCCTGCATATGCACACCCACCCCCATGGAGTGAAAATGAAACCTAATGGTGCTAGAAGAGAAAAGAGCAAGACATTATCTTCAAATATCATTTAGGGAATTGAAGAATAATACAGTTTAATAATAATATTTTACATGAACAAATTTCCCCTCTTTTGAGAAGAGCTTAATGTGCTTAATTTGCTTTTCATTTATATTAATCATTTCTTATCTCTATTAAAGCACTTATCACATGGTATTGCAATTTATCTATTTATACGTCTATCTTCCCTACTAGACCATGAAATCCTTGAAGACAGAGGCTCAGTATGATTCATCTTTCTAATCTCAAGTCTAATATAGTGCCCCAGAAAATCACAGATACTCAATTAATATTTCTTGAATAAACAAATAAATGAATAAACTCCTCTATCATATTGTTGGTCTAATTAGTTTCCATTATAGATAGTTCAAATTACATATGCTTTAAGCAGGCCTATAAAGTTATAAAAATCTACAGTTGTAATTTAAGCAGTAAATTTTGCAGTGTTCCAAAAAAGAATGCTTTTTAATAGAATCTGGTCACAGATTTTTGAAATACTAAACTTCTTGGTAGTCCAAATTTTGGACTTGGTAGTTCAAAGTTTTTGAGGAAAATTAGCCATGTCATTAAGAGATAATATCTTACCCTCTTTGGGCCAGTTCAGATGGTAACAACAGGAATTTTATTCCTGCTGTTCCTTCACCCTACAGGCATACCCCATTTGCAGTTCTCTCTCTATTGGGCTGGTCTCGTTCTCTCCCTCACAGGGACTCTGGTCCTGAGAAAGTATTACTAAAAAGTGCCATTCTCAGAGGGGGTAGTTTAGTAACAGTGTCAGTTTGAACCTACTTTTCTTGCTCTTGGTCCAGAATTTCTGCCTGTATTTTGACCCCCTTCTATTTGGACCCTTAAGGTCTGTTTTTTCTTTTCCCCTCTTTGCCTAGAGTCTTTAGGTCTCCAAGCCTGTCTTGTGTTTCTGATCTTTGATTTTCCTGAGAATGGCCCAGTCTCTTTTTGCTCTATACTTGAACTTACATCTCAGATTGTAAGATCACACAATGGTTACACTGGATAAAAGCTTAAGAGTCAAACAGATGAGGAATGTAAGGACTAGAGAAGTGCAGTGACCTACACTAGGGTAACTCAGCAACTTAGTGTGAGTGCCAGAGCTGGATCTAAGCTCCCTTGTTTTTGTGTCCAGCCCTTTCCCATTACATCATGAAGATCTGGTTAACTTGTTCACACGAATGTTAAAACTGAAGGCTCTACTTCATCAGCTGGCTTACATTGTAGGTCCTGATTGACTTCTTGTCATAATTTCAGGGATTCAGGTTAATTAGAACTTTCATATCACTTCCATTTTCTTGGTTTTTATCAACAGCTGGGCCTGCTCTTTTTTTGTCTTTTCTAGCTACACTTTGGAAGACTTGGCACTGAGAAAATTCATGTGGTTACTACACACTGCCTTAAGACATTAGAGTCCCCCCAGGCTTCAGGGGAAAGGCCAGAACATGCACAACCAGCAGATGCAATCTTTCAACAAATGCTCGCATGCAGACTATGGACCACTGACTTATGCATGTAAAGAGATTTCTCAAAGAAACTTGTATCGTCTTTTATTTCTGATCAGAAAATCTCCCTGATTTTCTATATTTACTTGGATGACTTGCCTAGTTTGAAGCTTTAATATTCCAAATCTCATCCTCTGTCAGTAATTTCTGTAATTATTCCTTGCTTTTTCTTGACCTACTCTCTATCGTGTTTTTCAAACCATGTATTGTGACATATTAGTAGGTTGTGGAATCAGTTTAGTGAGTTTCAATAATTTAAAAAAAATCAATAGAAAAGAAGGGGAAAATAGAATAGATCATGCATAGAAAGGTAAACATTGCTTTGGGAAACTTTTAAATATAGATACAACCTATATATGAGTATGAATAGATGTATGTGTATATCTTGATACTAAGTAGAATGTATTTTTTTTTTTGGTAGGTCATGATTAAAATCACTTGAAAGCCACTGACCTAGTCTGTATTTACTTCTAATGAGAAGATATGAAGTCAGGATATTATTTTTCTTAGGAATTCTTCAGTGATTTTCATTCTCAACTTGTAAAATCAAGTGTATTTTCAGAAACAGGAGGAGGAAAACAGGGCTCACAATAACTGCTTTAGCTCTAGGTTGCACAGAAAGTGTGCAATCAGATTTCTAACGCTATTCCAGTGAACTGAAAGTCTAAATCAATTTTTAAAGATATGATTTATATGCAACTTTTCAGAACACCAGGTACTGCATAAAAGAAGGTGCATGTATTCTCTTGCCAGCTTTAGTTAACACCTGCAGATCAGTCAATTCCTAGCTCTCTATGGTGCTTTTCTTCTTTGCATATTGTTCTGCTACTCTTTTACTACATTAAAATCTTAAAATATTTGACTAGTGTCTCTGGAGAATATAATTACTGTGGATGTGTGCTTGAGATACTCTTATCTACTTTGGGGAAGGTAGGGGCAAAAGAGATGAAGGGAAAAATTGCTGTGTAAATCCTTTATGTGTCTGAAAAGTAAATTAGCAAAGAAGGAATGGAAAAAGAGTAAAGAATGTCCTTAGACTGATGATTTTAAAACCAGAAAGCAAAGTAGCTTCCAGCCACCCAGAGTGTAAAGTTTTTAATGCTTTGTTTTCTCATATTTAAAGGAAACATAGGCAAACAAAATATGTAATTAAAAACAATGAATAGAAATGACCTTTTCTGAAGATTAGAGATGAAAAGGAATGCAGACATAATTAAAGGTCTGAGGAGGGGAGATGGTTGTAAATCAGTCATTTCCATCACACTCAAATGTGATTTATAGAAAATTACAGCTGTTTCTGGCACCAGACCGGGAACGGCTGGAGGAATGTTCCCCCCATCCAAACACCCAGCCTTATTTTTAAATGTTTGTTTGAGTGACAAATTTCTTTCTCAGTGGTTAAAACAAAACCCTATGAACCAGAAAATAGGTAAACTCCAGATAGCTATGGCACGATGCATACCACCAGATAGGCAGGTCCTGCAACAACCCCTCAACTCAGTTCTCTCCAGCTCTCAAAGGATGAGTTGATTATTATTCTTAAACTAACAAGGGAGACCCCTGTGTTATTCTGCCAACAAGAAGAGTCACAAAATTGAGAGAGGTAAAAGGCCTGAGACATTGTCTAACTTTTTTATTTGGTCAATACAGACATTGTCGCTTAGGAAAATGAAAAGACCTGTTCAAATTTATCCAAGTATCAATGGTAAAATGAACTCGACTCACTACTAGGTCAGTTCTATAAACCATTAAGCACCCCAGATTTGTTTAGATAAACAATTTAACTCTGATAATTTTAAAAAGAAAGTGCATGTTTTGAATGAACCAAAACACAGGATCATGTTCCCCATAGTTATTAAAACTGAAAGGACATTTTACAAAAGGGACATTCACTGTATGTCCAGCCAAGTCCAACGTTAAGACCATTAGGTTAGTCACATTGGTCAGTGATGTTTATTCATCTGCCCAAGGTCACACAAAATGTAAGAGGTGGAGTTTGAGAGTCTGGTGTACTTGATTCCAAAGGGCATTCTTTAACCTCTGTGTTCTGCCAACGTGAAATTAGCAGCAGCAGATCTGAGGACTAAGGTACAGATACGAACATAATCTAGCTGCTAACACTTAAGTCTCATAATGTTCTAGAGTAAGATGTGGTTGGACAATGAGAGATATTACTTTTATTTATTAAAGTTTATCAAAAGTGATTCTAGTTTTGACACCACATGCCAGAGTTGTGCGCATCAGGCAATCCTCAAGTTGTATAGCCTTTGGAAATATGTTGGCTTTTTCTGAATAAAGATTTCATGGTATTTACTGCAGCCACAAACTCAAAACCAATTTCAGTAGGTTGACTATAAGTTACAAACCAAGGTACAGTGCAGGCAGTACCTCATTATAAACACTGTCTTTCCTGTGCTTCACTTGTCTTCTGAGAGAAAGGGAGCTTTCTCATAAAGTTCTGACCCTGTTCATCTTCAAAGGTACCCTTAATTCCAATAGCAAGTGTTGCTACAAATGACTTCAGCTTATAACATTTCCTATTTACTCTTAGCACGATTTCTTACTCTTAAAAATATATATAATGAAGTGAGACACAATTGTAAGAGAAAATAAAATAAGTCTCACAGTGAGATAGTGTTCCTCTTCATTATTCTTATTAGGACAATTTCTCTTATCAAAGCTACTTTCCTTTGGCCACAGAACGGGCGCTTTTATTCTAGCTAGCAGGCTATGTTGTCAATTATTATTTCTAGCCCTTCTAGTATCTATCTTCAAGTCAGTCAGATGAAAGTGTTCCACTTAAACAAATATCAGAGTGGCACCATTACTATGGCAACCAGAAACAAGAGCTTTCTAAGATGGAAAAAAAAAAGCCAATGAGGAAGGAGAGGTATTATTTATTTTGCATTAAATAAAGTGCATGCAAGTGTAATCGTTGTAAAAAGCCTAGAATATTAAGAAGAGATAATAGAATAGCCTCCCTCAAACCCACCCTCACACTTTACCTGCTTTTCATTATTGTGAGCAAAATCATAATCCTTCAGTGGAAGAATTGAGCTATCTTTCATGAGGACTACCAAATAATATCAATTATTTCAAGCCATTTACTATTAAAAGTCTTGTAGAGTTCATTTGGAAAATAAATGCACATATGCGCTACATATTTAACAAGGAGATATTGATAATAAGAGCTTAAGACTCTCAGCTGAGTTCCTAAAAATCCAATTTTCAATCATCTATAGATCAAACATCAGTCCACATCTGAATCTCGGTAGCCTTGTTTGAGACTGGAGAAAGGGATTTCAATTTGCCCATGGAGCTTTCTTTGAGAGCACATTTCAGATGTTAGTAGGCATCAAGCTTGAACATCTTAGTGGCTGAATTTCAATTCCTTTAAACTTGTTTTTAAATCAATTCTAGTTACATATTTATACATTTCATATGTTTTTATCTCCCATCATGCCTTCTTTCAAAATTAGTATAAAATAATACACCATAAAGACCAGTTGTATTTCTAACATATCTACACACTTAAATATATTTAGTGTTCTTGCCAGCACATATTTTGAAATCTTGAGGCTGAAGGGATGTTATTGTTTAGTCGTGTAATACAGATATTTAGAAAAAAGCTCATACTTTATTGTTCAGAATATCATTATTTTTATTGTCCTGGATAAATTAAACGTAAAACTAGAAGCACTAGTGAGAAAACTACTGATTTCTGCTTTTCTTCTAAAACAGAGTTGTGCAACTACCTCTGTGTGACAAGGACCCTGCTGTCTTAGTGACGCAAAGAGGGTAAGAAACGAGGAGATTGTTTCCTCTCATTTGTTCTTCAAGATTCTCTAGACACTGTTTTCTGGTGCCATGGAAATTTCTAAATGGGAGCATCTGAGACAGACTTCACAGAAATTGTCTCCACCTACTGATTTAGGGAACAGGATAGTCTTGGCCTGAAACAAAGACCAAAAAAGAAATTGGCTAGTGATTCAATATTCACCCATGTTTTATTTTGCCTGAGTGAAAAAATCTTGCTATTTCAAAATAAAGTTTTCAGTTTAAACACACCTTAACAGAAAGTGTAAAGTACACTCCTCTGATGATGTTAAATAGATAATTTGTCACTTTCCACAGAATCGTCAGTCCTGTAAGCACTGCCTAGGGAGGAAATGTAAGTAGAAGAGCTGATAAATGCTAGTAAATTCTTTCCTAGTAAGAATTAGGCCCAGGCACCTGGCTGTCATGAAACTCTTGCCTCTTAGCCTAGGCTAGCAGCTTTAGACTTGCCATCATAAAAGGCACAGGGAAAGAGCTGATGAGTGTTGTAATAGTATGAAAAAAGCAATAAACAGAAGTTAGAAAACTCAGCTTCTCATTTCCATTCTTCCTGCTTTTCTCTGTGAGTGTGGAGGAGTAATATCTTTCAAAGCAAAGCAATACCTTTGGAGCTAACAGGAAAGATCATTTATTTCGGGTTTTTGTTTTGTTTTGAATAAGAGTTACATGAATGATCAGTTCCAGAATATTAATCTGAAAAGGGTTCTGGGGCAAATAATTTTGGGAAATGCTAGGTGACCCAAAGTTAAATAGGCCTCTTTCCTGTGGGAATTCTCAGGGCCATTCATAAGGTAATTATGTTGTGATTCTCTAGAAGGAAATTAAATATGCCATTTTCCCCAATCATGTTTGACTACATACTTTTACTTTTCTTTTCTTTTTTCTTTTCTTTCTTTTTGAGACAAAGTCTCACTCTGTCTGGAGTGCAGTGGTACAACGTTGGCTCACTGTAGCCTCTACCTCCAGGATTCAAGTGATTCTCATGCTTCAGCCACCCCAGCAACTGGGATTGCAGGCAAGTACCACCACCATGTTTGGCTAATTTTTATATTTTTAGTAGAGATGGTGTTTTGCCATGTTGGCCAAGCTGGACTCAAACTCCTGACCTCAAGTGAT